>NC_056726.1:1724729356-1725029356 GCF_019279795.1 Protopterus annectens
CTGTACAACCAGTGCTTCATGTTTCTGCCCAAGTAGCTGACACACACACTCTTTGAGATTTGATTTACACACACACACACACACACACACACACACACACACACACACACACACACACACACACACACACACTCACCGGGGAAAGATTGTCACAGGTTTACTAGCTATGCCCCTTTTTGCCCAGAGTATATGGCAGTTATCATTGCCACCAGCCAACTAATTATCAGCTACGTTTAGGCCCTTAACAAAGGGTGTCCAATCTTACTGTGTAATATTAATACAAATTGTAGTTTGACTAAGAGCAAGGCTATTAGGAATGACCCAAACATGCAAGTACTCTCAAAACTTAAATATCTCTAGACAGATCAGCCACAATGAAAGGTTTAAATATATTTAATAATAAATAGTAAAAGAACAAGAAAATGCTCAGTATATAATCACAGTGACATCAGAGTCCAAAATTGCAAGAAATATTTAAAACAACATTGAGCCTATCTGGGAATACATTATCCCATACCCTGTCTTGAGAGCCCATCTATGTTGGCATTGCTAACCCCACTGTGGTGCTGCACTGTCATATCATATTCCTGCAACCCTAGGCTCCACCTTAATAACTTGGAATTTTGATGACTGTCTTGATGTAGCCATGTTAAGGCATTGTGGTCTGTAACTACAGTGAATGTCCTTCCATACAGATAAGGCTGACATTTCTGCAGTGCCCACAATATGGCTAGACACTCCTTTTTTACAGGTGCATAGCATTCCACCCTGGGTTGGAGCCTATGGCTAAGATATACCACTGGGTGCTCTTCTCCCTCTGAGGAAACCTGGTTTAGTACAGACCCCACCCCATGGTTTTGAAGCATCCACCTGCACAACAAATTCTTTGTTGTAATCTGGACTGGGTAGCACAGGGGGTCCTCCCAAAGCTCTTTTAAGCTTCTGGAATTCTGCTCACATGCTGGGGTCCACACTACCTTATCTGACATGTTTTTCCTTGTCATGTCTGTGAGGGGAGCAGGTATGGTACTATAATTGGGGAAAAACTTTCCGTAGTACCCTACTGTCTGTAAGAATGCCCTCACCTGCTTTTTGGTAACAAGGGCAGGTCATGCCTGAATTGCTTCCAGTTTAGCAGGTTCTGGCCTGATCTTACCACTAACCCTATCTGTCCCAGGTAGGAGACCTCTGCCATACCCACCTGACACTTACTGGGCTTAATGGTCAACCCCGCTATCTATAGTCTGCCTAGCACTTCCCTGATATGCTGAAGGTCCTCTTTCCAGGAATAGCTGTAGATGACAATGTCATCTAGGTAAGCGAGGGCGAAATTTCCTGCTCCTGCTAGGATACAATCTACTTGCCTCTGAAAATTCGCTGTGGCATTTTTCATCTCAAAGGACAGCTTTTTGAACTCATGCAAGCCGAAAGGAGTCACAAAGACTGACCTCTCTCTAGCATTGGGAGTCATGGGCACCTGCCAGTAGGCTTGGTAAGATCAGTAGTGGTAAGATACTTAGCGCCACCCAGCTGCTCTAGGGCTTCATCTGTCCTAGGCATGGGGTAAGCATCTGACTCTGTGTGACTATTTAATTTCCTGTAGTCCACAAAGAACCTGGTGCTGCCATCCTTCTTTGGTACCAGCACCACTGGGGAAGACCAGGGACTGCTAGACTCCTGGATTCCCCATAGTTCCAACATTTCCTGTATCTCTTCTGTAAGAGTCTGTTTGACACTCTCAGGCACCCTATAACGGGCCTGCTTAATAGGTCCTGTATCCACATGGTGCTGCACCAGATGGGTGCACCCTGGTTTCCCAGTGAACACGCCCCACAAACTCCTGTAACACTGCTCAGATTTCTCAAACCAAGGTAGGGGATAGCTGCTGGGACATTGCTACCCCTTCCAGTGAGGTGACTGTCTGAGCCTCACTGAAGAGATCAGTCACCAGATCCCCCTCAGACTCCTCCTGCCATCCACTGCCAATATTCAGCACAAGGGCCTATCATGGTAAGGTTCTATCATGTTAACATGGTAAAATTTGTGCCCCTGCCTCCTGCCTAGCTGTTCTACCATGTAGTTAACATCACTGACTTTCCTTACCACTTTGAAGGGTCCCTCCCAAGCTGTCTGCAGCTTATTGTGTCTGACAGAAATGAGAACCATAACCTGCTGCCCCACAGCATACTCTTTAGCTCGAGCATTCCTGCCATACCAGATGTTTTTCTGCTGTTGGGCTTCTGCCAGGTTCTCCTGGGCCAAGCTCATGAGTTTCCTGAGCTGTGTCCTGAGGTTTAGAACATATGCCACAACAGACTTCTTGTGGGATTCACACTCACCCTCCCACTTATTGAGAATGAAATCTAGAGGTCGCCTCACCCTATGCCCGTACAGCAACTCAGGTTGGACAGAGATGAAGGGTTCAGCACTCAGATCCAATGAAGGTGAGAAACCTGTGGATTCCTGGGGCACCTCTCTGTAAGCAAACAACAAGCAAATATTTGTCCCACTCTCTCTTAAACTGGTCTGCAAATGCCCGCATCACGGTCTTTAGTGTAGAGTTTAACCTTTCCACCAGACCATTAGTCTGGGGATGGTAGGGGGTGATCTTTAGGTGCTTCGCCCCACAGTGCTTCAACAGACAAGCCAGCAGGTCTGACATGAAATTGACACCTCTGTCAGTCAGTATTTCCTTTAGGAAACCTACCCTGCTGAAAATCTTTAACAAAGCATTTGCCACCTTTTCTGCCTCAGTGGAGGACAGACCCACTACCTCAGGGTATCTGGTAGCATTATCTGCTACCACTAAGATATACATGTTCTTCATGTTTCACTGTTGCAGTCATTACATTTGGGTTATCTGCTTGCAGTAGCCCTCATTTGGCCTGATTAACAAAGTCTTGGGTCTGGCGTCAGATGCTGTCCCTTCTTCCATGACGTCAGGTCATCAGGGGTATAAAACAT
Organism: Protopterus annectens; assembly: GCF_019279795.1. Taxonomy (NCBI): domain Eukaryota; kingdom Metazoa; phylum Chordata; order Ceratodontiformes; family Protopteridae; genus Protopterus; species Protopterus annectens. The sequence goes on from NC_056726.1 coordinate 1,724,732,321, forward strand.
GCAGCTAACACCATTACATCAGTCTTTCTTGTCGTGCGGTGCCTGAAGCAGAAGCAGTTCGCAAGTGCCAGTCGGCAGACTCCTGAAATTTTCATTTTTGAGTTTCAGAACCGAAGTCTTCGACTAAAGCTAAGTACCCCATTGGGGAAACTTTTTCTTGCTCCTTACTGATGTCAGTAAAAGTTAATAATTGCATTAATTGTGGAAAGCAAATACCTCACAAAGATTTTAATTCGTATTGTATTCCTTGCCTAGGCCCTGACCACGATGTACCTTGCTGTCGGTTTTGCGCTTTATTTAATCAGCGCACTATGCCACCTTCCCCCTCCCACAGGGGGTGGGAGGTTGGCATAATGTTTAAGGTGTTTACCTTACAAGCATAAGGTGCAGGGTTTGATTCTCACATGGGGTAATTGGCTAGGCTGTAAATGGCCCACAAGGGCAGTTAGCCAAGTACGAACCTATGAACACTATCCATCGTCGGTATATTTTCGTCTCTAAATATTTTGGTTCTCGGTTTAATTATCCAGAAATGTTGTCGGTTAGCCATCCGACTACTGGGATTTCAAAAAAACGCAAAGATAAAGACAGAGACAGGCCTCCTAGGTCCAAAGCTGCTGACGATGCTTCGCCTAAGCCAGTCGCCAGTTCACCGGTACTCAGTGAGGCGCTTTTGCAGCCCCTGATACCCGCTATTTCTGATTCGCAGGCCTCTACTGAGACCCATTCGGAGTACAGAATGCCACGAGATGCTTCAACTGTGGAACCTGCGGAAGTCTCTACCTTGGATGGGTCTGGAGTCACTGTGCGGGCTTTTGAGGGTGTATTCAGGTCTATGGACTTGCATATTAAACCGACGCCTCCTTCTTCATTTAGGCCTAAATCTCGAACCATGCCTAAGAAACTGACGTCCAGGCCGCATGCTCAGGCCTCTATGCCTAAAAAACAAATGATAAGAATGGGTGAAGATCTTATAACTTTAATCAGGGGAAGCCAACCTCTCCCTTCTAAGAGACCTAGGACTGAAGTTGTTTATGAATCTTCTGACCAGGATTCTGATTTTTCTGATTCTTCTGATGATCTGGATTTGCCCTTATCCACTTATGAGGATTCTGATGCAGAGGACTCTATTCCCCCTGCTTCCCCTCCAGAGGATTTTTCTTTTGGTGAAACCTTACATACTCAAAGGGAGCATTTCCACTGGGAAAGCCAGGATTTTTTTTATTCAAAAAAGAGGCTTAGGGATTTCTTACTTCTGCCTCAGCGTAGGCCTTTAGCTATACCTCCTGTACTAGACATTGTTGATGATGCCTTTTCAGAATCTAGTATGGCCCCTGATTCTTTGCCTCCTGCTACCAGAAAACATGACAGATATTGCAGGGTTCCTGATTCACACAAGTTTCTTTTTAAAAATCCTATTGCGGATCCAAAGACTATTTCACAGGGACCCAAGGGCATTACGGCTTCTACTGCTACAAATCCTACCCCTTCTGATAGAGACTCCAGGGTGCTGGGTAGATGGGGTAAGAAGGTTTACACTTCTGCAACCTTGGCCATTAGGGCTTTAAACTGCCAGTTTCATATGTTAAAGTATCAACAACATGTTATTGGGTTGCTTATTGGCTTATTGGTGGCTGCACTTTTTATACCCAACGACCTGATGTCATGCAAGAAGGGACAGCATCCGATGCAGGACCCAAGACTTTGTTAATCAGGCCGACTGAGGGCTACTGCAAGCAAATAACCCAAATGTAATGACTGCAACAGTGAATACACTCGAACAGCTACATTTATGGTAAGTGTACACAACTGTACTTTCTTTCCTGTGGAACTTGGGGTACTACTCAGTGGCTCCACAATATCCATAGCTATTCCCTAAAATGGCTCTTGAATCACAGGCAAAGGCATCAAAGGAGCTTTGACCTTGTGTCCTGCCTTGCCTACTTTTTGGCAGTGGTCACAGGTGCTGCAGTACCCTGTTACACCTCTGGAAATCTCAGGCCAATAAAAGTTCTGCATAATATGTCTCTTTGTATGCTTTATGCCCATATGACCTGCAAAGGGAATATCATGGGCTATGGCTAGAAGTGCCAGATGGTAGATTCTGGGCACTACCAACTGCTGTATTCTCTCACTCTCTAGTCCTTCCTCAGGAGTCCACTCTCCATACAGTAACCCTTTGTCCCAGTGTACAGATTCCTCTTCCCTTGAGAAGCAGGTGCCTGTCTAACTACCTCTTTCAGGCCTTGTAATGTAGGGTCTGAGAGCTGAGCCTGCCTCTTTGTAACCCTTCCCAGCTTCCCTTCGACAGGAAGTCTGGCATCCTCTGATAGCGGTGCATCACTGTCCGCCTGGGTACTACTACTCACCTCTGCTATTGCAGTCCCTCTGTCCAAGGGAATATCAGTACCCACAAGCAGCTGTGGCTCACCTTCAGTCTTACTGCTACCGGGTAGCTCCCTCTCTGAAGTAACAACCTCCCCAGTCATGGCTTCAAGCATGCGGTCTGTCTGCCCCCCCCCCCCCGTCTACCAGACCCACATGGATGTCTTCAAGCCTGACTGCATGTAACTGCATGCTCACAAGGTACTGGATTATAAAACTCATTCCCTATCAGGACATCTGCAAGGATATCCTTAAGCACACCTACTGGCTTGCTTCCTTTTCAACCCTTCTAGTCAAGGTGAACCCTAGCCAAAGGTATTTGGAATGGTGGTCAAGAAGCAATGAGGGTGTGGCAGTGTGATCTCCAGCAACATTCTAGTAGCAATGCACATTCTGGGGAAATCCAGCTTACTAGTGGACAAACTCAGCAGGTCCATTTTGTTATCTCACGAGTGGTCTCTCAGTCAATCAGTGGTGAAGAAGATTTTTCATCATTGGGGCCAACCTTGCTGCAGTTTCTTTGCATCTCCCCACAATGATAAGTGCAGCAGGTATTTTGCTTAATCCTCTCTCAGAGAGAGTCACTGAGAGATGCTCTATTCTACGTTTGGCAATGCCTATCTCCTGCTACCTCTTATTCCAAAATTCTTACAGAAAGCACACTGGTTGAAGAGCTCAGTTATCCTTGTTGGCCCCTTTTAGCCAAGCCAGATGTGGTTCCCCTTCCTTTGATTTCATCTTTAGTATCTGTAATGGATACTGGACCCCAGTCCAGACCTTCTGTCACATCCCTCAGGGATAAAACAACCCAATATTCCAAGCCTCAACCTTACCGCTTGTTTTCTCCATTTCCTATAAGAGCTAGACAGCCCAGGCTTTCCTCCCCCGGTACACATGCACTTTTATCTTCCCAGAAAACTTCTACAAGAGTAAATGGAAATGATTCTCAGTTTGGGCTCTTAGTAAAGAAATTGATCCCTACACTGCTTCTGTTTATTTTCAGTTCTAGAATTCTTAGCTTCTGTTTTTCAGTAAGGTGCTTGTTTCTCCACAAGTTCATTTGGCTGCTATATCAAATTTTCATTCAGGAGAAAAAGCTTCTTCTAAATTGTGCAAGGTCTTTCTAAAAAGCACCTTCTTATGTAGGCACTAGGTGAAAGACCTATTTCCTCCATAGGATTTGACACTAGTGCTTCAGGCATTAACACAACAACCTTCTGAACCTTCAGCTAAAATTTTTTTTTTGTCTTGGAAAACAGCATTTTTAGTAGCACTTACTTTTGCAGGGAGAATTTCCGAACTCCAGGCCTCTATCATCCAAATCCTTTTACATTGTTTTTCACAAAGGCAGAGTTACTTTATGAAACAATCCATCTTTCTTACCAAAAGTACCATCTGAATCCAGTAAAACAATTCATCTGCCTGTCTTTTTCCCAAAATTTTCAAATAAGGTAGAGTATATGTTACATTTTTTAGATGTACATAGACAACTACGATTTTATCTACACAGGACTAAAGATTTAGGGAAACAGACTATTGGTTTGTTAATTTCTCAATGAACAGATTGGGATCACCAATTTCTAAAATTACACTAGCCAAATGGATTACTGATTGTATTTCTTTTGTATATATTCAGCAAGGCTTTTCCATATTGAAGCCTCTCAACCAACATTCAACTTGGTCCATGGCCACTTCCTCTGCCTCCTGGTCTAGAACTTCTGTTGATGACATTTGCACATCAGCTACCTAGTCCAATGATCATACCTTCGTTACTAATTATAAAGTAGATTTGACTTCTAGAAATGGGGCTGCTTTTGGTTTGGCAGTTCTCCAGAATATCCTTCCATGAGGGCCACCCAAAATTCAAGTAGCTGGGGACTCTGTCCAATATGCTGAGGAAGAATGAAAAGGACAATATCAGATATTAAACTTATGTACTCACAATAACTATGCATCTGTGTTGTCCATTTTCATTCTTCCTCAACTCCACCCCACCTTCCCCCTAGCCATGTCTTTGGGAGTGACATGATGAAGTATTTTGTTAGGAATCACAGTTTCTGTTTGAGCCCCTGGACTGTTGGTACAGAGTACAATATCTTAACCACAGTATTAATTTGGGGCTTTTGAGATGGAAAATACTCATAAGGGAAATGTGTGTGCATTGTTACTCTGATTTGGGCAATTGTTGGTGCCATTTGGTCAGATACTGTGAGCTTATGTTGATCCAGCAACAGTAATTTCCCAGATGGTCAGTTCTGTGAAAAATACCAATGAAAATCACTAAACCACTTTCACAGAGTCGCATAATACATTTTTGTCTGCATGGGGCAAACCCTGATTGAATATATTGACCATTATCACTTTACGAAAGTGCAAAATGAATGGTCACTAAAAATGTTTTGAATCATATGCAATTTTTTTATCGTCCATTGGCAGAATTACCGTTGATTATTTGGTTGACTCCCAGACTCTGCTTACATATGTGTCCAAGACTAAAAAAGGTTAGCATTCTTTTAAATAGTTCAATTATGAAAGTGAATTTTAATAATTTTGGTCATGTGGCTTGTGAGAATCTAGGAATAGTAAAAAGAATTCAGAGTGTAAAAGCAAAACTTTTTGTGTTCAAAGTGAAGCACACTGATACAGAGATATTTTTGATGTTATGCAAACCCTGGTTTTATACTGCATGATTTACTGCACTGTTGTGTCACCTGTGGTATAGTCATTTAAAAAGTCATTTAAACATATGAACATTTAACGTTAACGAAAATAATATGTTGTCTTTGAGTCTACCAAAGTGATACAGTTAGCCCCTGTACATCTATCTTTCTTCTGCCACATAGTTTTTCATCTTGTTTCAAGCATTCTAGAGTTCCTCAGCTGACATGTACCACTGCATCTAACTGTATGCTGCTGGGCCCCACCATCATCACTGTAAAACAGTACTTTCTTAGGTCAGTCATGAAGCTTCCCCTTTCTTTTGCCATCTGTGTGTCCCTTACACCATAACTCATTCATCCTCTTCAACTTATGGAAGTACTACTTAATAATTCTATGCCTTACATGTTATTTTTTACTCATTATATAACAAAAGCCGACATTTTATTCATTCAGAGTATATTTAATAGCTTAAGGTGTATTTCATATTTATGACAAAAATAACTTGACTTCTATTTGATGCTTTACTTATATTAAAATGTGGTACATATCATAATAATTTTGATGGTTATTTTACTGGCTAGATATATTTCAGAATTAAAATTTCTGATGTGAAAATACCACTATTTATTTCTTCAACACTACTGATGTTTTTTGTCTTTTCCCGGTTAGGGGTCGCTACAGCGGAACTCCGGTCCGCTAATGATTGGCAGTCGATTTTTATGGTGCCGAGTTGCCAGCCCGACACCCAACCTTCAGTGAAGGCGCGCCCATTCAAGCATGTCTTTCGGAGGCCACTCGAACGCGGGGAAGTCATGCAGACTCCATAAAGAAGGCACTCCAGCCAAGAATCGAACAGGAGAACCTCTTGCTGTGAGGTAACAATGCTACCGCTGTACCACCGCTACTGATGTACTGATCATAATTCCTATATTACACAAGGTGCGTAGCTGTAAATGCTAATGGCATGGCTACAACAAGCTTTATGCTACACTTTCTAGAATGTTCAGTCTGATTAAGCATCCCATGGATGTTAGAACCTCACATCCACAGTGACAGGGTTGTTTTCTTAAAATTTTTGGCATACACCCATATGTCATATGGTGACAGGATGAAACAGAAGTGAAAAATATAGTTGTATTCAATAGTATTTTGAAGTTCACTTGTATAATGTACAGAGGAAGTGCTTCATCTTCATCCACCAGGAATTGCTGCACTGCATGAAATCACAGCAAAAATTCAGAAATTTTAGAGTCAGAAATTATATTTATTGCTCACTTCTACAAAGAGAATAGCCAAGCAGCCTAAAAAGGTACATTACATCAAACTTCTACATTTCACTGTGGAAGCATTCTTTTATTTTTCTTAAAGATAAGAAAAACAAAATAGCAACAATTAGAGAGAAATCTGGCAGTTAGTGTAAACTCAGAAAGAACTTGTATTTGTGTGCCATTTGATGTTCTTCCATTTCACTGTTGCACTATTCTTTACAATAGGGATCCCCTGCCAAGGATGGCCCGACATCCAGCCAGCTTACTAAAGGCTTTAGGTTGCTTTAAGGTATCCTGTATGTAGCATAGGGCATAAACGTGAGATCTGAACGTACCAACCTCAGAACTTCTTTGCTACTAACCGAATGCCATCTTTTGATCTTTGGTCTGAATGCCGGCTTTGTTGCTGGTTCACCGAGCCATTTTCAGATAACTGCCCCCTTGGGGGTTTTGCTGTTATATTTTTTTTCCTTTTGCTTGTAAATTTTGGGGCTCATGTCATCCAGAAAGGGTAAATGGCAGTGCAGGAGACAGGTTCCCCATGAAGATCATCATGTGCAGTGCTTATTTTGTCTCGGTGCTTCCCACGACCAAATGTCCTGTTCCATGTTGTCCGGCTTTCACTCCAAAGACTCTCTATAGTAGTTTTTTCTCTTTGGCCCTGTATTTAGATAACCAACATTTTAAGCTTTTAGAGAAAGGCACTATGGAGGGAACTTCCTGCTGTGAGGGTCAGCCATCCATGAAGAAGGTCAAGAAGTCTAGGTCTGATAATTCCGCAGTACCATCTCTACTGGACATCTGTCCTGAGGCTAGTGAAAGCCCAGCTCCTATATTGGACTCCTCTGCTGCAACCGCTTTGGATGCCGGCATGGATCCGACGTCATGCACATCACTGGAAGCCTTACAGATATCTGCTTCAGATGTTCAGTGGGAAATGCAGCTGATTATAACCAAAGGCCCTAGGGGTGTACCTCAGATTTTGGTTAGAGAGGGAGTTCTGAATACAATTGTGGAATGTCGTCTGGCGTCTGAGCCCTCTAGGTTTTACAGAGCAGATGTCCCTTTGAAAAAGAAACAAAAAAAACAAAGCATGTTTCTCCTACCCCTAATGACCTTCAGAATGAATGGTAGAATTTCACTCAGGGTTTGATTAATGCCCTTATGGCTTTGAGACCTTCTTAAGGAGTTTCTTCTCCTACTCTACCTTGGTCCTCTACTCCTCTTAAAAGGCCTAGGGAACAGGATCCCTAGGATGAGGAAGGGGAGGATTCAGATGAGGAATCCCATGCTTATTCATAGGTTCATAGGTTCATACTAGGCTATCTGCCCAAGGGCATTTATAAGCCTAGCCCAGAGTTTTGTGGCTTTCGCCACCCCTTTAGTTTGAAGGATACTATGCCCATTATTTTGCTGTGCCTCTGTCAAGCAGTGACACTGAGGTAATCCCTGGGGTATATCTGCGATCTCCCATCCATTGGTCAAGATTTCTCTTGAACAAGGCCAGCGAGGTGCTCTGCCTCACATGTACCGGGATTTTGTTCCACAGCATAGGGAGTCTTTGGGTGATGAATCTGTCCCTCCAGCACATCCTATTAATAACCGTGTCAAGGTTTAAGTCTCCCGCCCTTGTAGTTCTGAGGGATCTAGATTTTTTGAGGTGAAGCATGTTCATCAATTCTGGGTTGGACATGGCCTTGTATGTCAGGCATAGGTCACCTCTGAGCAGACGGTAAGCGACTGAATAGAGCTGGAGTTCCTTCAGTCGGGCAGCATAAGACATATTTTTGAGACCATTTATCCTTTTGGTGAGGAACTTTTGGGGCCTTTCCAGTTGCTGCAGGTGTCGGGTCAGATACATTCCGAATGGGGCATTGTACTCAATCATTGGTCTGATGAGTGATGAGTACAGGGGGACGATGACCTCCCTTGATCTAGATGTGAATCCCTTCATGATCAGGTGGGCAATGTAGAAGGTCTTCCTAACTACTTTGGCAACGTGAGTGTCAAACGAAAGGTTACTGTCAACCTGGGTCCCCAGATCCCTGATAACCTCTTCTGTGCTCAGTGGATTGCCACCTATATGGTAGCTAGGGGTAACCTTGTTTTTCCTAAAGGGTATGACTATGCATTTTTTGGCGTTTAACTTTAGTCCATGGCTCTGGCACCAGTTGTCCATTTCTATGAGACCCTTCTGAAGGATATCTGTGTCAGATGTGTTCTCGACTATGGCACCCACTTTGCAGTCATCTGCAAATTTCGTCAGCCATAACCCTCCTGTGTTTGCTTGTACTTCTGAAAAGTAGATGCCGAACAAGAGTGGGCCCAGGACTGAACCCTGTGGGACACCACTTGTGACAGGCTTTGAGTCTGACATGGCGCCAGCAACTCTGACCCTGTGGGTTCTGTCACTTAGCCAGTTTGCTACCCATCTTGTGACGTATGGGTTTACATTTAAGCTGATGAGTTTTTCAATGATACCTGAGTGGGGTATTGTGTCGAAAGCCTTTGCCAGGTCGAGGTAGGCTGTGTGGACTGCCTTTCCCTCATCAATGGCCTTGGTGACTGTTTCGAAAAAGTCAACCAAGTTTAAAAGGCATGATCTGCCTTTGACAAAGCCAAACTGGGTTGGATCCAAAGTCTGCAAGTCCCCTATGTCTTTATTTATGAGTTCCATTATGATCCTCTCCATAGCTTTGCAGATCAGGCTTGTCAAGCTGATGGGACGGTAATTTCCAGGGTCGGTGGAGGCACCGCCTTTGTGAAGTGGGGCCACAGTTGCCGTACACCACTCCTTGGGTACATATCCTGAGGTGAGGCTAAGATTAAACAGCTGTCCTAACTGTGGGTTTAATTCCTCATTGAGTTCGCGGAGCACACAACCGGGGACACCATCTGGTCCCATGGATGCTGTGTTTTTCGCCTTGGAGAGAGCAGTTCTCACCTGAGCGTCAGAGATGTTTGGGGGGCTACTATCCTCTGGTATAGATATCTCTCCTTTTGGGGGGGAGGAGAAGTTTGCACTGAACCTGTCAGCCAGTATGTTGGCAATGTCTGTAGGTTCAGTGATTTTTACATCATTTTGAACTAATTCTGAGCATATCTGGGAGTTTCCTCCCAGGTTTCTGACATAGCTAAAGAAGGCCTTATGATTGTCTTTTGAGTCCTTAGCGATTTTTCTCTCAAAATTTGCCTTGGATGATTTTATGAGAGATCGTAGTTTTTTACTTATAATGATCAAAGGTGTCTTACCTTTTAGAGATTTTGCTCTATCTTGTAGTAGCTTCCTCCTTTTGTTGTAGAGCTTGTTTATGGCTGGGGTCCACCAGACTGGACGCTTGCCTTTGGTACAAAGAGTCTTTGTTTTGTTTGGGATTGCCTGATCCATGCAGTCCTGTAGGTGCTGGTAGAAGGCATTTGTAAGTGATTCAGTGGCTTGAGTAATGGTTTCCGCGGGCTCGGGGGCCTTAAAAGAGACCACACTAGTCTTTAGAAGTGTGAAGTCGGCTTTTGAGAAGTTCTTCACTGTGGTCTTTTTTATCTCAGGTGGGGGCGGGATGTGGACTTCCAGTGAGATTAGTTTATGATCTGATCTCACCAGTGAGGGGTATACTTCCGGTGTTGAACCGTTTGACCCCATGTTCGTGATGATGATATCAAGTATGTTTTCACGTCTTATGGGGATGGTGACTAGTTGTTCCATGGCATTTGAGTTTATGAACTCTAGGAACCTTTGGGCTAGAGTGTTGGGGCTTGAGTAGTGATCCCAGTCTATATTCGGGTAGTTGAAGTCATCTAGTATGATGGTGTTTGGAGATACATTTATCCCCTCCAGTGTTTTCAGGAAAGCTATGTGAGGTTCCTGAGTTTGAGAGGGTGGCCTGTAACATGCTACAAATTGCACAGCAGTCTTGCCTATGGTTGATTGCACCTGGATGGTCTCCGATGCATCGTGCGTTGCCACCAACCTTGAGGTGTGGGTGTCCTTGATGAATATGGACACCCTCCCTCCTTTCTTGGTGGTGTCCGGATTTTGGGGCTGGAACGCATGATATGAGGTAAAACCTGATAGTGCCGGGGTGCTCTCAGGAGCCTTGAACCAGGTTTCAGTCACAGCACAGACATCGATGTTCTCCATACTGAGAAGGGCCTCGAGTGCGTGCATCTTGAGGTTGAGACTTCTGGCATTGAGCAGCATTACCCTTAGTTTTTTTCCTTTTTTGTGTTCTAGGGTGGTAGGTTTAGAATTTGAGCCTTGCCTAAAAAAGGCACTATGGGGTGCCAAGAGCCTTTGCCAATATCCGGAAACCCAGGGTGACAGGTGCAAGCCGTCCCTTGGCAGCGTGGCTTGTCCAGCATGTCATCCCAGGCAGACAGACATTGGATCCCCTTTGAATGACACCAGAGTTTAAGCCAATTATTAAAGCTGATCATCTTATCTCTGTATTGTGGCATCATTCTTGGTGAAGGTAGGATACTGCTCAAGGTCAGGGTCATACCTGCCTGGGCTACATAATCAGAGAGCTCCTCTATGTCTCTTCTCATGTAGTCCAGTGAGGTACGTCTCAAGTCGTTCACACCAGCGTGGACAATGACTGAGTCGTACTTGTACCTGCTGTTGAGAGACCTGAGTGCTTGCGTTATGTGGCGGATTCTAGCGCCCAACAGGCAGCTTACTGTGACCTTCTCCTTACTCAATCTGGTAAGCAGGATGTCGGTGTGTCTGACTATAGAGTCACCAATGACGAGTGTGTCTGGCATTGTGTTTGGCCTTAAGGGCTGTGACTGTTTGGCACACTGACTATGTGGTCTATGTGTTTCATGTGTTGTGTCCTGAGGTGGCAGTTGTTTGGGTGTCTGCTTTGGTGGCCTCTGCTGTTTTGGTAGATTTTTGATCAGAGCCTCCGAGTATGTCTTTGTGTGTTTATGTGTATGATTTGAAGTTGTAATAGTACTATGTGAGACTGGGTTTGTGGTGTGTGTGGTTACCTTCTCCTCCTGTCTGGTCTTGCCAGTCCTATGTTGAGAGAGCTCAGCCTCCAGTTTGGCTGTATAGTTGCATCTCTCGCATGTATTTGTGTTTTGTGGGAGAAGGAGAGGGTTGTCTGTGTACATGAGGCAATTGTAACATTGCCTCAATATTCCCAGATTCACCAGCTGAGCAGGAGAGGACACTAGCAACTGATCCCTCGACATGCTAGAAGGAATAGACAAAAACTTTTAAAAAGACTTTTTTAAAAAGGGGTGTGGGTGATCGAGAAAGGGGTTTTAGGCTGGTGGGGTATTATGTATAATAAAAGTGCTATAACAAAGTAAAAAAAAGTACTTTAGGAGTAAGTGCTAGGCTTTACAGTTAGAGAATAGTCTACTCGGGAATCAAGTAGAGCTGAACTTTTTAGATATAGAATACGCTGGTTTGATCAGCAGTACAGTTCAAGGAAGGCTGTTTTAAGGGAAAATTTGAAGAGTGGACTTTAGGTAGCCCGAATAGTTTAACCTTGATTAACCGCCGCTGCTCTTGTGTGCTCTAAAGCGCGCTAAAGCGTGCTTTATAGCAGGGGGCTTGAAAAGGCAGGAAATGACCCAAAATGGCCAATGAATTACCAGTTACTGTCTTTAACCACTCCTCTGAGGACAAACAGGCAGCTCAGTACTCCCCACTCTCACTGGTGAGTAAAGAAACTTCCCTCTGGCCACACAAGAAAATGGAGGAACACAGGAACCAAATACAAAGCCCAGGGATCAGCAAAATCTGATCACTGGAACAACTAGCTAGGAAAGTTAGGAAAGCAGAAGTATTTTTTTTTTTTTCAAGTTTTTTTACACACACAGACAGAAAATACAGTAAATGCTTGGTTTTTCGACTAAATGCTATCAAAGGCTAGTACACTTGAGTGTATTAGCCTGTAGGTTAACTTATAAGCAAAACTTAAGCTAAGAAGTGCAATCAACAAATTAAGCTCAGAAAAACAGAGAAAACAGGTAATATCACAATAATATATGCAGAAACAGTGGTCGAAATGCACAAAAGGTCGAAAAAAGCAATAAAAATGTTTAAAAAATACTTAGAATCAGGAAAGTCGCTTTTTCTGCTCTCTGCTGCTCTAGGAACTCTGCAGGGGACCACGAGGAGCTATGCTGAGTTCTCTATTGCCAGAAAAGCCCGCCAAAGCGTGCTTTATAGCAGGGGGCTGGAAAAGGCAGGAAATGACCCAAAATGGCCAATGAATTACCAGTTACTGTCTTTAACCACTCCTCTGAGGACAAACAGGCAGCTCAGTACTCCCCACTCTCACTGGTGAGTAAAGAAGCTTCCCTCTGGCCACACAAGAAAATGGAGGAACACAGGAACCAAATACAAAGCCCAGGGATCAGCAAAATCTGATCACTGGAACAACTAGCTAGGAAAGTTAGGAAAGCAGAAGTATTTTTTGTTTTTTCAAGTTTTTACACACACAGACAGAAAATACAGTAAATGCTTGGTTTTTCGACTAAATGCTATCAAAGGCTAGTACACTTGAGTGTATTAGCCTGTAGGTTAACTTATAAGCAAAACTTAAGCTAAGAAGTGCAATCAACAAATTAAGCTCAGAAAAACAGAGAAAACAGGTAATATCACAATAATATAAGCAGAAACAGTGGTCGAAATGCACAAAAGGTCGAAAAAAGCAATAAAAATGTTTAAAAAATACTTAGAATCAGGAAAGTCGCTTTTTCTGCTCTCTGCTGCTCTATAAACTCTGCAGGGGACCACGAGGAGCTATGCTGAGTTCGCTATTGCCAGAAAAGCCCGCCAAAGCGTGCTTTATAGCAGGGGGCTGGAAAAGGCAGGAAATGACCCAAAATGGCCAATGAATTACCAGTTACTGTCTTTAACCACTCCTCTGAGGACAAACAGGCAGCTCAGTACTCCCCACTCTCACTGGTGAGTAAAGAAACTTCCCTCTGGCCACACAAGAAAATGGAGGAACACAGGAACCAAATACAAAGCCCAGGGATCAGCAAAATCTGATCACTGGAACAACTAGCTAGGAAAGTTAGGAAAGCAGAAGTATTTTTTTGTTTTTTTTCAAGTTTTTTTACACACACAGACAGAAAATACAGTAAATGCTTGGTTTTTCAACTAAATGCTATCAAAGGCTAGTACACTTGAGTGTATTAGCCTGTAGGTTAACTTATAAGCAAAACTTAAGCTAAGAAGTGCAGTCAACAAATTAAGCTCAGAAAAACAGAGAAAACTGGTAATATCACAATAATATAAGCAGAAACAGTGGTCGAAATGCACAAAAGGTCGAAAAAAGCAATAAAAATGTTTAAAAAATACTTAGAATCAGGAAAGTCGCTTTTTCTGCTCTCTGCTGCTCTAGGAACTCTGTAGGGGACCACGAGGAGCTATGCTGAGTTCGCTATTGCCAGAAAAGCCCACCAAAGCGTGCTTTATAGCAGGGGGCTGGAAAAGGCAGGAAATGACCCAAAATGGCCAATGAATTACCAGTTACTGTCTTTAACCACTCCTCCTCTGAGGACAAACAGGCAGCTCAGTACTCCCCACTCTCACTGGTGAGTAAAGAAACTTCCTTCTGGCCACACAAGAAAATGGAGGAACACAGGAACCAAATACAAAGCCCAGGGATCAGCAAAATCTGATCACTGGAACAACTAGCTAGGAAAGTTAGGAAAGCAGAAGTATTTGTTTGTTTTTTTTCAAGTTTTTTTACACACACAGACAGAAAATACAGTAAATGCTTGGTTTTTCAACTAAATGCTATCAAAGGCTAGTACACTTGAGTGTATTAGCCTGTAGGTTAACTTATAAGCAAAACTTAAGCTAAGAAATGCAGTCAACAAATTAATCTCAGGAAAAACAGAGAAAACAGGTAACATCACAATAATATAAGCAGAAACAGTGGTCGAAATGCACAAAAGGTCGAAAAAAACAATAAAAATGTTTAAAAAATACTTAGAATCAGGAAAGTCGCTTTTTCTGCTCTCTGCTGCTCTAGGAACTCTTCAGGGGACCACGAGGAGCTATGCTGAGTTCGCTATTGCCAGAAAAGCCCACCAAAGCGTGCTTTATAGCAGGGGGCTGGAAAAGGCAGGAAATGACCCAAAATGGCCAATGAATTACCAGTTACTGTCTTTAACCACTCCTCCTCTGAGGACAAACAGGCAGCTCAGTACTCCCCACTCTCACTGGTGAGTAAAGAAACTTCCTTCTGGCCACACAAGAAAAATGGAGGAACACAGGAACCAAATACAAAGCCCAGGGATCAGCAAAATCTGATCACTGGAACAACTAGCTAGGAAAGTTAGGAAAGCAGAAGTATTTGTTTGTTTTTTTTCAAGTTTTTTTACACACACAGACAGAAAATACAGTAAATGCTTGGTTTTTCGACTAAATGCTATCAAAGGCTAGTACACTTGAGTGTATTAGCCTGTAGGTTAACTTATAAGCAAAACTTAAGCTAAGAAATGCAGTCAACAAATTAATCTCAGGAAAAACAGAGAAAACAGGTAACATCACAATAATATAAGCAGAAACAGTGGTCGAAATGCACAAAAGGTCGAAAAAAACAATAAAAATGTTTAAAAAATACTTAGAATCAGGAAAGTCGCTTTTTCTGCTCTCTGCTGCTCTAGGAACTCTTCAGGGGACCACGAGGAGCTATGCTGAGTTCTCTATTACCAGAAAAGCCCGCCAAAGCGTGCTTTATAGCAGGGGGCTGGAAAAGGCAGAAAATGACCCAAAATTCATCCCAGATTCCTTCTCCTATAGGCTATGGTCCTGAGGAGGAGGAGTCCACTAGTCCTTATATGTTATTGTGCCCAGGTTTCTGAGGTGCAGAAGAGGTATTAAAACCTTCTGCAAATGGACTCTCCCAGATCTTCTGCTGTCCCTCCTGTTTTGGCTGCCTTGTTGGATACCATTTCTACTGCATTTCAGGCTCCAGACTCCCAGCCACCTGCCCCCAAGAAACCTTATAGGTTTTATAGGGTGCCTGAGGATTGCAAATTCCTATATAGATGTCCTTCACCTAACCCCTCTTTTGTGTCTGACAAGCCATCTCAGTTACTGCCTTCTACAAAGATTTTTCCTTTTGATAAAGACAGTAGGACTATGGAAAGGCTAGGTAAGAAGGTTTATACCTCTGCTATCTTGGCATTTAGGGCTGTCAATTATCAGACCTGTATGTCCAAATATATTGTAGATGTTCATCATGTTTCACTGTTGCAGTCATTACAATTGGGTTATCCTGCTGGCAAGCTACCTGCTGTCGGCCTGAATTCCAAAGTCCTGGTCCGGTGTTGGTTGCTGTCGCCTCCTCCCTGATGTCAGTACGCCAGAGGTATAAAAGATGCAGCCGATGCCATTTTCTTCAGTTTTTCTTGTCCCGGATGTCAGGTGCCCCCAAAAGGGTAGGCTAATTTATGCCAATAAACATGCATGCAGTAAAGTAAAACTCTACCTTCATCTACAAGCAAATACACCACATAGGTTGTATAGAATAGAGAAGTACAGATAATATCCTTGGGATCAGTATATTTAATACCATTCTGTTGTAGCTCAGAGCAAATCAGAGCATTGCCATTTAGATTCTTGACATAGCTATAGAATGCCTTGTGGTTGTCTTTGGAATCTTTGGCAATTTTATTTTCGTAATTAGCTTTGGAGGATTTTATGAGGGATCTCAGCTTCTACTGAGGCTGGTAAGGGAGTTTTTTGCATCCTGGGATTTTCCTCTTTTCTGCAACAGTTTCTTCCTTCTGTTGTATAGTTTGTTTATGTCAGGGGACCACTAGATTGGTTTCCTTTTTTTGGAGGAGAGCGTCTTGGTTCTATTTGGGATGGCATGATTCATGCACGAGTGGATGTGCTCGTACAGTGCCTTAGTGTAGGATTCAGCAGTCGAACTTTCAGCTCACGTCTGCATGGGTTTCATAAAGTTTGTCACTTCTGACTTGAGCAACATGAAGTTGGCTTTGGATAAGTTTTTTTATGGAGATTTCCTTACTGGGGGGTGGGGGTGGGATGTGGATGTCAAGGGTGATTAGCTTTTGGTCAGACCTGACCAATAAGGGGATGACCCCTGGAGTGGAGCATCTATCTCCCATGTTGGTAATGACCAGGTCTAGGATATGGGAGCCCCTGGTGGGACAATGGATTAGTTGAGCCAGGGCGTTGGAATTTATAAATTACAAAAACCGTTGGGAAAAGGTGTTGGTACCCAAGTAGTTTTCCCAGTTAATGGCAGGGTAGTTGAAATCACCCAGTATTAGGGTGTTTAGTTGTATCTTAATATTTTCCATTATGTTTAGAAAGGTGTAGTGAGAATCTTGGGGCATGGTGGGGGATCTGTAGCAAGGTACAATTTGGACTGCAGTCTTACCTAGTGTTAGTTGCACCTGGAGAATTTCAGATGGATTGTGTTGGGCAACTAGTCTGGAGGTGTGAATATCCTTGGTGAATATCAACACTCCTCTACCTTAAGTGTTTCGGTCTTGGTTTGGTGGCCGAACAGTGTGGTAAGAGTTGTAGCCTGGTATTGCAGGGGTGCTCTCTGGAGCCTTGAACCAGGTCTCAGTTACTGCAGAGATGTTCTCCATTTTTAGGAGTGCCTCGAGAGAGTGCATTTTGAGGTTTAGACTTCTAGCATTGAGTAGCATTACCTTCAGATTTTGCATGCTTGTACCTGTTATGGTGGTGGTTTTGTCCTTTGAACCTTGCCTAAAAAAGGCACTATAGGGGTGGCAATAGGTTTAGCCAGTAACCTGAATCCCAGGGGAGACAGGTGCAGACCATCTCTGGCAAAGCATTGTGGTTTGTCGATCATGTCGTCCCAAGCAGACAGATACTGCATCCCCTTTGAATGACACCAGAAGCTTAGCCAATTGTTGAAGTCAATCATTTTGTCCTTATACTGTGGTATCATTCTGGGCGAAGGCAGGATGCTACTCAGGGCTAGGATCATACCTTCCCAGGCCACATGATCCGAGAGCTCTTCCATGTCTTTTTTCATGTAGTCCAGGGAGGTACATCTCAAGTCATTCACTCCAACATGGACAATGACAGAGTTGTATTTGTACTTGTTGTGGAGTGACTTGAATGCATGTGTTATGTGGCAGATCCTGGCACCCGACAGACAGCTGACTGTAATTTTCTCTTTGTTCAGCCTAGTGAGTGGGACATTAGTGTGCATGACTGTAGAGTCACCTATGACTAAAGTGTTGGGTACACTGTCTTGCCTTAGGGGCTGTTGTTGGGGGGCACACTGGTGTTGTGAGCTATGTGTCACTTTGGTTGTGACTGATGTTTGCATTTCAGCTTCAGAAGTCCTTATTGCTTGGGCAGGTTAATGTTAAGGGCCTCTGCATTTGTGGGTTTTGTGTTGCTATGTGTGGGTGTTGATGGTGTGGGTTTTGAAGGGCTATGTGTTGCTTGAGGTGTAGTGCAGGTGTTAACCTTCTCCTCTTGACTGTCTAGCACAGTCTTGGCTGGAGAGATCTTTGCTTTCAGTTTGGCTATGTAAGTACATCTCTCGCAGGTTGTAGTGTTGGGTGGTAGGAGGAGAGGGTTGTCTGAGTACATTAGGCAGTTGCTGCATTGTCCCAGTATGCCCAGATTCACCAGGTGGACAGGAGAAATCACTGGAAGCTGACCCTTGGACATGCCTGTTTAGGTGCTTTTTTTGGAAAGTACAAGAGCTGTTTTCCCTTACCTTTGCAAGGTACTTTGCAATTATAGGCTGTTTAGTGCCTCGGTGGTGTAGCGGTTAGCGTTGTCGCCTCACAGCAAGAGGTTCTCTTGTTTGATTCTCAGCTGGAGCACCTTCTGTGTGGATTCTGCATGTCCTCTCCACGGTCGATTAATGTTAAAGACATGCAGGTAGGTGCGAGTGTGAATGGGCGTGCCTTCTTTGAAGGTTGGGCGTCGGGCTGGCAACTCAGCATTGTAAAAATTCACTGCCAATCATGAGCGGATGGGAGTTCCGCTGTGGCGACCACTAACCGGGAAAAGCTGAAAGACTTACTACTATTGCCTACGATTAATTTCTCCTTATTAACAAGGAGAGTTGAGTGCTTATATCAGTTTAAGGCTTCCTAGTGCTTTCCAGCAGGTTCTAGAGCAAGTGCTAGTCACGGGGGTTCCGATTTTAGTACTACTACTGAGAGACCAGCTAGTTCTAAGGGAAAAATTGAAGAGCAGACTTTCTGGCACCTGGAATAGTTTAACAGTAGCACCGAGGTGCTGTACGATGTGAAAAATGTGCAAACACACGCGTTTTTAAGCCAGAAAGTTGAAAGGGATAGAAATCAGCCCAACATGGCTAATAAGATTACAATTTCAGAGATGGAAGCCACTCCTCTAGTGTTAGATAGGCAGTACAATGCTCACCACTCCCACTGGTAAGCAGTAGAACTTCCCTCTACCACAGCAAGGTCTGGATAGCTCTGAACACAGAAAATAAAGTCCTGAAGCCAGCAAAGCCTGGGATCTGGACTATAGCTAGGAAAGGCAGGAATCGAACAAACAAGATAGTATTTTTTTGTTTTTAGAGGGTTTTTTTGTTAAAACAGGCAGAACAATGCAATAATACAGTAAATAAACACAGAAAAGGCTACCGCACTTGAGTGTGTAGCCCTAAACAGTAAGTGCAATTAAAACTCTACAAAATTAGCAATTTAAAACTTTTTAAATGAAGCAAGGCAAGTGCACAACTGAAAAATGATTTAAGAGGCAGTAATACAGTAGAATAAGTAGCTAGTCTATATATACAGAAAGGTATATATATATATATATATATATATATATATATATATATATATATATATATATATATATATACAGAAAGGCAGCTAAAACAACACTCAAACAATTCAGATGCAGTGGAAGGGCAGTAAACAGGCATTATACTATGCCATTATTTAAGAAAAGTAATAGTTTCTTTTCTTAAATAATGTCATGGTATAATAGCAATAACCCACTTCTGGGTGTGGGTAATGCTGTATTTACCCACGATTGGCTTTGTTTGGTCCCGAGGGCTTCGCCCTCGGGACCAAACCACGCCAACCGTGGGTAAATCCAGCATTACCCACACCCAGGCGTGGGTTATTGCTATAATAATCAAATGTTTTGATGCACTTTCTCATGCTGCTTTTTTGGCAAGGACTATGTGTATCATTGTTTATTATTGTGCATTTTTTGTTTGGTCCTTTGAAGAATACTACAGTTCTTACTAATTAATTAACCAACTACCAATGTAACCTTTTTATGCACTGTTTATTGGCTCTGTGTTAGGACCATTTTATTCTGATGAAGTCTCTTGTATCAGACGAAAGTGCTCATTTTATTTTTTCAGGCTGTTTTAATAAATTGGACCATTTCTGGACTCTCGTTTGGCATTGATTTTCTTTGGTTTCAAGTTTATCTGGTTGACACTGTACCAGTTTTATGTCTTTTCTGAGTTTAATATAATGGTAAACACAGTAAAGTTGTATACATAAACTCACTGTAAATAGATCACTATTGGAGTAGCTGCACCCACTCTCCATCCATCCATCCATCCATCCATCCATGCATGCATCCATCCATCCATCCATCCATCCATCCATCCATCCATCCATCCATCCAAAACTCCTTTTCCCTTTTTCCATTTATGCATATGGTGTTGAGGTGTCATTACAACAGTGTCAATCATCTAGAGCCAAGGTTTACTCCACCCTGCCGCAGTAGTTCATCCACATCACAAACTCGCACACACACTCACACCTATGGCCAATTTAGAGTGCCCAGTCCACCTACTTCATGTTTTTGGAATGTAGACGGAAACCCATGTGAACACAGGGAGGACAGCCAGACTCCACACAGAAGGCACCCCAGCCAAGAATCAAACTAGGGAACCTCTTGTTGTGAGATGACACTACCCACTGTGCCACTGTGCCACCCTGCAGCCAACCTCCATCCGCATATTTTTGCCATGGTGTGGAATTTTATATATGTAAACAATTTTTGCATATTCACATTTTCATGTTTTGCCCATTCTTGGCAGAATCTTATTATCAGGGCTCCAGCCCCTCTTTCTCTGAGGAAAGAAAGGTCTGAATACTTAGCACTCTAACCACTAATTTTAAGTGGCTTTCCTAAAGCCCCTCAGGGGTGGGTTTGGTATAATGGTTAGGGTCTTCACCTCATACACACACAAAGTACAGGGCTTGATTCTGATCTTGAGATATTGGCTAGACTTAAAATGGCCTTTCAGGGAAGCTAAGGCATTATTCACCTATGAACCTATGTTAGCGTGCATGGAAGGAGCCTTTGGCCTTGGATACTCTCTGGTTGTCATATCCTTGGTAAGATATAACCCATACAGTTTAGGCAACTGCAATAGTGATCTATTCAAACAACTACTGTTATAGTAATTGTAGTTACACAACTCTACATCTGTACAAAATAAATATGTTGACTTTTAAGTTAAAATATGAGCAGCCAGAAATGTTGCAACCAGTCTTATTGCAAAAGGAATTAGCTGAATAGAATGAATACTGTGAGACTTTCATAGTCAAGATTTGCAAAGGGAAGCATTTCAAGCTGTATCAGCATGAAAACCTGCAGTGCAGTAAGAACTGTCCCTGAAGGAAAATACAGTGATGGCCAGAGTATGATGTAGACCTGTTAAATATTCCGAATATGGAAGACCATTAAAGAAACGAGAAGATACATGGACTATTAGAGAAAAGGTAAGTCTAAGATTTTGAAGTCCCATTTTTAATGTGTTTAAATATATACAAAAGCAATTTGTTGTAAATAAACAATGACATCCATATTGTAGAATTAGCATTAATGCATTCATTTTAAATTGATCAGTGTAATTTAATGTGCGTTACCTCACATAATCTGTCTCTCTATATAGCTATCTATCTATGTAGATACATGTGTATGTGTGTCTGTGGTGTTTTTCTCTGAATATATATATATATATTAAAGATATAGATATATTTATGTGTGAATTTGTGTTTATCTTTCTCTCAGTTGCTCTCTTTTTCTATATGTGTGTGTGTGTCTGCGTGTGTGTGTGTGTGTGTGTGTGTGTATATATATATATATATATATATATATATATATATATATATATATATAGATAGATAGATATACACATACACACACACACACCAAGAAAAAGGGGAAACTGTACAGGAATGATGTCCTTCTATTCTAATGTTGCAGTATTCTTAACATATGGGAGATCCTCTGCCCAAGCGACCCGACATCTGGCCAGTATACAACAGCTTTTAGCTATTGCAGGTACATGGGACATCACACATTTGGCCTGGCAAACGTCGGCCATAAAAGGACGTCTGCATGTCCTCAGAACTTTTCTGCTGCCATTTGTAAGGCTTGACTTTTACATCGGTCTGCTGCCTGATTCCATTGGTTGCTGCTGGCTTTCAGATAAGTGCCCCATTGAGGATTATTTTTATTACTACTGCCTTTTTTATTTAGTTCATGTCATCCAAGAAGGGCAAGTGTAGGTGTGGAAGACAAATTCTACATAAGGATAGCCAAGATCTTTTTTTTGCTAGGCCCGAATCACAACCATCATTCTTGTTCCATTTATCAGGCCTTGGTTCCAAAGACCTTGCAAAACCATCTTTCGGCATTGAATCTTTACTTAGAAAATCAAATTTAAAAATATTAGTTAAGGACATTATGGAGGGTTCTGTGGGTCCTTTGGCTGAGCCAGTTTTGAAGAGGAAGGTCAGTAAGCCTAGGCCTGAGACCTTTTCTGCTGTGCCTCTATCTGCTGATGTATCCCTTGAGGTTAGTGAAGATCCAGTTTTACTTTCAGAGGTTGGGTCTTGTTCTTCGGTGAGTACCACTTTGGAAGCCATTAAAGAATCTGACCTAGGCATGTCCTCAGACACAGTGCAGATGTCCATTTCAGATGGACAAGGGGAACCATGTCTTGTAGTGCTAGAGGGATCCAGAGACATACCTCTTACACCAGTTAGGGAACAGGTCCCCGTGTCGGTCGCTAAAGGTAGGCCTACATCTAGTCCTTCTAGTTGTCATCATGCAGAGATGCATGGTAAAAAAAAAAAAAAAAAAAAAAAAAACAAGCATCTTCAGGCTCTTACATCTCTGCAGTCTGAATAGAATACTTTTGCACAGGGTTTAATTAAGGCTTTTATGGATGTTAAGCCTGCTGTAACTGTTCCTTCTTTCACTTATTCCCCTGTTAGGAGGGTTAGGGAACAGGAGTTCTCACAGGATGTCTTCCTCTGATGAAGATTCCTTGGCATACTCTACTCACATTACTTCCCCTTTAGAATATGTTTACCCAGAGGAGGAATCCAGTGGTGCAGATTTTCCACTGGAAGAGATTTCTTTTGGTGAAACCATTAACAAGATGAGAGAATTCTTTAAATGGAACTGCTGCCAAGTCTCTGAGGTGCAAAAAAAGGTATTATAACCTTTTATAAATGGAATCTCCTTCTCTTTCTGCTGTGCCACCTGTTTTGCCAGCATTTTTGGATGCTTTCTCCTCTGCTTCGAAGACCCCAGATCCACAGGCTACTGCACTTAAAAGGCCTGACAGATTTTACAAGGTGCCTGATGAATGCAGATTCCTTTACAAATGTCCTTCAGCTGATCCTGCATTGCTTCTGGCAAATCCTCCAGGTTGTTACCATCTTCTAAGCGTCTTCCTTTAGATAAGGAGAGCAAAATAATGGAAAGACTTGGGAAGAAAGTTTACACTTCTGCCAGTTTAGCTTTCCGAGCTATAAACTACCAAACACATATGTCAATGTACTTTTGGCTCTTCTTTCGCAGGCCTCTCAAGCTCTTTCACAGCTTCCAGATTCTGACATAAAAAAATCAGGTTATATCTCTTTTATCAGCTTCCTCTCAAGTGGCTAAACATTCTTTTAAGTGCAGTTATGATGCATTAGAAGCATCATCTAGAGTAGCTGCTTCTGGCTGAGTGCTTAGAAGGTATTCTTGATTGAGGCTTCAACCACTGCCAGATGACATCAAGGCAAAATTGATGGATGTCCCTTTGGATAACAATGTTCTAGTATTGCAGCTGCAGATTTATTTAAGCCCTTATAAGAAAAGGAAAAGGACCGTCAGGACTTGAAGCACATTTTTGTGTCACCTGTCCCTAAATTCCAGAGAAATTTTCCTTCTAAGACATCCTATGTTAGGAGACAGATATGTCCTTCTTCTTCTTCTTCATGTTCCAGATCTAAGAAGACTGCTAGACCTCCACAGCCTATGACTAACATTTCAGGTCCCTCATCTCAGCAGCCTTTTCCAGACAGGCCAGGTAGTCTGTGATTACCAACCGCTTCCAAATTATACTCCTCTTTCTCTTCGTCTATCCCTCTCTTTTCCAGCATGGGCAAGCATAACTCAGGATGCTCTTCTACTCTCTTGTTGCAGTATTCATAATAGTAGGGAGGTTGATGCCTGCAGCACCGGACATCCAGCCAGTATACCAAAGTCTTTGGATAAGGGGTACATGTGATGTTGCATGTCAGAGCCATAAATCTACATTGGCTATATATGTGATGTCTGCACATACCCAACTCAGAACTTTTCTGCTGCAATGATCTACAGATGTCCAATCACCAGCTTGTGGAATCCAGTTGTTCATTTGCCTTTAGCTGTCCCCATTCAAGCTAAGTACCCTTTTGGGATTTTTGATTACACCTTTTTCTTGTATTCCAGACGTACATGCCAGCTAGGAAGGGAAAGTGTGCTTGTGGAAGACAGATTCCAAGCAAGGACACTCACGATAAGTGTTTGTTTTGCTTATGGGCAGGCTACGACTACAAGTCTTGTGATATCTGCCAATCCTTTGTTACCAAAACTTGTCTGGCTGCTTTAAATTTATATTTAAAAAATCAAGGACTCTGACATTTGGCATCTGGTATGGAGGACGAGGTCAGTACCTCCGAGGAGCCACCTTGGAAGAAGGCCAAAAAAGTTAGGCCCATCTCTCAGATTACTAGGCATTCAATCAAGTGCAGCTACGATGCTGTAGAGACTCTCAAGGTGGATGATAGCCCAGGGTCTCATCAGGTGTCAGTTTTACCACTGGAACCGGGAACTGTGATGGAAGCCAGTTCAGTGGAAATCCAGAGTATGTCCGCTGAGGTTATTCAGCCATCAGGCCCTCATGGTGAGAGGGAACCATGGCTCATGGAGTTGGAGGGGCCTACTGCTGCCTTACATTCCACCCTGATGTTTGGCTCCCAAACTGACTACTTCTCCTGTTTCTTTAAAAAAAGAAACAAAAGAAAAGCACAGGACTGCAGAATCTACACCAGGATGGAGTGTCTTTTCAAAGAACTTGTTCAGAGCCTTCCAGGCCCTTCAGTCTCAGGTGCCCCAACCAGCTCAACCCCTTGTGCAGTCCCTGGAAGATTTGGAGGAAGAAACCTCTTCCTCAGATGAATCACTGACTTATTGTTCCCAAATTGAGTCCTCTAAGGACTTTGCTATCCCTGACGAAGAAGACTCTCTTAGTCCTGACTCTCCTAGGGAGGCATTTATTTTTGGAGATACCATTACCTTAATGAGACAGCATTTTACATGGGAGGTTTCTGGTGTGTCTGAGACAAAAAAGAGGTATTTTGAATTCCTACAGATGGAACAGCCTTCTCCATCTGCAGTTCCCCCTTTGTTTCCAGCTTTCCTGGATGCCTTTCAGGCTGCCTCTCAGAACCCAGACTCATCCTCGAGATTCTAAACAACCTGATTGATTTCACAAGGTTCCCCAACAGGCACAATTCTTGTTCAAGAATCCTCCTGCAGACCTTGCAGTTACTGTTGTGTCAGCAGACAAATCATCCAGGCAGTTACCTCTACTTATTTGTTCCCAACAGATAAAGATAGCAAGTTCATGGACAGACTGAGGAAGAAAATATACACTTCTTCCACCCTGGCCATTAGAACTATTAATTATCAAACCCACGTGGCAAAATTTGTCCTAGATTCATTGTCTAAGGCTACTACTCTAATGTCTGAGGTAGCAGATTCTCCTATCAAGTTTCAGCTATCTGCCCTGGTCTCTAATGTCTCTCAAGTGACCAGGCATTCAATTAAGTGCAGCTATGATGTTGTAGAAGCATCATCTAAGTCTGCAGCATCTGGCTGTGTCCTCAGGAGGTATTTCTGGTTGAGACTCCAGCCTCTACCCTTGAATGTACAGGCCAAATTGCTTGATGCACCTCTGGATAATAAAGCTCTCTTTGGCACTTTCTGCTGAGCTCCTTAAATCCCTCCAAGAAAAGGGAAAAGATCTGCAAAATTTGAAACATGTGCTCATCTCACCCATTCCTAGATACCACAGGAACTACCCAATAAAGACCAGTTTTGTAAGGAAGCAGTCTTCCCACTCTGCTGCAGCCCAGTCTAAGGGATGGAGACACCCTAGGAAGCAAACCACTCCTAGATCCTCCACCACTTGAGCTCCTACTTCCATTCAGAGACAGCCTGACCCTGACAGAGCTCCTCTGCTGTGACTCAAATTCCTTACCCAGGTCCACCCCCCCACCTCCCACCACCATCCCTCCGTCTAACCCTATCCCTTCCCTTCTGACAGAAAATCACTTCAGAGAACTGGGTCCTTTCTATCATACAAAACGGTTACTTCATGACTTGGTGGGCGGTTTCACCCTTCCGGGGGACCCCTCAACCTCCATCAAATCAGCTCCATCTTTTTCCTGCAATTCTAGATCAGCTCCCTTGGGATCAGACAACTAAGGGTTTTTATTCCAGAATGTTTCTGGTCCCAAGAAAAGATGGTCCTTGGAGACCAATTCTCGATTTGTCCCTACTCCATCAATATCTCAAGGTGCCTACTTTCAAGATGCTCACCTTACAGCATCGCTTACCACTTATCCCTCACCAAGCCTTTCTGGCATCCCTGGATCTGAAGGATGCTTACCTTCACATCCCCATTCACCTCAGCTACAGGAAATTCCTACATTTCTCAGTGGGTTCTTCACATTTTCAGTTTTTTGCATTGCCATTTGGGCTCTCTACAGTGCCAAGAGTATTCACAAAATGTCTAGCCCCAGTTATCGCCCATTTCAGAATGCAGGCCATACAAACTTACTTCTACCTAGACGACCTCCTAATCCTGCACCAAGAGCATCACTCCCTTTCCCATCACTTAGACATGGTGGGCAGGATCTTGGAGGCCCTATGTTTCACAGCGAACCTACAAAAATCCCAAATGATACCAAGTAAATACATTGTCTTCTTGGGGTGCAGGATAAGGACGGACATGATGTCAGGCTTTATCCCCTGCCAGAAGGTGGAAACCCTCACCCACTACTTCCAATCACTCCCTCCTGTCCCAGCCATCTCTGCCAGGGAATTTCTAAGGGTCCTGGGCCACACAGCCTCCTTGATCCCCATGCTTCCTTTGGCCAGACTGCGTATGAGGAAATCCAGTGGATCTTGAGGAATTTGTGGAGCCAACACCCACATTCTCTGGATGCTACACTCCCTCTTCTCCCATGCCTGAAAAAGGAGCTGTCATGGTGGATCTCCAACATTGCCCCTAATCAGGGGGTACCCCTGCAGATCCCTCCTCCCACACAACACCTCTACACGGATGCATCAGATCTGGGTTGGGGAGTCATTCTACACAGCAACAACACTTAGAACAAAGTTCAGGGAGAGTGGTCCAGCTAGAAAAAAGGGACCACATCAACATAAAGGAACTGAAGGCTCTTCTCTTGGCACTGCAGGCCTTCCAAGAGATTCTGCTGCCAGGCATCTTGAAGGTAATCACAGACAATATGATGGTACTGTGGTATGTCAACAAGCAGGGAGAGACAAGATCTTATCCACTCTGCACCTTGACAATTCAAATTTGGTCCCTAGCAGCGAACCTTCACATACACCTGCAAGCTGTATACATTCCCTCAGCAGATGTGATGGCAAACACCCACAGCAGAACCTTAGCACCCTCTCATGAATGGATGCTTCACAGGGAAGTGGTTTTAGATCTTATTCACAGGCGGAGTATTCCACGGGCAGATCTGTTTGCCTCCTCCCAGAACAGACAGACACCCCTCTTTTGCACGAGAACTCTGCATCCACAAGCTTGGAAGGTGGATGCCTTCTCTTTTTCACGGGAGGGGATGTTCCTTTATGCGTTTCCCCCCTTCACACTGATTCAAAAAGTCCTTCTGAAGATTCAGAGGGACAAGCCAAAAATCCTGCTGGTGACCCCCCTTTGACTTAAACAGCATTGGTATCCCCCTACTATTTCTCTTAGCCAAGGGCAGTCACCACAGGTTACCTCACAGATTCGACCTACTCACACAACACAGTGGATCCCTCATACACACACAGGTGCTCAACCTCAAACTGACCTTATGGGGGATTGAATTTTGATCCCCTATAGACACCTGTATTCAGAGGATGTACTCAATGTCCTGCAGGAGGCCAGGAAATCTAGCACCAGGAGAAATTACTTATCTAAATGGAAAAGATTCTCCAGATGGTTCTCAAAAACAAACAGGACCCATTATTTTCTCCAGTACCTATGGTCCTTTCTTATTTGTGTGA
Source organism: Protopterus annectens (assembly GCF_019279795.1). Taxonomy (NCBI): domain Eukaryota; kingdom Metazoa; phylum Chordata; order Ceratodontiformes; family Protopteridae; genus Protopterus; species Protopterus annectens. The sequence goes on from NC_056726.1 coordinate 1,724,760,227, forward strand.
GCTGCTACATTCTGGACTGACGTATTCTTTTGTTAAAATGCATTTGTCAGCCATCTCCGCTTGTCTCCCTTTAGTACCCCCACTGGCATCCAGGCTAGACGTAAAACTCTTTTTAAAAGGGCTCTTCATATTAGACCTCCTCGTAAGCCTATTCCTCCATCCTGGGACTTTAATTTTGTGCTGGAAAAACTCACATTACCTACCTTTGAACCAGCCCATTCAGTTATGTACTTGGAAAACAGTTTTGCTGGTGGCACTTACTTCTGACAGGACGATCTTCAAAATCCAAGCCTTTTCTGTGCTTATTTATGGTTTAATTGCATTTTTCTGCTTAATTTAACCTTAAAAACAAAAAAAAAATTAAATCTGTTTGCTCATTTCCCACCTTTTTTTCTAAACTAGAATAGTCCGTATCCCAGATTTGCTGGCTTCAGGACTTTATTTTGTGTTTCTGAGCTGTCCAGACCTTGCTGTGGTAGAGGGAAGTCTTTCTGCTTATCAGTGGGAGTGGTAAGCATTGGACTGCCTATCTGTCGCTAGAGGAGTGGTTTCCAGCTCAAGAATTGTACCTCATTGGCCATTTGGGGCTGCTTTCTATCCTTTCAACTTTCTGGCTTAAAAACTCATGTTTGCACGGGTTTGCACATTGTGCAGCACCACCTAGCTAGGGTTAAACTATTACTGGCGCCAGAAAGTCTACTCTTCAAATTTACCCCTAGAACTAGCCAGTTTTCCAGTTTTAACACTCAAACCTGATTCTTTGAGCTCAGCACTTGCTTATAACTTGTATGCACTAAATATTCCTTAAATTGCTACAGCATTCAACTTCCCTTTCTAAGTAAAGAGGAAAAACAGTTCAAGTACTTAAATAAACAAGCACCTATCCAGGCGTGTCTAAGGGTCAGCTCCTGTTGTTTTCTCCTATCTACCTGGTGAAACTGGGCACCTTAGGGCAATGTAGCAATTGCCTCGTACACTGACAACCCTCTCCTCCTACCACCCAACACTACAACCTGTGAGAGATGCACTTATATAGCCAAGCTGGAAGCCAAGCTCTCTCCAGCCAAGAATGGACTAGTCAGTCAAGATAAGAAGGTAAACACCAGCGCCACACCATGCACAACACATAGCCCTTCAAAACCTACACCACCAAAACCCAGACATAGTAATACAAAGCACACACCTACATTCGTGGAGGCTCTTAATAAAAATCTGCCCAAGCAACAGAGACCTCCGAAGCCGAAACACAAACAACCACCACCCCCAACACAACCCAAGCAATGCAGAGCTCACAAAACCAGTGTGCCACTCAACCTCAGCCAGTAAGGAAAAAGCAACGTAACCAGCACACTAGTCATAAGCAACTCTATAGTCAGGCACACTGTCTCACTCACCAGGTTAAACAAGGAGAAAATTACAGTCAGCTGCTTGTCAGGTGCCAGGATCCACCTCATAACACACGCACTCAGGTCACTCCACAACAAGTACAAATACAGCTTTGTCATTGTCCATGTTGGAGTGAATAACCTGAGACTTACCTCCCTGGACTACATGAAAAGAGACATGGAGGAGCTCTCCGATCTTGTAGCCCAGGCAGGTATAACCCTAGCCCTGAGTAGCATCCTGCCATCGCCCAGAATGATACCACAGTACAAGGACAAAATGATTGACTTCAACAATTGGCTAAGCTTCTGGTGTCATTCAAAGGGGATCCAGTATCTTTCTGCTGGGGATGACATGATTGACAGACCACAATGCTTTGCCAGAAATGGCCTGCACCTGTCGGCTCTGGGATTCCGGATACTGGCAAAGGCTCTTACCATCCCTATAGTGCCTTTTTAGGCAGGGTTCAAACGACAAAATTACCACTGTAACAGTTACAAACAAGCAAAAACTGAGGGTAATGCTACTCAATGCTAGAAGTCTAAACCTCAAAATGCACTCACTTGAGGCACTCTCGAGGCACTCCTCAAAATGGAGAACATCGATATCTGTGCAGTGACAGAGACCTGGTTCAAGGTTCCAGAGAGCACCCCTGCAATACCAGGCTACAATTCATACCACACCTTTCAGCCACCTAACCTGGACTGAAATACTAAAGGCAGAGGCGTGTCCATATTCACCAAGGATATACACACCTCCAGGTAAGTTGCCCAACATAATGCATTAGAGATTTTCCAGGTGCAACTAACACTAGGCAGGACTGCAATCCAAATTGTAGCTTGCTACAGATCCCCCATCATGTCACATGGTACCCACTCCACTTTTCTTAACATACTGGAAAGTATTAAGGTACAACCAAATACCCTAATACTGGGTGACTTCAACTACCCAGCCATTAATTGGGAAAACTACTCATGTACCAACACCTTTGCCCAACGATTTTTGGACTTCATAAATTCCAATGCCTTAGATCAACTTATCCATACCCCCACCAGGGGCACCAATATCCTGGACCTGGTCATTATCAACATGGGCGACTGATGCTCCACACCAGAGGTCAGCTCCTCGTTGGTCAGATCCGACCATAAGCTAATCACCCTAGACATCTTCATCCCACCCCCACCATCTCATTAAGGTAACCACCATAAAAAACTTCATGCTTCTCAAGACAGAAGTGGCGAACTTCTCGACACCCATGCAGACGGAAAGTAGAAGTACGACTGCTGAATCTTACACCAATGCACTGTATGAACACATATACGAGTGGATGGACCATGCCATCCCAAATAAAACCAAGATGCTTTCCTCAAAAAAAGGAAGCCAATCTGGTGGTACCCTGCCATAAACAAACTCGACAACAAAAGGAAGAAACTGTTGCAAAAAAAGAGTAAAATCCCAAGATTGGAAAAACTCCCGTCAGCCTCAGTAAGAAGCTGAGATCCCTCATAAGATCATCGAAAGCTAGTTACAAAAATAAAATCATCACAGATTCTAAAGACAACCACAAGGCATTTTGTAGTTATGTCAAGAATCTTAATGGCAACACTCAGATCTGCTCTGAGTTACAGCACAATGGCACTAAATATACAGAACCAACTGATATTGCCAACATCCTGGCAGGTAGGTTCAGTGCAAACATCACCCCCCTCACCTCCTAAAGGGCCCATCTCAATACCAGAAGAATACCAAGTCCTGGTAATCACGGCTGCACAGGTAAAAACTGCAATCTCCAAAGTCAAGAATACAGCATCCATGGGACCAGACATCCTGGGCTGTGTTCTGCACAAACTACAAAACAAACTGGCACCTCATCTAAGTACCTTGTTCAACCATAGCCTCAGGCTATGTACACACATAACCATAGATTTCCTTCTCTTCCATGTTGCAGTATTCAATCCCCCCCTCCTACCCCCTTCTTTAAGTGTTGGTTTTCTTTTGTTTGTTTTCCTTAAAAGGGTATAACAGCTGCCATATAGTTCTACAGCTTAAATACTTCCTTGACTGGTGGTGTGGGTCTTTAAAGCTTATTTCCGTCTAGCCTCCCAGGGGTACTGTGGTATGCCGCAGTCAGTTCTGAGTTGGGTACATGCAGAAGTTACATATATAGCCGATGTTGATTTATGGCTCTGACATGCAGCGAAGCACGTACCCCTTATCCAAAGACTTTGTTATACTGGTTGGATGTCTGGTGCTGCAGGCAGCAACCTCCCTACTGTTATAAATACTGCAACATGGAAGAGAAGGATATCTATGTTTATGGTAAGTTCTTACATAACTATTCTATTCCTGGGTTCTGTCTATTATCCAATATGGATATTTCATGACTTGGGAAAACCTTCCTCCTTTCATGGGTATTCCTCAACGTTCTCCAAACCAGTTGGATTTTTTTCCACAGGTTCTAAAAGAATTACTTTCTCAAGATATAATTGACATGTACCTCTAGACTAAAGAGGAAACAGGTCTTACTCAAGAATGTTTCTTGTCCCCAGAAAGGGCGGTCCTTGGAGACCCATTCTGGACCTATCCCATTTAAACACCTTTCTAAAAGTACCAACTTTTTGCATGTTGTCTTTACAAACCTTATTTCCTCTGATTCCTCCTCAGGCCTACATGGCTTTTCTGGACATCAAGGATGCCTACCTTCACATACCTATCCATCCTCTTTACAGGAAATTTTTACATTTCTCTATGGCTTCTTTGTACTTTCAGTTCTCTGTCTTGCCTTTGGTCTTTCCACTGCCTCAAGAGTACTCGCAAAGTGCTTGCCCCCTGGGATTGCTTTTTGCAGAATCAGAGGAATTCAGATATATCCATACTGGGCAATCTTCTATTTCTGACTCCTCTCTCAGAACAGTTAATTCAAAATTTTCAGTTTGCCATTTCTGTCCTGCAAAGCTTGGGGTTCCCAAAAAAACCTGAAAAAAATAATTTCTTTCCCCTTCTCAGGATCACACTTTCTTAGGGTACAGGTTAAGAACAGATCTCACGATGGCTTATCTTTCTCCAGAAAAAAAATGTTGTCTCTCACATCCTTCTTCTGCAGTCTACTGCCTCTTCCCTCTATTACTGCCAGGGAGTTTCTGAGACTACTGTAGTTTATGGCATTCACAATTCCTATGGTACCTCTGGCAAAACTCCACATGAGGAAATTTCAGTTGTACCTAAAATCTGTTTGGATGCAGCATGCTCATCCTCTGGAGTGTGTACTCCCTCTTCTCCCATGCCTAAAATTCAAGCTTCTTTGGTGGATTCAGCAATTTTCTCTGAATCCAGGTCTTCCTCTTCACGAGCCTCATCCAACTCAAGAATTGTTCATGGATGCCTCAGACACAAGTTGAGGGGCAACCTTTGCATCAAAGAAGGTGCAGGGTATGTGGTCTCCTTCACAAAGGAAGGAGCATATTAATGTCAATGAAATGAGGGCACTCATTCTAACTCTTCAGGCTTTCCATTCTCTGTTTCATCCAGGACCTCTGAAAATGTTTACAGACAACACCACAGTCCATTGGTATGTGAGGAAGCGGGGGGTGGGGGGGCAAAGTAATACTTTCTTTGCAGGTTGGCTCAGATGGCTTGGGATTTGGTAGTTCAGTACAAGGTGACTCCAAGTGGTTTACATCCTGTCCACCCAAAACCTTGTGGCAGACACTCTAAACAGGTCCATGACTCAATCCAACGAATGGATACTTCACAGGAATGTGTTTCTGGACTTGGTCCATCAGTGGGGTACTCCTTTTGTGGATCTTTTTGCCTCCCCTCTGAACAAACAACTTCCTCTTTTTTGTGCCAGAGTCCCAGATTCTCTGGTTTGGAAGGTGGACACCCTACCTTTCTCATGGTAGGGGTTATTTCTCTATGCATTCCCCTCTTTCCTCTCATTCAAAAAGTTCTGCTCAAAGTTAAGCAGGTCAAACCAAAAATCTTGCTGGTGATTCCCTTCTGGCCAAGACAGCATTGGTTCCCTCCTCTTCTGCATTTATCCAGGGGCAGTCATCACAATTTACCTCACAGAGTGGACCTTCTCACACAGGACAAGGGATCTCTGCTTCATCCACATCTGTCAGCTTTACAACTGACTTTGTGGGTGATAAACTTTTGATTCCTTTTAAACACCTTTTTTTCTGAGGACTTGCTTAGGGTTCTGCAGGAGGCCAGAAAACCTAGTACTAGAAGATCTTACTTATCTAAATAGAAGAGATTTTCTACTTGGTGTCTTTCACATAATCTGCATCCATTTTCTGTGGATATCCCAGCTGTTCTTTCCTACTTGTGTAAGTTACTTAAGAGTGGTTAGGCTTATTCTTCAGTGAAAGTTTACTTGTCAGCCATTTCTGCTTCTCTGCCTTAACCATTGAGTCACCCTTCAGCTTCCAGATTAGAAGTAAAACTTTTTCTCAAAGGTGTCCTTCACATTAAACCTCCCAGGAAACCAGTTCCTCCTCCTTGGGATTTTAATTATGTCCTAGAGATGCTAACTGTAGCCCCTTGTGAACCTTCAGCTTCAGCTTCCTTAAAGTTTTGCACCTGAAAAACAGTTCTTTTTGCTAGCTTTAACCTCAGCTAGGAGGGTTTCTGAGATTCAAGCTTTGATGGCTTCTCCACCTTTTCTTGTTTTTCATAAGGATAGGGTTTCTTTGTGTGCTAATCTTTCTATTATGCCCAAGGCAATGAATGAGTTGCCTCTTAATCAATCCATTCAATTACCCACTTTCTTCCCTTCTCCACAAACCTCCAGTGAGAGGATCTTACATACCTTGGATGTGCATAGACAACTCAGGTTTTACTTAGGTAAAACCAAGGCTGTCAGAAAATCTGATCAGCTCTTTGTTTCTTTTCATTCCAGGGCTCTGGGTTTGCTTGTTTCCAAGCAGACTATCTCCTCTTCGATTTCTAAGGTGATTTGTTTTGTTATGTGCTTCATGGTAAGAGTCTCCCTGTTCCTGTTAAGGCTCACTCCACTAGGCCTGTGGCTTCCTCTGGTGTGTTCTTTAAAGGCTTGGAAACTAACACCATTTTGAAGGCTGCTACATGGTCTACTGTTCATACCTTTACTAAGTATTACAAGTTAGATAGTATTTCTAGATCCAGGGCTGGGTTTGCCACAGCCATTCTTCACGACTTTGTAGAAAGCTCCTCTGCTCTTTCCTCCTCTCTGGGTTCTTACTAAGCTTTGGTATTCTCCCATATGTTAAGAATACTGCAACATCAGAATAGAAGGACATAGAATAGTTGCATACAGTCTTACCATAACCATAGATGTCCTTCTCTTATATGTTGCAGTATTCTATCCCTCCCTCCTTCCCCCTATATCTTGTTATTTTTCATTTCCTTAGACTGGTGTTCCTCCTAGAGCATTTCAGTTCTGATGAGTGTATGTGCTGATGTCCTTTTATGGCCGACGTTTGCCAAGCCATACGTGCGATGTCCCATGTACCTGCAGTAGCTAAAAGCTGTTGTATGCTGGCCTGACGTCAGGTCACTTGGACGGAGGATCTCCCATATGTTAAGAATACTGTAACATCATCTATGGTTATGGTAAGATTTTATACAACTATTCTATATCAGCATATGACTTGCTAAAATAGACTATTGTCATAATTTGCTAAAAAAATACTACATGTCATACACTGATATTATTCCTTTTCTTTCCTGTTTTTCCCTTTTGCTTGGTTTGTTCTTCCTTATGGAGAGTATTTACTACCCTTACGGCTGGAAAACTACATTTTCTCTGTACTAGGTTACAAAAATAAGTGATGTAAAATTTGGTGAATCTGGAGACCTAACTTTATGGTAATGCACTAGCTAAACAAAACTGCATATCATATTTATTATACTTATTAAACGGAATTCACATTCATATTAAATATCACAGAAGTTAGACCACATCCACAGTGTCTATGTCACAACATGTAGAATAGTAAGCCATGTATCCTAATGGTAGACCAACGTCGCCTGAAGAAATGTTGCAACCAAACATATCCTCAGGTCTGTGGCTTCCTCTGGTGCATTCTTTAAAGGCTTGGATACTACCACCATTTTAGAGGCTGCCACTTGGTCTACTGTTCATACTTTTACTAAGCATTAGTCCAGTATAGAATGCTTATTAAAAATATGAACAAATAATATTGCCACAGAGATTCCCCAGATACGATCCATTTAATAAGCTGCAGGAATACCAGCACCTCTAATAGAATGTGCACAAACTGACAATCCAATAGGCCTGTTAGCTAAATCATAGGAAAATCCAATATGATTGGCTAACCAAATAGAACTAGTTTTCTAGCAGAAAGACACAGCTTATTAGGTATAATGGGAACAGACAAGTGATCCAGTTCTCTAATGTACTTAATCCTTTAAATCTAAGAACAAGGTTGACTTCTAGAGTTCATTCCATACTAAAAATGGGCCCTAGAGTTTTGAAGATGAAGATAATTTCAAACATAACCTTTTTATTTTTATGAAGGACGAGCTGGAAAACAAGTCAATCTCTCATTATAAAAGACACCATGTAGAGATGAAAATTTGTTAAGGCCTACCTGGAATAAGCGCAGGAAAAAAAACAGCCACCACTCCAGTGGAATTCCAACATCAATAGGTGGTCTAACGAAAGAAAGAAAATTATTATTTATTATTATTTATTTCATAGGATGGCAGCCATGGTGGTGCAGTGGTTAGCATTACTGCCTCACAGCAAGAGGTTCTCTGGTTTGATCCTCAGCTGGGGTGCCTTCTGTGCGGAGTCTGCATGTCCTCCCTGTGGTTGCGTGGGTTTCCTCCGGGTGCTCCGGTTTCCTCTCACATCCCAAAGACATGCTGTAGGTAGATTGGACACTCTAAATTGGCCCTAGGTGTGAGTGTGTGCATGTGTGTGCCTTCTGTGGAAGGTTGGGCGCCAGGCTGGCAACTCAACACTGTAAAACTCCACTGCCAATCATGAGCGGACAGGTGATCCGCTGTGGCGACCCCTAACCGGGAAAAGCCGAAAGAAGAAGAAGAAGAAGAAGAAGAAGAAGATTATTTATTTCACAAGATCATAACAAGTCACTTGACTATTGGCCCTGAGGCCCTTACGAGCCTAGCCAAGAATTTAGCCCATGTTCCAACAAGTCGGCACCCTATCCCACTGTCCAGCAGGGACATAGGTGGAATCCCAGGGGTGTATTTTCTGTTCCTCATCTGTTATCCAGGTTGCGCTTAAAAAGGTTTAATGAGGTACTCTGCTTTACATAGAGAGGCAGTCTATTCCACAAAAGGGGGAGTCTCCGGGTCACAAATCTGTCCTGCCAACTGAAAAAATATTTTGATCTTATTGCTTACTTCTTGCTGGAGCTTACTTGCTTGGTGTGATGGATCTGCAGTGTTCTTAAGACACTCAGTCTTGCTGGCTGGATTCTGCTAAAATTCAAAGTCTGATTATATTTGCATTCACAGTCTGTTGCATACAGAAACTTGCAGAATATACACTGATGAGAGAATACTCATATCACTCATATCACATATATCACTCAATGAGTATCTCACTCAATACTGGGAATGCTCTTGCTGTCACCCCTCATAACCAACTCTACTTAATGCCCTTTAATGACATAATCTACCATATTCACCCACTATGTGTGTTCTTTAAACTGCATTTATGTGTTTGTATTCGGTTCCTTCAATTGATTGTACCAATGCTTGTACTGCTTAAAATATGCTATCATGTGATTTGCTAGTCCACTGTATCTAGAAATTACTATCAAATGTTAATGTATATCTATTTTTCTGTTTTTGGAGCAAATGTTAATGTATTTCTATTTTCTGTTTTTGGAGCTTTTCTCCCCAGGACTCCATTGAAAACGGGTTCTTCATGGCCCAATGGACTATCCTGGCAAACCAACTGCAATAAATAAATAAAATAAATAAATAAATATACTTTGCAGCACTTGTCTTTAAGAGTAGTAACCAATAACTTTTATAATAAATAAAACTGGACAAACGTTGCAGCTTAAAAGTACTGTTCCAACTTTACTTCTCATATAGTACAGATGATGTGAGAGATATAACATTTACCTTGGGACTTGTGTCCCTACCAAACCTCTCTAACATAGCTGGATTTATACAGCTCTTTATATACAGTTTTAGTCCTGTAGAAACAATACTAAGCTTCCTTGTTTAACAATGTCTTGTAAGAGACCAGCTTTTCTGACAGTGTGAATATCCTGTAACAGTGTCCTAATGTCCATGTAGAAAAACATATTTTTGAGGAAACACATTGTCTGTATTCTATTTGGATCTGTGTATATGACCATATGTTCTTGTACCAATGCTGATAAGCATATCCTGTTTTTATGAAGAAAAACATATTTTTGAGAAAACACATTGTCAGAGATCAGCTTTTCTGACAGTGTGAACATCCTGTATTTTATTTGGATCTTTGTATAAAACATCTGTTCTTGGTTTTCCATGCAGAATAACACGTCGTTGTTCTTTAACAGCAGATTTTGCATTTTTGTTCTTGCATACATCCTGTTTTGAGTCTGTAAGGGAAAAATGTCCATTCTTTAAAAGCAGATTTTGTATTTTTGCTCTTGCATACATCCTGTTTTGAGTCTGTAAGGGAAAAATGTCCATTCAGCAGATTCCTTTTCCAAGCCATGGTCATTTAGTATGACTGCTGATCACATATTACTTAAACTTTGTTTCTGCATTTAAGCAAGCCTTTTCTTTCAGCATATTTACAACATAATTAATTTCAGATTTATATTCATAAAATCTAACAATTCCCTCTGTTTTTAAACATACTCAAAACATTTTATATAGAAAACACAAGAAACAAACCTTTAGTTTGATACAACAAATCAAAATGCAATTTTACATAGTTAATACAATGATATTAAAGTATTATTACCAAAACTGAATGTATTTAAAACTTTTTCTTTTGCAGACCATTCTGTGAAAATATTTTATCAGTTATGAGCTGTGTCTGCTTTAATGTTATTATTTATTTATTTTTTTTTAACTTGATCAATTTATTCTTTTGCAATCACAGAATTTAATTTATGACTTAGAACTGTTTCATTAACTCTTTGCAACTGTTGAATTAACTATAAGAGACAGTAACCATGTGCTACTGCAAGCATTTATACAATACTGAAAACACACAATTTCAATGTCATTTTAACCATAACATTGTGGTCATGTCTTTGAACTGCCCATTAACATCTTGGTAAAGTACTGAACTGGGGTTAGATAATAAATATTTGAAAGCAATTATTTTACTGGGGTAAAACCAATGATGTTACAACTTGACAAATTACTTTTGAACTTATTACGATGTATCCTGTACAGTATGTATTTACACAGACTGTTTGCTATTTATGCATTTCAATCTAGTAGGTACCCTGGACCCATTGTTTTCTTTAAATATGGTTTTTCACACACATTTATTACTAGACATTAATTTCATTTGTACTGAATTCTTCTGCATTTGTACATACAAAGACTATAAAGTACATTTAGTTTAATCTTACAAATTTAATTAAGCAAAATCTTGGAAAATGTTTGTCTCTTTAGAAATATCTAGTGGAACTGACACCAAATGCATATGTCCTGTTATTTTAAACTACATACTCAACAATTAAAATATTCATGCTTTTTTTATACCAACATTGTTTTGTCAAAAACATATTGAAAATAGTGACCATTCTTGCTATTAGAAACATTTATGCATTTTGCATATCTTTATTCTCTCTCTTGTATAGCTTTAATAAAGCAATTTTAAATAATCTCTTGTTTAACCATTATGATAGCTATTAACAACTTGTAAAATATCTTATCCTGTCAGGTTTAATCCAGTTTACCAGTATTTCTAATACACTAATACCCGTTTTTCCCTCCCCATAAAAGAGTATTGTCAAGAAGGAATGAGATATTTTTTCTTGTAGCTTTATTTTAGACCCTTATTATTTATTTTTATGTAGCTTTATTTCAGACCCTTGTCACAGTCTGTTTATACAGTCAGTGTAAAACTGAGAAAGTGCCCCTCCCTCTTATACAGTCAGTGTAAAACTGAGAAAGTACCCCTCTCCCCCTGTAGTACTTCAGCACTGTTTACCTGCCCTGTGCTGTGAGAATAGAATTTATGTCAGCCCAACACTTTGGTTATACATTTATTTTATTAGGTTACTAAATAAAGCTTTCACTGTATATCACCTCTAGTAGGTATTTACACCCTCCTGCACAATTGTTTTGAACTGTATATATATACTATAGCCCATTTGCTGGCTGTACTTGATGCAACTGAAGTTTTTTTTTTTTTTGTCCTTTTAACATTTACTTGCAAATAGATTATAAGTGACATCTATGCACAATTATGGCATTTTATGACAATTACTAAATAGTGTTGCTTGTAAACATTTTAACAAGTATGTTTTAATAACAATGATGCTTTAGAAAAACTCAAGCTACTTGCCTGGCAATTAGTCTTGTTATCTTTTCTTTCCAGCATTTCCTGTAACTATTCATTCAGTCTAGGAAGGTCTTAGCTCACATTTCATACTCTGTAAACTATAGTTAATTCTTTTAGCATTTTTCCTTTAATGTGATTGTGATTTGCATAACTATGCATTTATACTACATAAATAGACATTACTTTACAATTACCTTACATGGATTTCAGTATTTTTTATTTATTTATCTATTTAACTATTTAACTGTCCTGCCATTAATTTTACAAAAACTGTTTGAATAATACCATCTGTGATTTTCTTTTTAAAATTCAGAACTTTAACTGTTTGGTGTTACTATATAATTATAAACAAATTGTAAAAAACAAAATAGATATTAGTTTAGTCAACACATTTATATTTATATTATTTATATTTGCTGTTGTCTGACTGTTATTATTGTGTATTGTAACAGATGTACTCTAGATGAAAAGAACATACATGCATGTCTGTCTTGTATCTGTATATCTTTATACAAGCATGTCAGTCTTGTGGCTTTAAATTTTTACTCTTATTAACTATTTTTATTTAATTTTATATATTATAATACACTAGAACAGTTTTGTTTACCTTTTGACTGTGCTAATGAATGGCATTCATATGCTTTACTTTATAGGTTCATAGGTTTATACTAGGCTATCTGCCCTAAGGCATTTATAAGCCTAGCCCAAATTTTTGTGGCTTACGCCACCCCTTATATGAAGAAATACTGTGCCCATTAGTTTGTTGTGCCTCTGTCCAGCAGTGACACAGAGATGATTCCCGGGGTAAACCTACAATCTCCCATCCACAGGTCTAGATTTCTCTTGAACAGAGTCAGCGAGGTGCTCTGCCTCACATGGACCAGGATTTTATTCCACAGCATAGGGAGTCTCTGAGTGATAAATCTATCCCTCCAGCACTGTAGTACTGACAGATGTATTGCTTTAACTGAATGAAAGTAAAACATTTAAAAAATGATTTGTCTCTATCATCCTACCATGTATGTTTAACCATTTTCAAAACATAAACATATTATAAAATATATTTCTTTTGCACAGATTAGCTGTGTATGCAGTAAGTTCCCAGTCTCTGTCAGTTCAGCTAATTTATTTCCTTTATCCTGCAACTTCTGTTGAATTTCCTTATAGTCTGCTTGATATGTCTCAGGAGCATATTCTGCTGAATCTGAAACTCCTATGCACTTTTGAAAAGATGTATGTATAACTTGTCTAAGCTTCCTGAACTCATTGTGTCTGTTTTTTAGAAGTTTACTACATTCCTTTGTAACAAAATGTACTAGGGTTTCTATCAGTAACTGATTTGACTCACATGTGGTGACAGGACATAACTGTTCAACATCAGAATGTAATGGAAACACTTTACCCTTAGTTAATTCTTCAGATCTGTCTTTACAGTCTATTTTTTTAGCAATATGATGCAATATTATTTTATGACATAATACACAAAATGCAGTTTTTGTTGAAGCACACAATAAACATTTGTCATATTTCACATGGTTTTCTTTGAGATACCAGTCAAATATTGTAATATATTTGCATAATGCCTTACTATCAACCTGCCCTAATAAGGTTTTACATTTACTAATGTGCTGTGTATACCAACATAGCAATTTACTAAAGTTTGGTTTACTCCTGCATGAATTATAAATAATATCCATACTATCTAGTAATATACAACCTGTCTAGGAATACAGAAACTATATATGAATATACAAACTGTCTTAAGAATATAAAAACTCTCTTAAGAATATACAAACTGTTTCAACATCATCCACACTAAATATGTGACACAGAAAAAAGTCTTACCAGTCAGCAAGAAAACAGGTGATCAGGCTGCTATTGCAGATGGCTGGAAATTTTTCAAAGTCACTTGAGAAGCTGGGAAAGCACAACAGGCAGTGGACTGATGGGCTAGTGGATATCCCCCTTTTCTTGAAGAATTTATGGCACTGCGAATTTCTTGAACTAGTCTCACTCCGGATTGTAGACGTCTAAAAAACTTTACTACTGCAAGCTGCATAAACTGGAATACTTCTGTTCAGAATTGACACATACGTACAAATGTTAGTTACTGCAATTTAACTGAAGTGACCCTCTGCAGGGCTTACCATCACTCCTTCTGTGTTTGAATGCAGATTGTAGGTTCAAATGCAGGCTAGCTTGCCATTGAAAAAATTACATGGAGCTAGTCACTCAGCTGCCTCGCCATTGAAAAAATATTATATGGCTCTTACTTGCTTCTTGCCTGGATGGATTCTTGCTAAAATTCAAAGTCTGATTATATTTGCATTCACAGTCTGTTGCATACAGAAACTTGCAGAATATACACTGATGAGAGAATATACTTTGCAGCACTTGTCTTTAAGAGCAGTAACCAATAACTTTTATAATAAATAAAACTGGACAAACGTTGCAGCTTAAAAGTACTGTTCCAACTTTACTTCTCATATAGTACAGATGATGTGAGAGATATAACATTTACCTTGGGACTTGTGTCCCTACCAAACCTCTCTAACATAGCTGGATTTATACAGCTCTTTATATACAGTTTTAGTCCTGTAGAAACAATACTAAGCTTCCTTGTTTAACAATGTCTTGTAAGAGACCAGCTTTTCTGACAGTGCGAATATCCTGTAACAGTGTCCTAATGTCCATGTAGAAAAACATATTTTTGAGGAAACACATTGTCTGTATTCTATTTGGATCTGTGTATATGACCATATGTTCTTGTACCAATGCTGATAAGCATATCCTGTTTTTTATGAAGAAAAACATATTTTTGAGAAAACACATTGTCAGAGATCAGCTTTTCTGACAGTGTGAACATCCTGTATTTTATTTGGATCTTTGTATAAAACATCTGTTCTTGTTTTTCCATGCAGAATAACATGTGGTTGTTCTTTAAAAGCAGATTTTGCATTTTTGTTCTTGCATACATCCTGTTTTGAGTCTGTAAGGGAAAAATGTCCATTCTTTAAAAGCAGATTTTGTATTTTTGCTCTTAAATACATCCTGTTTTGAGTCTGTAAGGGAAAAATGTCCATTCAGCAGATTCCTTTTCCAAGCCATGGTCATTTAGTATGACTGCTGATCACATATTACTTAAACTTTGTTTCTGCATTTAAGCAAGCCTTTTCTTTCAGCATATTTACAACATAATTAATTTCAGATTTATATTCATAAAATCTTTTGTGGAAGGTTGGGCGCCAGGCTGGCAACTCAACACTGTAAAACTCCACTGCCAATCATGAGCGGACAGGTGATCCGCTGTGGCGACCCCTAACCGGGAAAAGCCGAAAGAAGAAGAAGAAGATTATTTATTTCACAAGATCATAACAAGTCACTTGACTATTGGCCCTGAGGCCCTTACGAGCCTAGCCAAGAATTTAGCCCATGTTCCAACAAGTCGGCACCCTATCCCACTGTCCAGCAGGGACATAGGTGGAATCCCAGGGGTGTATTTTCTGTTCCTCATCTGTTATCCAGGTTGCACTTAAAAAGGTTTAATGAGGTACTCTGCTTTACATAGAGAGGCAGTCTATTCCACAAAAGGGGGAGTCTCCGGGTCATAAATCTGTCCTGCCAACAAATCCTATTGATGTTACAGACCAGGTTGAGGTCTCGCTGGTTACTTCAGTGGAGCTTGACTTGCGGATATGCAACAGTCCCACCAGGGCAGGGTCTAAGATTGCTTTGTATTATGCCAGACAGAGGTCACCTCTGAGGAGTCTGTAGAAGACTGAGTAGAGGGACAGGGTTTTTAGCCTATCTGTGTATGGTAGATGTTTGAGGCTCTGGATTCTCTGGGTGAGGAATCTCTGTGGTCTCTCCAACTCCTGCATGTGCTTTGTGAGGTACATGCCAAAAGGAGCATTGTATTCAATAATCAGTCTTATAAGGGAAGAATACAGGGATGAGGTAACTGGGAAAGTCTGACTGGGTCAGGAAGCCATTTTTAGTGAAGACATAGGGAAGAAAAGCTCTAAAAATGTTATTCAGAAAAGTTTAACAAAATAGATAAACATAGGAAAAACATATAGATATGCACATGTTATTTCAATGGATTTATACATGAGATACTATAGTGGTAGAGAAAAAAAAAGTAATAGTAATTGAGATCCATTTAAAAATACTAATTAGAAATATATTTTTAAGAATTAACACAGGAAACATTTGATGGTATTTTTGTGTGTGTTGAAAGAAGGTGGAGGATTTGATGTAAAAGCAGCTTAGATGTAAAAGTAAGGATGAGTGGATGAGTTGTAAGGAAGTTTGAGAGATATGTCATGTTAGAAATGAATAGGAGATAGATGTTGGAAAGAATGATTGAGTGTCGGGTAAGAGTGAAAAATTAGTAGGAGCTAAAGAGGGATGGAGAGAATTTAGGAAAAAAGATGGATGCGAGGGGGAGGGAGAAATGTAAGATAGGTGGGTGAGCGAAAATAACATTTAGGAGAGGGATGGATAGGAAGAATTTAAGAGGGGAAGTAGTTAAGAGGGGGAGGAAGAGGGTTATATATTGGTTTTAGAACATAGATTCATGAGATGAGAAAGTAGGTTTTTAAATGTAAGCTAATATTTCTTGGAATTATTTATACTGGTAATATCATTTGGTAAAGTGTTCCATAGCTTAGCTATGGCATAGGAGTGCAGACACTGGCCAGCTCTTTTATTAGGTTTTTGTACGCTAATTACTTGTTTGTCTCTAGATCAGAGAGTTCTGGTTGAAATGTAGAATAGATTTTAAGGCAGAACAGCTATCTGGTTTGTGTATTAGTTTTTGTGTGATTGACAGTTGTAAATAGTCAAGATGGTGGAGGAATTTAAGCCAGTTTTTCTCTGTGAAAGCATTGCAGTGATGGGAGAGGTACAATAGGCCTGTAGCAAATTTAGTGGTTTTGTAATAACAGAACTAAAGCTTAGTTCTGAGAGTCAAATGCAGGTTGCTGAAAATGGGAGCACCATATAATAGAGAGGGACTCAATCAGGTGTTGGCTAGTGTTCTTTGGCGTTAGGATCCATGAAGTTTTTGTGCCTGTGGAGTGAATGTCCCAAGTTTGAAGTTAGCTTTTTATAGCATTATTGTGTAGATCAAATGTGACTTTATTGTCTATGGTGACACCTAATAGTTTAGCAATTTTTACAGCTTCAGTCCCTGTTTTGTTCTGGGAATAGATTTTAAATTCAGAAGAGAACATATTAGGAGTGAAAAGTAAAAGTTTAGTCTTGTTGGGGTTTAGCAGTACTTCTAAACTACTTAGCCATAATTCAATTGAGGTGAAGGCATTCTGCATTACTGGCAAAAGGTTTGGTATATTGTTAAATGAGGAAATGATGGTGGAGTCATCAGCATATTGGATTGTGTAGATTAATAATGAAAATATTCAAGAGAGGCCCAAGAATGGACCCTTGTGGGACTCCAGTTTTGTTAGTCTGGTATTGTGCTAGACAACCTTGTCATTTTACACATTGTTGCCTGTTGGTAAGGTAACTATGAAACCATTGTTAGGAGGGTACTGAAAAGGCTAGCAAAGGGAGTTGCTGAAGAAGTTTGTCATGTGATACCATATCAAAGGCTTTTGAGAGATCTATTAGCACTACAGAGGTGAATAGGCCAATTTCTTGCTTTGTTAACTATTGGTGAAGGAGATGAGAGCGGTTGTCGTACTGTATGCAGGCCTAAATCCGTGTTGAGAGGATGTAAGAAGATTATTATGGATAAAGCGGTTTAGTAATTGTACATGTATACACTTTTCAAGCAGTTTGGATAGAGGAGAAAGGATAGAAATGAGTCTGTAGTTTGTTAGTTCATTGGATTTACCTCCTTTGTGAAGAGTGGTTCTGATAGATTTCTTCCACAGTTTATGGACTAGGGATTCCTTGATGGAGCAGTTAATAAGAATGCTGACTAGATAAGCAATTGATTCAACACCAAGTTTTAAGTACTCTGCTGGGATATTGTCAGCGGAAGAGGACCAGGGTTTTAGTTTGAGAAGAAGTTTACATATTAGTTTAGTAGATACAGGTTGCAGAGAAAAAAAGAGGGATTTGAGTATTAGGTGCTGATGTATTTTCATAGTGCAGAGAAGAGGTTCCGTTGTCTTTATTGCTTTTTAAGGGGAGGTGGGATTATCTGTGAAGTTAGAATTTGTGGTAGAGTTAGTGACTATAATTTAGCTATGCTGTTGATAAAGTGGGTATTAAATATATCGGTCAATTCATTTGGTGTGTTGTCTGTGGTTGGAGATGGGTTTTGTGTTCACCCGGGGGTAAGTAGCGATGTGATGGTTTTCCAGAAGTTCTTTGGGTTGTTTTTGTGGTTGGCTAATTGTTGTGAAAACTAATCTTTTTTATTGGCATTAACTAATCTTTTTTTCTTTATTTCGTAGTTGCCTGTAGTTTTGAAGATTTATATACTTTTTACTCTTTTGCCAATCTTTCCATGCTTTATCTCTGATTTGTAGCATTTGTTTAGTAGATTTGGTTAGCCAGGGTATGTAGCTAGTCTTTGTTCTTTTTGTCTGAAGAGAGGCTAGATTGTTGAGGATGTCTAAGAATAGTTAGTTGAAATAGCTGACAGCATTATTTAGAGGTAAGATTTTTAATATGGACCAGTTGAGCGATTTTAATATACAATTAAAAAGATTTTGACTAAAGATTGTCAGGTTTCTGGATGTTTTGTAAGCTTGGGCTTTGGATTTTTGAAGGGTGATAAGTATAAACTGGAAGGTGGTCACTTAAAACTCATTCACTCCAATGGAGCTCAGGAAGTTCACACTGTAACTTCCAATGGGTAGAGCCTAAGCTTTTTGACAGAATCAAATTATGTCCTCACAATTCAAACAAATGTTCATATTTCTGAACAATAGGGGTTATGAAAGAAGTATAAATGGCAAACTCTTCAGCACAAACTATTTTTATAGTGGTAGTATTATTTAGGTTCTAGATCTTAAACCAAATGTTATTAGTCACAGTAAACACAATAACTATTACATCCATAATATTTTGTAAACAATTTACAATATGTCAACAACCACTCAAGTTACACACATACAGTCAGCAGCATTTTATTCTTCTGGCTGTGAGCTTTCATATGAGGCTAAGGAGTTCTGTATGTGTTACTTGGTTGTTGAGATATTTAGAAAAAATGTGAAAAGTATATCTATATAAATTAATGAAATAAAAACAAGTTAATATCTACTTACCTGAACTAGACATAAGTCAAATATTAATGCAATTAAGTTTGCCATTGTGTAAGCTTTAAGATGAAAATTTTTAAAACCTTGTACTAAGCATGGTTTTGGAATTATTGATGCAAATATCAAAAAGCAATATTTGATACCTAGAAGTGTCAGTAGGAGTTAACTGCAGATGCACCTGCAGGTGTTACTTGGATGCAATGAGTTACGATATTGGGAAGTATATTGGAGTTAGAGTATTTGAGGGGCTCAGAGACAAGAATCCAATCTAGGATAGAACACAGGTTACTGTTGTCTTGTTTTCTAGTGAAAATGAAGATGGGTTGTATATAGCTGTAAAGATTAATACTATTTGTTGATGAGTCAGTGGGCATATTTTGCCAATTAATATTAACTTCTCCCATGATGATTGTTTCATTGGAGATGTTTATGAACATCCAAAAAAGAATGTCTTCAGGTATAGGATTGTTTTGACCTGGGGGAGAGTATACTTTTGTGATACAAAGTTGTTTGGTGTTGTTTATTTTCAAAGATACAATGATAATTTCAGCATTACTAAATGTGGGAATTGGTTTGGATAAAAGTAGAATTGTGTATATACTAGAATACATTAAAGCTACTCCCTCCTGCTTTTTTATTGATTCTATCATTTCTTAATATATTAAATCCTGGTGGCAGAATTTTGTTGTCTTTGATGTATGGTTTTAACCAAGTTTCAGTAACAGCTAATATATCCAGGGAGTATTGCATTAGCCAGGAATTAAATTTGGTTAATTTATTAGAAATGTATGTATATTTAGGGTGACTAACAACATATGCTTTGAGAGGGAGATTGTCCCTGCCACATATACCCCAAAACATTCTTACCAACCTATTCTCCGCCAAGTACATCTAAAGAGCAGGTCTTAACCGCTCTGCCCAAGGCCAAAAGCACAGCTTGCATGGGACCTGATAACATCCCTGGCTGTATTCTCAATGGTTTAAAAAGGACTTAGCATCACCATTGGGTACTCTTTTCAACCACAGTCTAAGGATTGGCTTTGTCCCTGTTGAATGGAAAACAGCTACCATTATCCCCTTGCACAAGGGGGGGGGTGCATCCACCTACTCTGGGAACTATAGATCTATTAGCCTAACCAGCATTATCTGCAAGGCCATGGAGAGAATCATCATGGACCTTATCAACAAGGATATAGGAGTCCTTCAAACACTTGACCTGACCCAGTTTGGTTTTGTTAAAGGGAGATTCTGCCTGTTGAACCTGGTGGACTTCATTCAGACTGTCAAAGCCCTGGATGAAGGCAAATATGTGTATATGGCCTACCTAGACTTGGCCAAGGCTTTTGGCACAATACCCCAATTTGGCATTATTGAAAAAGACACCCAGCTGGGGGTCAAACCATATACTGTCAGGTGGGTTGCAAACTGGCTCACTGACAGAGCACATACAGTCAAAACAGGGGACTTCACCTCCATCAGCAGATCCATTACCAGTAGTGTTCCACAGGGATCAGTGCTGAGGCCCCTATTGTTTGGAATCTACTTTTCAGTAGTGCAGGCAAGCATAAAAGGTCTGTGACTGACAAAGTTTGCAGGTGACTGCAAACTGGGAGCAGTCATTGAGTCCCCAAATGATGTCAGCATTCTACAAAAAAAGCCTACACAAACCAATGATTGGTGCCAAAATCATGGTTTTAAATTCAATGCAAAAAAATGCATTATCATCCCCTTTGGCAAAGGTGATGTCCCTGCAGATTACCATGTTTATAACAACATCCTAGGCTCTAAATCAGTGTTCAGAGATTTGGGCACACAGGTTGACAGCAACCTTACTTTTGATCACCATGTCCCCATGGTGGTAAGGAAGGCCTTCTACATTGCTCACATCATAAGCAAGGGCATAGCTTCCAGAACAAAGGATGTTATACCATCCCCTGTACTCTTCTCTCATCAGGCCAATAATAGAGTACAATGCTGCCTTTGGCATGTACTTAAAAAGGTACTTGCAGCAATTGGAGATACCTCAAAGGTTTCTCACAAAGAAAATTCAGGGTCTTCAGCACAAGTCTTACTTGGACAGATTGAAATCACTGTCACTGTACTCTGTATTGTGTAGACTACTCATGGGTGACCTGCACCTTGCATACAGAGCAACCTCTGATCCTGCCTTAATGGAAATGCTGCACATTCTTAGTCAAATTGTACATGATTCACTCACTCTAGGGACCTTAACCTAGCATGTGACATCAACAGGACTTGCTGAAAGACATATATGTCTCCCGGAGGTTGACTCTCCTCTGGAATAAACTACCAATTCAGGTTAAACAGAGCCCCTTGTTAACCCTTTTTAAGTGTAACTTTGGCAATTGGATGGGAAACCACAAATTCACCCCAGGGATTTCACACGTGTCCTTCTTGGATAGGGGCAGTTGGTACTGATTTAGATCTGCTTATAACATAGATCATATCTCTAGACCCTTAAGGGAACAAGGGTTGAACTTGGCTAGGCTTATAAGGGCCCTAAGGCCATTAGCCTAGTAACCTCATATGAACTTATGTATAATTCTGTAGAGGTCCATGATTAGGGTGAACATTACCATAATTGGTTAGGTTGAGAAGGTGGGAAAAAGTTTGGTTACTGTAAGTGGGTGTTTTGCATATAAGCAAGCCATGATATAACTATGGAATGGGTTCTATGGAGAAGGATAGAATTTTTCACTTTGAAAAATATAAAATACAGGAATAGGGTGAACATCACTACATTTGGTTAGGCTGAGGAAGTAGGAAAAAGTTTGGTTATGATAAGTGGGTGTTTTGCACCTAAGTGAGCCATAACATAACTGTGGAATGGGTTATATGGAGAAGGATAGAATTTTTTGCTTTGAAAAATGTAAAAAAAATAGGCTTGATTAGGCTAGCTAATATGTTTGAAAAGCTGCTGGCATGTTTTTCATAGTGAGTTAATAAAGCGGGTGATTTTGGAACTAAGTTTATTTGTGAGTATTTGAGGGAAGTGGTATGTGTTAGTAGTATTAGGGTGACAGATGTGAATATGATGAGGATGGTAGTAAGTATGAGTTGTGACATTTTGTAATGTACAAGATAAAAAAATGATTAAGATGAAAGGATAGGTTGGGTGAGTGAAGACAGGTGAATTAGTGTGGGGGGAATAGGCTATAGCAGTATGTGGTTAATAAATGATAATGTTTCCTCTAACAGGTAGTGATGCTAGGTGGATGATTGCTAATAGAAAGATGGGAGATGGCTTGGGATGGGTAAGGAGTAATTAGGGGAGGACCTAATAGAAAGATGGGAGGTGGCTTGGGATTGAGTAAAGAATAAGTAGGGGAGGAAATTCTGGATGTATAAATGTAATTGAAGTGGGGGTGGGTGGGAATAGGGGTAGGGTATGGGAAGCGAAACCAAGCCTAGCAGGAATACACTCCTGTTTGGAGGTGCAAGATCCTACCTATAAGTTATAGTAGCTTGTTGCAGCAGTTGTTTTATAACTATAGCAGACCAGCAAAAACAGAAACATAGTGCCAGATAAAGAAATTACGATACATTTAAAATAATGCAGGTCAGGCTCAGTATTTTAAATAATAGATTAGAGTATGATGGAGAGCTGTTGTATTTTCTTTATGTAAAAGAAGAAAATAGTTCAAGATTGGGGGGACAAGAGAGCAGATGGGGGAAGAGCTGCAGGTTCTGGTGGTTTACAAGAGCTATAGTTAAACAATGCTGTTAAGATTATAATCAGGCTTAAACATACTTTAAGTTATTTTTCAAATATGGGACTTGAAGGATGCCTGTAGGTCAGAGTTTTCTGGGTTGCTGTAATTCAGGAACTATGGATAGCTTTGCTAGGTGATAGAAAAAGTTAGGAAATGTGATACCCATCAATCTAAATTCCCTCATCAATCTAAATAAGAAACTCAGGTGGCTAATCAATTCAATCACAGTCAAATTTGACAAAAAACAGCCTCCCAGACCAAGGACTATCACAAGACATTCTTTGGCTATGTAAGCAACCTCAAAAGCAATACATAACTGTGACAAACTAATTGTAAATGGGGCCACCTCTATACATTTTTAAAGATTTCTTCATATCTAGCATACTATACATAAATTCTGGTATGAGCAGATTCTTTGTTAAATCTTGTCCAGCTTCTGGTGTCAGAAAAGATTTTTATTCTATACAGTGCACTTAATTTGCAGTTAGTTTCCAACTGTATTGGTTTGTTCTTGGAAGCCCATAAACACTTAGACATGTGAGCTTGATATTTCTGTCCTGGTGGCTATTGTGCAAGAAGAATACATTATTTTCCCAAACCTTTCAAATGCTTTTTCTACCTTGTCAGAAGGAAGTCTAGCAGAATCCAATTTTGAAGGAAAAATAACTGCAGGATCTGACTGGGATATGAAAGAAAAAAAAACATGAGACTGGGGGATCTTAAATAATTTATTCCATGGAGTGGGAACTTGAGGAAAAAAGAAGTTATGTACTCACCATAACGTTCCACGTTTGTAGTCCATCTTGCCCTTCATTCTTACATTTAGGTTTGGAGACGATCCTCGGTTCTGACTCAGCTGATTACAAAGCTCAAAGTCTCTTAGTTGGCTTGTGGCAAGGTAGGTATCCCATAGTGAACTAGTAAGAATCCCCAAATCTTGTTTGCTGCTGACTATAAGAGTGATTGAAAAGGTTATCCACAAGGAACAACAAATATGAAAAGGTCTCCACCCTACCAAAGGCAATACTATCCTGTCTCCAGATCCTCCAAGGATGGGGGTAGGTGGGTGGGTTCATAAAAATGAAGGGCGAGATGGACTACAAACATGGAACGTTATGGCGAGTACATAACTTCTTTTTGTTCTGTAGTCCTATCTCGCCTTCATTCTTACCTATGGGACAGCATCTCTAGCACCTTTTTCTCAGGTAGCTCACGGGAATATACTCCTAAGAACTGTGGAACCAAAGGAGGCTCTACCCCTGGAGGTCAAATCCAATTTGTAATGAGTAATAAAGGTATGAGGGGTAGCCCAAGTTACTGCTACACAAATACTGTCAATTGGAACTCTGGCTTGAAAGGCAGCAGATGTGGATAGGGATCTTGTGGAATGAGCCTTAATTTTAAATGGAAAGTTATTTCCATTGGAAGAGTAGGTAAAAGAGATACAGATGGAAATCCAATTAGATAGAGTTACTTTAGAGACTGGCAGACCTATCCTAGTTTCAGAAAAGGATACAAACAATTGGTCTGATTTTCTAAGTTCCTTAGTTCTATGAAGGTAGAACTGTAACTGTCTGTGAACATCAAGTTGATGAAATTTATATTCTGCACTGTTTGAATGATCAGGAAAAAATACAGGCAGTTTGATAGTTTGGCTCAAATTAGCCTGAGAGCAAACTTTAGGGGTGAAGAAGGGTTTGTATGAAGGGGAACTCTGTCTTTATGAAAGATCAAGTAAGGAGGTTTGACTAACAGTGCTTGCAACTCTGACACCCTTCTAGTGGATGTAATAGCTACTAGAAAAATGGTTTTCCAAGACAGAAACTTCAGTTCACATGAATACACGGGTTCAAAAGGCAGGGAAGTAAGTTTGGACAGAACGAAATTTAGATCCCAAGGAGATACAGGTTCCTGAAAAGGAGGTCTCAGCAAGGTAGTGCCTTTAAGGAAGGTTTTACATAATCTGTGAGCCATCAGATTAGGCTCATGTTGTCCTAAATGAAAATTTGATATAGCTGCCAGTTGAACTTTAATTGTAGCAGCAGCTGATCCCTGATGGAAAAGTTTGGTTAGGAGTTCTAACACCAAGGGGATGGATGCTGTGTAAGGATCTACATTTTTCTCTTTTTCCCAAATAGAAAATCTTCTCCATTTGCTAGTGTATAACCTCTTTGTGGAAGGTTTGTGGGAAGATGTAAGGATATGGGTCACTGCAGGTGAAAAATCATGAAGCCTGACTAGGGATGGCAGTGGAGCAGCCACACTGTCAATTTGAGGGTGTGGAGGCAGGGGTGAAGGGAGCCTGACATGTGTGTCAAGAGGTCTGGAATTGGGTCTAGAGTCCATAGATCATCTAGGAGATGAGACCTGAGAAAGGGGAACCAAGTCTGATGAGGCCAGTAAGGAGTGATCAGAATCATTTTGCATCCCAAGGACTTTGCTTTCTGGATCACTTTCAATATGAATGGAAATGGGGGAAATGCATAAAGAAGACCCGGAGGCCAATTGTGAATAAGTGCATCTTTCGGTGACTCCCCCGGAGGGGGGAATAAGGGAGAATTAGCTGCTGCATTTGGCATTGATTGGACTGGCAAAAAGATCACAGCAAAGCTGTCCCCATTTGCGGAAAATCTGTTCCCCTACTTTCCGATTCAGAGACCACTCGTGCGGCATCAAGATTGCCCTGCTGAGCTTGTCGGCTATCACACTGGTTGTCCCTGGGATATGCATTGCTACTAGAAAGCGCTGGGAAGATATTGCCCACTGCCAAACACGAAGAGCCTCTTGACAAAGGGGGTAAGATCTGGTTCCTCCTTGCTTGTTTAGATACCATACCACTAACATATTGCCCAATTGGATTGCTGTTGTCCCTAGAGGAAGAAAGTCGTGAAGTGCTTGCAACACTAGAAGCACTGCTCTCATCTCTAGGACACTGATATGCAAGTGAGCCTCGTGATCTTGCCATGTGCCTTGGACAGTCCTGCATAGATAATGCCCCCCCACCCTATCTGGGAGGCATCCGTGGTCAATGTAGCAATGGGCTGGCAAGGAAGGAAGGGTGTTCCTGTGTTCAGCTGATCGGGCTGAATCCACCAACAAAGGTCCTTTTTGCAAGATTCCTTTATGAGAATATGATGAGACAGAGGCAGTTGTTGAAGAGACCACTGGGGGAAAAAGTAGCCATTGAAGAATTTGCATATGCAATCTGGCTAGCGGAACTAGATTTATGGTAGAAGCCACGGTCCCTAAAAGTTTCAGCACTGTCTTGGCCTTGACTTTTTGTTGAGGAAGTAAGCTATATATCTGTCATCTAAGATTTTGAATTCTGTCTGCAGGAAGATGAGCCATCATGGTGATTGTGTCTACTTCTGCGCCTATAAAATTCACAAATTGAGAGGGCGACAAGGCAGACTTTTCCCAATTTATCATAATTCCTAGCTGGGTACAGAGCTGACTGGTTGAATCCCTGGCTTGTAGGAATAGTTGCCTGGTGGTGGTAGTTAGGAGGCAGTCGTCCAGGTACGGAAACACTTGGAATCCACAACATCTCAAGTGAGCTGTCACTACCACCATGCATTTGGTGAACACCCTGGGGGCTGTGGTGAGACCAAAGGACAGAGCACGAAATTGGTAATGACTGGCTCCCAGCTAGAAGCATAGATGACTCCTCGATGCTCTGTCCATTTTGATGTGGTAGTACATATCTTGGCGGTCTATGGAGCACATCCAATTGTCTTTCCCTAATAGAGGGAGTGTAGACTGCAGGGTTACCATTCGGAACTTGGACTTCTTTACTGATTCATTTAGTTTGCTGAGGTCCAAAATGGGCCTCCAGTCCCCTGCTCATTTTGGCACTAAAAAGAAACTGGAGTAAGTTCTGAATCCTATCTGGTCTGCGGGGACGGTTTGGATTACTCTCTTTGAAAGCAACTTTTGAACTTCTATGGCTGCTTGATCCCTGTGATTGGGTGGAACATCTGGGATCTTCTTGGGGGTGTGGGTTGGAAGAACAAAAGGGTATGGAGTATCCTCTGGTGATTATTCTTTGTACCCACTTGTCTTGGGTGATGTTGAGCCAGGCTTGTGGATACAAAGATAAGCGACCCCCGACTGGCTCCAAAGAAGCGCAGCTGGGCCCCACATCAGGAGCGCTGATAGGGACAGCCACGAAAAGAATCGTGGCCACCCTGGTTTTGTGGACCCCCCCTGCCTCTAGGGTGACGTCTACCATTAGTTCCTCCTCCCCTGCCTCTGAAGGAGGAATCACCTTGTGCGTCCAGGAAAAATCTCTGGGATTTCTTGAACCACATTTTCCCACCTCTCTGATCCTTGAGGTATGGTCTAGAAGGGAAGGTAAAATGTACTCCCACGGCAGAGAGAGTTTTCCCCTTCCTGTTTGCACCTGGTGAGTGTATCTTTTACCTTTGGTCCAAATAAAGAGGAACCATTGAAGGGGGCATTGGTAAAAGTAGATTTAAAGGGCGCCACAAAATTACATAAGTGCATCTAGGAGTGTCTCCTAAGGGAAACCCCTGAACCTGCTGCCCTACTCGCTCCATCTGCTGCATAGGAAATCAGCCTCATGGAGGAGTTAACAATGGAGTTTAAGGTGGACAACTGAGCAGTAACTTTCTCAGGGACTCCTTCAGCTGATGTACCTTGGAGAGCATCTCCTAGCTCCTTTAGGAGATCTCTTTGAAGCCTAGTAAAATGTGTGAGGGAATTCAGCGATATGAGAGTAAAAGCCGCTGAATAGAAGATATGCTTCCCATACCTATCCATTGTTCGAGACTCCTTGTTTGATAGATGGACAGATGTAGAAATCTCTGCTAGTTCCTTCTTTGTGGCTGCCGCCAGCACCATGGCATCTACAGGCACACCTTTAGTCAAGAACTCTTTCTCTTTTGAGGCTGAGAGAAATTTGTTAGGTCTTCTGGGGACTGGTTCCATGGCATAAGGAGTTTCCCACACCTTTCAACTAACTAGGTCCAGGAGCTCATCAAAAAGTGGAGACACCCAAGACGCTGAAGGTTGAGACCTGAAAGCCTTCAGGTACACTGACTCCTCATCAGAAGGGGTGACAGTGGGCCAGCCGCCTCTCTGCTTTAGGATCTCTAAGATATCTACAAAGGAGATATCATCAGAGGATGACCTAAGGGACCTTTCTGACTCCTTGAGGTCAGTGTCCGAGGTGATGGACTCATCCAGGGAGTCTACATGCTTCCTCTTGCATATCCTCTTCTGAGGGGGCTTCTCAGAAGGGTATTCTGGGGAGGTCTTGGAAGACTGGGGGCCACCCAACAGGGGCTCCTGAGGCTGTGGGTCTCTGTTGTCTAGGGAGAGAGATGATGCTGAGACAGAGGTCGGTGCTTGAGGGGGAAGAGTATCGGTACCCTTGTGCAGAGCTGATGACCGAGACAGCATGCTCCTCATCATCTCGAATGCAGACCTCTCTGGCTCCGAGGATAGCCCCAGTTCCGAGGAAATGGAGGTAGCCCTCGGCTCCAAAGTGATCTGCTCCAAGATGAATGTAGGGTCTGAGCTCAACCTAGTCGACGCACCAAGAAGTGGGCTCGGCAACGAAGAGGTTCGGGTCCAAGCATCCCTGTTGTGGCTGACTGGTGAGCTTTGGCTCCTAGACACCAAGGACGGCACCAAAGGTGTCAGAGTGGAACTCGGCTCCAAGACAACCACAAGGAGTGCTGGAACCAAGGGTTCCACAAAAAGTGGCACCGAAATCTCCAGCTCCGAAGGACCAACACGGCTCGGAGGAGGAACAGCAACAGGGAGAATGGCCTTAGATGGCTCCAGAACCGACTGGGTCGGAGCCAGCAACAATTTTGGTAAAGCAGATGACTTCAAAAGTCTAAGCACTACCCTCTCTACATCCTCTTCTGAAAAGCTCTTGGAGGATCTAGATGACAGGGTAGGCAACCTAGATCTCTGTAAAATGGAAGATCATAAAGTTGGGGAGACCAGCAATAGCTCTCTAGACTTGCTCCGATGCAATTTCTCAGTAGTCAGCTCCGAAAGACTTGGGACTGACACTGCAGTGTCAACATCGATGACCTCGACCGGCTCTGAGGACAGTGGAGCCAAAGAGGTAGAAGGCTTATCTAATTTTAAAGTTTTCTGAGGACGTCCAGACAAAATACTCGGTGCAGGAGAATGTCTCTTTGCTGACTTGACCTTCTCTTTCTTTGAGGAGTGAGACTTGGAGGATGATAAAGAGCTGGCTAAATCCTCCTCGAAGGAAGACTTAAGGAGACCTTTCAGTATTAATTTGTTCTTCCTTTCTTGGAGGACTCTGGAGTTGAAGGAGTGAAAGAAAGAACAAGTTTCCTGTAGGTGAATGGCTCTGAGACAGTAAATGCAATTACTATGCCCATCAGTAATTGACATTTTTTGGGAGCACTTAAGGCACTTTTTAAAACCCGAAGGTTTATGATCTTTGGACTCCTTCGACATGTCTTAGTACAAATAGAAGTTCTAAAAAGACAGAAGAGAGGACAAGGTCCTCTAAATTAAATGGGCCTTGCCCTTTAAGAAAAAACTACACACAAAAACACAACCGAGGTTTAGGTCCTTTAATTTAAATGGGCCTAGCCCCACAAAGATAACTCACACACAGACGAGCAAATGACAGAGGACTAGGTCCTCTAACTTAAACAGGCTTAGCTCTGTTGAGGAAATAACACCAGAAAAGTTAAATAGAGGACTAGGTCCTCTAACTTAAACAGACCTAGCTGCGGGAAACAGGAAGAAGTTAAGTCAAAAAATACCACAAATTGTAAATTTTAAACAGCAGGCAAAAACTAGCTAATAATAGTAAACAACACTGCACACAATAAACTATTCTATTGAAAACTAGAAAAACAAGGTCCCAACACAAACGCGGACCTACGCCAATAGGAAACTATGTAAAAAAAACTAGCACACAGAAAGGATACTACTCGGAGAACAAAAAACTGGCCTAGAACGGCCAACAAGTTTTCAGCAATAACTACGGAAATTTAGCAAAACACACTGCTATTTACTACCTATGAAAAACTATTACTAAGACTATGTAAACTATGCTATCTTATAAGCAGAAATATCAATAAGACTATAATAATAATGAAAAATATGCAACTTAGCCACGGCCAAGCAAGAAGCACTTCTGAACTCGTAGACGCGGCAAACAAGATCTGGGGATTCTTACTGGTGCACTATGTGATACCTACCTTGCCACGAGCCAACTAAGAGACTTTGAGCTTTGTAATCGGCTGGGTCAGAACCGAGGATCAGCTCCGAACCCATATGTAAGAATGAAGGTGAAATAGGACTACAGAACATTATGGTATACGACTAAATCTTGACTCTCACACTGCGAATCAGAATTTGAGAGAAAGAGAGGAAAATATTCTCCTGTTTAAATGTGGAGGAGGTTCAGTGTGTAAATATTGAAAGGTTTTAAATATACCTTTATCAAAGCCCAGCTAATCTTCCTTATCTGATTTAGGGGAAGAAAAATATCCCCCCCCACCCCACTGAAAAAGAGCAGCTAGAAGGATGATTTGCTCCCAAGGAAAGTAGCTCCTCATTTCATCTTATCAAAGTAGCACTATCTGGTTGTTTCCCTGATGCTGGCCAGAGCAGTTTTTCCTTCCCTGACAAGAGCAGATGAACAGCTGTAGAGGATGTGCATGTCTCCTGGTCCTTATTGACTTCCTGAGGAACAGAACCAGAGGAACTAAGAGAAAGTAATGAGTTGTCCAAAAAACAATGGATGGCCACAGTGGAGTCACCTATCATCAGCTGAGGTGAAGGGGAAGCCAAAGCCAAGGCAGACGCCTCTTGGATAACATTTTGCTGCCTGTGATTTAGGTAGGGAATGATTTAGTTATCAGGACCCAGGTCCATATCTTTGCCACAAAAGTTGTCTAACAAATGGTTAGCTGAGCTACGAAAAGTCAGTCTTACCTCCTGACAGAAAATTTAAGATTTGAGGTAAAATTATTTAGTGAAAACCACTAAACATAATAGCCCAGGTCCCTAGTAATACATTTTGACAGAATATTAGAAAAGTAACAGTTTTCCTTACAAAAAAAATGATAAGCTATAAGGGAATCTCAAAAGGGAAACAGTATAGTTTGCCTACCAAAAATGTGTCTGACGTGGCTAGCAAAGCCTTGAAGAGTCAGTTTTACCTCTTGACAGAAAAGTTAAGTTCTGATGTAAAATATTTTAATAACAAAAAGGCAAATGCACCCGCTCCAGTCACAAACAACACTTATTGACAGAAAAGTAACACTTTTCCTCTTAAAAAGTGATAAATAATAAGGGAATCCCCACAGGGATCCATGACCACCTGTATACAGAAAACTGTGTCTTACAAGAGGGTAGCAAAGCTTAGGAGAGTCGGTGAAATAACTTGGCCAGAAAAATAAGTTTTGAAGTAAAAACAACTGCAAGACATAGCCCAGAGGCACAAGTTTTAACAAAGACTTAAAACTTTTTCTTGCAAAAATTAAATATTTTAAACATATTTTCCACAGGGAGCCATAACCAGAAAAATATACAATTTGAGGTGAATCTTTAGTGACAAGCACTAAAAACACCATTTTAGCCTCTAGTCAATATATTTTACAAAAAAGAACAACTTTTTTTCCACAAAAATGATGAAGTGAAAGGTATTTCCCAGCAGGGTACTTATCTGCCCAGTCTTGGGGAAGGACTAACTGAACAGATCACTCAAAGCCTGCAGGAAAGAGAACAGTTTAGTGGCAAGAAACTTCTAACATTTTGGTGGCCTAGCCACTAACTTTATGTTGCTCTCCTCAGGCTGTGCAGTGGCTAAGTTGCATGGAAGGTTCCCTAATGCTTTAGAAATTGGGTGGCTTGTCCAATCTTTGGCAGGATGTGTCTTACATAGTTTAGGCTACTGTAACTGTGACCTAGTGATGGATATCTGAAGATGGCATTGTATTCATTTTCAAGGGCAATGCAGACTGTGAGTGATAAGACAATCTTAAGTAAGTGTCTCAGAAGAAACCTCACTTAAGGAGCTGGCATTTACTAGAGTGGGTGATATAAAATTTAAAATAAAAAAAAATAGCTGTTGTAATTAAACAGCTAGGTCAGTCTATCATTTGATAGCTTGGAGTGTCCTGAAAAGTATGTAATTAGAAAACACTGGAGTAATTTCTCCATAGGCTTGGGTGGAAGTTAGCTTTAGTAAACTGCAGACAGGTTTTGCTGTGTAATTCTGATTCAAATGTCATTTACATTCGCAGCAAGTGTTAGGTGTTGATGGGAAGATATTATGGGCTGTTCACATGTAAATATAGGTGGTTAACGTGGGAGTGTACATGATCATGTATGACAGCACATAGATTTATTAAGAATGGGGCATCAAGTACAAAATAAAATGATTTAACAGAAATAGTGAAGCACACATGAGAAGTGCTGGGGTACGATAAGAGAAATGGATCATGAGGTTAAGTCTAGAAATCTGCCAGAGGAGATCTGAGTACAGCAGCAGATGAGATGGCACTGGAGTAAGAAAACTGTGAGAACAAATAAGCACACCAAGGGGTTCATATGGTACACATAAAATTTAAGTAATGCAAAGCAAATGGGAAGTTGTCAGCTAAAGATTTGCTCAAAAGCGTGGACTGTAGGTTAATACAATAATAGAATGCTTACTTTACATGGGAGACTGGAGAAATTAATGTCAGAATAATTGTACAGTAGCATCCTAATATCAGAAGAGAAATGCAACATGGATGTGAAACAAGTGCTGATGGTAACTGTTAGCAAGACCAAATATGTGAAAATACAGACATACATACCAAGTCTAAGACTGCTGTTTCATTGAGTATTCACTTTTCTCTGAGGTATAGCAATCTTAGAGTTAATATATATATATATATATATATATATATATATATATATATATATATATATATATATATATATTCACTTTATATCCTCGAAATATCGAAATTCCGTATTTCGAAGGTATAAAAATCGAAATTTAAAAAATATGAAAACTCAGAACCGCAAAATTCAAAATCTCACACACTGGAGATTTTGAATTTCGCGCTTCTACTCCACACACACACACACACACACACACACACACACACACACACACACACACGCATGCACGCACACACACACGCATGCACACACACGCACGCACACACACACACACACACACACACACACACACACACACCATCCTCCCCACGCACAAACATAAGCTCTATACTACATAAAGGCAGGGGGGCCCCTGCACCCCCATGTGGGGGGCCTCACCCCCCCACTTATTCTCACTCTGAGGTCGCACTACATACAAACACACAAAAAACACCACCACACAAGCTACATTCTCCTCGCACACACACATCACAGCAACAAAACACACTGACACCCACCACAGCCCCTACCCAAAACCCTTAACACACACACACACACACACACACACACACACACACACACACACACACACACACACACACACACACACACACACACACACACACACACACACACACACACACACACACACACACACACACACACACACTTACCTGAATCCATAACCACATTGAAACATCAGAAGTGCAAAATTCAAAACCTCCGGTATTCGAGGTTTTGAATTTCACGCTTCTGAGCTTTCACTCTTCACAGGATTCCACTTTATGGGCTCGCAATACTGAATTTTGATATTTCAGTATTTTGAGCTTCTAAAGTGAATATATATATATATATATATATATATATATATATATATATATATATATAAGTTTAGGGTGTGGGGGTGTGCTCCTCACATTAAGTATGCAGGAGACTTGTCCCCTGCAAAAAACACAACTTTGAAGGACAAAAATGTCTCCTGCCTTTTATTTTTTTTGTAATTCTGAGGCTTGCAGTTACAAGTTTTAGAATTACAGTCGAGAGCCACTGTTGACTGCTATGTCAAGTAACCAACTCTACGATGTAAAATAATTAAGTAGCAAAGCATGACAGGATGTGTGTTATTATAGCAATAACCCATGCCTGGGAGTGAGTAATGCTGGATTTACCCACGGTTGGCGTGGTTTGGTCACGAGGGCGAAGCCCGAGTGACCAAACAAAGCCAACCGTGGGTAAATCCAGCATTACCCACACCCAGAAGTGGGTTATTGCTATTATACAATGACATTATTTAAGAAAAAAAAAAAATTTTCTTAAATAATGGCATTGTATAATGCCTCCTTGCTAACCTTCCGCAGCTGTCTGGTATTCTGCGGCAGTTCTGATGTACTGCGCATGCGTATGCCTACGCAGTACATCAGAGCTGTGGGCAAAAGCAACGGAGAAAGCAAGATCTCCTTTGCTTTTTACAAACTGTTTCGCTATGTTAAATGGGTTTAACATAGCGAGACAGCTTTAAAAAAAGCAACGGAGCCATTGCTTTTTTTAAAGCTGTCTCGCTACGTTAAACCCATTTAACATAGCAAAACAGTTTGTAAAAAGTGACGGAGAAAGCAAGATCTCCGTTGCTTTTTACAAACTGTCTCGCTATGTTAAACGAGTTTAACATAGCGAAACAGCATTAAAAACAGCAATGGAGAATGTCCGTTGCTTTTTTTAATGCTGTCTCGCTATGTTAAACGAATTTAACATAGCGAGACAGTGTGAAGCAATGGAGATCTTGCGTTCTCCGTTACTGTAAAAAAAAAAAAAAAAGAGTTATAGTAATGGAAAAAGTCCGGGCGACCGGACCTTTTTCCATTACTATAACTCTGATTTACAACGTGCATGCTGACCAATCAGCGTGCACGTTTTTTGAATATTAATGGGGGGTCATTGTATAATGGGTAATAATGTTATGTCTGTTGCAGTACAAAGAACAAGACAAAACAGTGTTTCCTACACAATAACAGACATCTTGGAGTGTCTTGCTGTTCTTAAATAATGTCCAGTTTCGTGAAGATGTTTAAAATGGCACTGTACAACTGAACTTTTAAATTATGTTTTATTTTTATTAAATGAAAATCAAATTAGTCTAGTTTCAGTTCTGTAGTGCTGCAACTCTGTGCATAATTACCGTTTTTATAATTTTCTCATGTTTTTGCAAAGTGAAGGTAACAGTCAGCTTGCAGTATGACCATTTAAAGCACAGCTTAGGAAAATTAGAAAGATCCACTAAAATCATACAGCTTTCTCAGCATTACCTCAGGTTCTTTTTCAAAGTGTAATAAAAGAGAATAAACAAACATTCATTCTATTTGAGTGTAACCGAACTCTGTCTGGGTTGTGATACTGTCCATCACATGATATTGGTATATCACTGGACACGTACACACATTCACTCATACCTCATGTGCTTAGTTTTGGGCACTGGAGAGGATTGCAGTTCACTTACTGGAGTGTCTCTAGGATATGGGAAGGAAATCAGAGAAATCAGCGAAAGCCCACATAGATGCAGGTATATTGCAGGACTTGCTGCAAAGGCAGCTATAACTCATACACCTTTTTGCTCAAAAGGTGCAGACTGTTTCACTTTGCACAGAGCAAATTCTTTTGGTAGGTTATGGTGGAGCTAGAGCATATATAACACAGAATGGGCAAAAAGCAGAAAAAGAATTCAGGTACTTCCAAGGACAACCCTGAAGTCAATAATATAACTGATGGGATGCCTTTGGGATGTGAG
Source organism: Protopterus annectens (assembly GCF_019279795.1). Taxonomy (NCBI): domain Eukaryota; kingdom Metazoa; phylum Chordata; order Ceratodontiformes; family Protopteridae; genus Protopterus; species Protopterus annectens. The sequence goes on from NC_056726.1 coordinate 1,724,795,774, forward strand.
AAGGAACACAGGTAGCCCCTGCTAAAGTCATGAGGACATAGGACATGTGCATATACTTCTCATGCATCTCAGGCTTATATACTGTCAGCCTAGTTGACCACTAATAAAGTTAATTTAATGTCTTTCGTATGTGGGAGGAAACTGAAGCAGCCATCAAACATCCACAAAGACAGAAAACATTCGCGTGCATGCACACACACACACAAAATTTTATGCATATTTGTATACAGTCTGTCTGTACAGTTTAGGTATTATAAAGGCTGACATATTATTTAGGTTTATGTGAAACAGTAATACTTCTCCTATTCTTAATAGTGATGTGAGAAATCATCACTGCCACTGTGAGTAACTAGTCAGTGTAATTAGCTGAATTTATATACTCTTTGTATAATACCAAGTATTAGACATTCAGTGAAGTTCCCAGTGAGCACAGGTTTTTCCATATTCATCCATATATTGTAACTTCTGATTATTTCCAATCCAACAAATTTCTTCACCTCTAGTAAATTGTGATTAATAAGCATTCCCTCTGACTGTTAAAGCCTGGGATGAGAAAAGATGCTCCAAAGAGAGAAAACATGAGAAAGAGTATGTAAGCACTTATCCGATGGTTAGAATTCCAAGATTGTGACTTTTTCACACTCTAGTGTGGGCAGAAGGTCAGGTTAGCTCAACCCTCGGCTAATATTAACTCAGCTGTTGACGAAGAAATTGCCCTTACACTTGCTCTGCCCATACGGGAAGACTGTTAACATGCCATCATCTTATTAGTAGGATAGAGTGACTGGGTGTCTGGAGTCTTCTTAAAGAAATAGCCTCAATGCAAACACAGCAAACACTACAAATCCTAATGTTTAAACAACTGTCTGTCTGCCCATTTTTAACTATTCTGAAATGTTAGATTATAGCCTTTGAAACCTAATCCTATCATATGCAGATACAATAGCTAAAAAGTACTTTGTACATTCTTCTGAAAATGGCTATCAATCTTTGGACATTGGTCCAATATGATCAGTTTACTAACTAACTTACTAATAAGGCACTTGAGTAGACCTGTATCTCCACCTGTAGTGGATATCACAACAGCCTTGGTTCGTACGACTAAAGAGTACATGTTACACACTGTCTTATGTGTGTTTTGCTCTGCATGGTACAATAATCCCTCATATCTGTATAAAACAGTGAATTAGGGTTAAATAATTGCCTATTTAATTTACAAAATGAAGCAATACAGGGTAAATACTAATTTACTGTCATTGTGTCCTGTTTCTTGACGTATAATGCAAGTATTCCAGGACAGCGTAAATTTTAATACAACAGATCTTTTATAATATCTGAAAGATGCTGGCATTCATCTGAGGATATTCGTCTTTTAGCATGATTTATATATATTTCTTTTGTTTTCAGAAAAAGCTTCAGCTGCATTTGCAAAGTGTATTCTATGATGGCATTTGAACAAAATGAGAAAACTTTTTTTTTTTTTTTTTTACTGGAATAAACACCTGACCGGGATAAGCCGAAAGACACAACAACAACAACAACTGGGACAAACACTTCTCCATATAAAATTCTACATTACCAGTACCTGTTAGTCAGTAGAAACAGCTCCAACATCTGTCTGTACCTTGGGGGTAACGGAGATCTCTCATTGCAGCAGCAACTCTCACCACCAAAAGTTCCCTTTAGTCACATATCAGTACACAACCGGTCATTATGAATTACCATACTCCTCAACAAAGTGCTCTTTGACATCAAAGCAGCTTTCTGTTTTATTTCATTTTACCTTCACATGGAAGTATACAGGGCTTCAGGCATACATATTCTATAAATGAGTTCATAAAAACTAACAATGTTTATCAAATGACAAAAGGCCACTAGAGCTCACAAATGTTGACTTTTATTGTAAATGAACATGCCCCTACCTTTTTATAGTTTTTTTGTAGCAACCTATTACTTAAACTATTATATAAAAAGATAACTACCATCCTATATCCATATTTAGTCCCCTGGGATGTATAGTGTGATATTTAAAAATTAAGTTGCCTCCAATTTATTTAATGCTAACTTCTTATCTCCCCTTCTGGCTAAATAAAGTATATCGAACATGTATAACACTTGCACAGATTCTGGCTTTTTTTAATGACACTCTAATGCATATACAAAGAAATATACATACTGCAAACTCCTTACATCACATGTTTTTTTCAGTCCTGCATTTTGTCATGCACAGTGCCTGACCAATGTACCATTTAGTATCATTGCAACTACAAAAAAAATCCCATAAATGACAATTATAGCTGTGAATGAAAAATACAGTTTGCTTTTGAAATGTGTCACTATGATGAACAATTCTGCAAACACTGAACCACAGGGGCATAGGAAAATAATTTTCTTGGGTGGCAAAAGCCAGGGAACCTTTTTGGCTAGGCTTATATAGGCCCCAGCGCCAATAGCTTAGTACCTACCTATGAACCTATGAACATAAAATAACAGACTTCTATGGCCAAATTTTGTAAGAAAAAATCTCATGTAATTGAGTGAATTCCTATAATAAAACAGTTCTGCTGGTTAACATCAGAACGTCAGTTATCATGAACAAACTGTTTAATATATGGGGCAACTTGATTCAAATTAACATTTGAGTAGGGTAAAATGCTCAATTTTCTCTAGTTGAATGCATTCAGCTTTGCTAGCTATCTTTCATACTCCTGATTTCTTGTAGTTAGTCCAGAAGGTTAAGACTATGAACTGTTAGTAAGCTGCATTCTGTAGTTAAGGAGACAGCGTCTGATTCCTTTTGTGACTATGAACTGTTAGTAAGTTGCATTCTGTAGTTACGGAGACAGCGTCTGATTCCTTTTGTGACTATGAACTGTTAGCTGCAGTCTGCAGTTAAGGAGACAGTGTCTAATTCCTTTTGTGACTATGAACTGTTAGTAAGCTGCATTTTGTGGTTAAGGAGACGGTGTCTGATTCCTTTCGTGACTATGAACTGTTAGTAAGCTGCATTCTGTAGTTAAGGAGACAGCGTCTGATTCCTTTTGTGACTATGAACTGTTAGTAAGTTGCATTCTGTAGTTACGGAGACAGCGTCTGATTCCTTTTGTGACTATGAACTGTTAGCTGCAGTCTGCAGTTAAGGAGACAGTGTCTAATTCCTTTTGTGACTATGAACTGTTAGTAAGCTGCATTTTGTGGTTAAGGAGACAGTGTCTGATTCCTTTCGTGACTATGAACTGTTAGTAAGCTGCATTCTGTAGTTAAGGAGACAGCGTCTGATTCCTTTCGTGACGATGAACTGTTAGTAAGCTGCATTCTGTGGTTAAGGAGACAGCGTCTGATTCCTTTCGTGACTATGAACTGTTAGTAAGCTGCATTCTGTAGTTAAGGAGACAGTGTCTGATTCCTTTCGTGACGATGAACTGTTAGTAAGCTGCATTTTGTGGTTAAGGAGACAGTGTCTGATTCCTTTCGTGACTATGAACTGTTAGTAAGCTGCATTCTGTAGTTAAGGAGACAGCGTCTGATTCCTTTCGTGATGATGAACTGTTAGTAAGCTGCATTCTGTGGTTAAGGAGACAGCGTCTGATTCCTTTCGTGACTATGAACTGTTAGTAAGCTGCATTCTGTAGTTAAGGAGATAGAGAGTCTGATTCCTTTCGTGACGATGAACTGTTAGTAAGCTGCATTCTGCAGTTAAGGAGACAGCGTCTGATTCCTTTTGTGACCATGAACTGTTAGTAAGCTGCAGTTAAGGAGACAGCGTCTGATTCCTTTCGTGACTATGAACTGTTAGTAATCTGCACTCTGTAGTTAAGGAGACAGCATCTGATTCCTTTCGTGACTATGAACTGTTAGTAAGCTGCACTCTGTAGTTAAGGAGACAGCGTCTGATTCCTTTTGTGACCATGAACTGTTAGTAAGCTGCAGTTAAGGAGACAGCGTCTGATTCCTTTCGTGACTATGAACTGTTAGTAATCTGCACTCTGTAGTTAAGGAGACAGCATCTGATTCCTTTCGTGACTATGAACTGTTAGTAAGCTGCACTCTGTAGTTAAGGAGACAGCGTCTGATTCCTTTCGTGTCTACTGTACTATTGTGCGACTCTGAGCACTATACCAGATAGTGCTCCTGCATTGCCCCTGAAAATGGATAGTTGTGTGCAGTGAGCTTACCTGATTGACAAGCACTCTTCAAGAAAAATCTTGATGATTGGATGGGAAATGGGAAATTCACCCCAGGGATCACGTCTGTGGCTCTGCTTGACAGGGGCACAGGAAAATAATTTTCTTGGGTGGCGAAAGCCAGGGTACATTTTTTGGCTAGGCTTATATAGGCCCCAGGGCCAATAGCCTAGTACCTCCCTATGAACCTATGAAATGTATTTCTTATTTCTTATGACCTCAGTCCAACAATCTCCGAATTACTTCTTGTATCGTGGAGTAATCATTATCTGTTGTAGTGTCCCTGCCTGTGCTGCAATTAAATGGGGGAAGTTAACTGCCTCATACAAAAAAAATGTTTATTGAAGTAGGTTTTCTAAGTAACTTGCTAACTTTTTAAGTCGCATCCATATCATTTACTTTGTTACAAAAAGTATCAAACTTGATTGTGATCCTAATGTGTTCTGGTTCAACCTTTGACTCAGTTCACAAAATTCCTGTTCTTATCCTTTTTTTTTCTTTAACATTAAGAAAGGAAATCATTTGTTTATCCAATGTATACTATATTTTTTTTCATTTCACTATAAAAATCACAGTTGCAAATGAGAGTATCTGAAATGCTGATATAAGTATTTATTTATTTTGTTTACCGGGGTACAGTACTAATCACAAATGACCAATGCCAGTTTCAGCCCAGAGTGCATGATCATTAACAGAAAATGCTGTTTACATATAAAATATATGAAAATAGGAAACTGTTCATATACATGAAGGTAAATGTCTATGACACATGAATACTGGAAACTGCATTTACACGGAGGTTAACATATTTGTTGCAGTCAAGCAAATGCTTCAAATATACATATGTACATATTTACATAAGAAAAACCAAGAAAAAAAAAAGAAAAGAGAAAAACGGGAAAAATAAATGCTCCTTACGTTTACAGATAGTGAACATGTTTACACAATATTAAATTCCAAAATTCCAAAATGAAATAAATGAATGGCAACAGTGCTAGCTACAGATTGTTGTAGGACACTTACAAGATTAAAATGTAAATTAACAGAGTAATGAGACCATATCATAATTAATAAAAATAAGATCTTTAGAGAAGGATTAAAGTAGCCAGAAGATCCAGCATATTTTGACTGTCTTCATCTGTTAACCAGATAAGCCCACTAAGTGCAATTACTTTTTTAAGAGTGATCAAGAACTGTTTTGACAAGGCATCACATTTATTATCAAAATTAGATGATTAAAAGTTGTAGTGAATTATACTCATCATTCTTAAAATATCTGCTTCTTTTATCAGTAAACCCACACTCATAAGCAGGGACAGCCTTACGCATAGGCAAACTAAGCAATTCCCTAGGATGCCATGCTTGTAGGGACACTTTATTTCAATTTATTTATTTTTAGATCAATAAAGTGGGTGGTGCTCCAGCCCTCTTAATTTGATGCAGACATCATGTCAAGTTCAGCCATTTTAAGATCATGGGAATCAAGGCTTCACAACATACAAATTTAGGCACAAATGGGCCTGAAGGGTGTGTGTGTGTGTGGGGGGGGGGGGGCACCATGGAGCCTTTCCACCTAGAGCACTAGTTTACCTTTGGTCAGCCCTGCTCATTTATTCAGCCTTTCCCTCTGCTCAGTTATAGTTTCTTCCTGGTCTCCTTATTGAAATGTTGGCACTCAAAATGCCAAGTGTCAACAAGCTGGAATAGCGTGAATCTTGAAGACAGCTCTTCTTCTTTGAACTTCTTTTATTGCAGGGGGGCAAGGCCCCCTCCACTACTTGATGTGATGGACAAGCCACTCACACCCTTCAAATGTATATATACCAGTGCCAAGGTCACAATACCCAGAATAAAAGGGAATATTCTGAGAAACGAACATCTCATACCTAGTATATGTAAGTCAATTTTTCATCCATTCAGTCTCCATGAGTCTGGGTGGACTTAGTATATACAAGTCCATTTTTTTGGCCATTTAACCTCTGTGTTTCTGGACTCATTGCAGTGACTCCCAGCATTTCAAATGGTTAACTTCTTCCTGCTGTAAAAACGTGGTTATAACCCCTCTGTCCCATTTGTCTTCAATTTTTAATCTGCAGTCTTTAATCTTTCACCAAGTTATTGGAAGCAAAATGTTTATAAAGAGTACACTGAATTCACAAATAAACATGGCCTCTTAAGACATCAGAATTGTTTTTGAAAGGGCATTGTGTTCTCTTTATGCTTATTGTCTTACATCAGGTAATGGAGTCCATTTTCACCAGCATAGACAAAAGCCTTCCAGTTGGGACTGTCTTTGTTAAGCTCATCTGGGCCTTTGATGTTTTAGAACACACCCTTCTAGATAAGCTTGCTCAAAAGTTATTTAGTGATGGCCCTGTTCTGTGGTTTAGTGACTACTTTAGTGCTAGAATGTTCATAGGTTCATAGATTAGTACTAAGCTAACAGCCCTTATGAGCCATTTTAAGCCTAGCCAATTATCCCTTGTGAGACTCAAACCCTGCACCTTGTGTTTGTAAGGCAAACACCTTAACCATTTGGCCACCCTCCCAACCTATCTCCCAGCACAGGCTTCATGCTTTTCAACATTTCTACATTTGTCTCTGGAGTTCCCTGGGGCTCAGCACTGGGGTCTGTTCCTTCCTCATGTATTAACTTGGTAAAATAAATAATAATAATAATAATAATAATAATAATAATAATAATAATAATAATAATAAAAACACTACACAGATGAAGGAAATAATTCTAACAATATGTTTATTAAGTAACTTCACTTCCACTTCCTAAATGAGACTACAATTAGTCTCATTTAGGAAGTGAAGATGAAAGTACTTAGTAAACATATTGTTTGGCAATATCTCCCTCATCTGTGAGGTGTTTCGTATTTTTTATTTATTTATTTTGGAGCTTCGTGCACATGGCCTTCGATACAGCATTTAGTGTTTTACGTTTTTATTAACAGTCTAATTTTAAATGCCAAAGGACTTCAGGATACAATTTATGTGGATGAGTCGGTCCTGTATTAATCAGAGAAAACCAGGACTGATGTTCAAAGTACCTTTTCAAACTAATTCCCTATGCTCTGCTATTTTGAGCAAAATCATTGCTTTCTGAAACCTCTGAAACACTAGCTGATACAATGTAGCTGTCCCTCCAAAGGTTTCCAGATGCTAACATTTGAATATGCTTAGATATTTAAATGGCTGACTAGCCCAAACACTTTCTCTTAACTCTCACCCCTAAATGTAAGCTATAAGCTCATAAGACTCTACTCCAGTGGAAAAACTGTCATCAGAAAGATTATTCTACTCCCCAGTTTAGACTAAGACCTGCCCCCTGGTGACACACTGTTCTTCTTACAATAAATCCTTATTGCAAATTGCCCTAAATAAGGTCTGCCATTTGATTTCAGACTCAGAGGCACAGAATCACCACTGTATCCCAGCTAAAAAAGATAAACTAACTCATAAAACCTGAAACAGCTATTCTTCTTGATTCCATGGAGTTTAATCTGCCACATTGTTCCCACAGCCCTCCACTGGCCAGCAAACCTGAACTTTAGAATTCTGTCTATAACCACTTGAGATTTTCTAAACAATGTGCAGTGTCCCTTTTGAGACTACCGTGTTGGCTTTCTTCTCCTTTCTCTCAGTTAGTGGAGAGGATTATTGTTAGATGTTGATGAGCTATTTCCTGTAGTGCAGGGTTTGACTACTTTAACCTCCAGTTGCCTTATACACTATCATTATGAGCAAGTTGTTTAACCTGACAGTGCTCCAGGGTAGCTCCTGAAAAAGGATGTTTGTATCTGGTGGGACAATCTGGTTAACAAACAAATGGAAAATGAAATTATTCCACAATTGCCTCAGAAGTTTCAAAAACACTGCCATCCAGTTTAGGGGCATCAACCCAGTGGAGTCCCTTAAAACCAGTTGCATAACCACCTAGCTAACCTGGCAGCATGCAGATGCTTCAGGAATTACTGCTGATGGTTACCCCAAGCATTCTTCTGTTATGTGCTTTCTCACCTGTTTTAGATTTTTAAGTAATGTCTCAACCTCTGCTATAATTGTTTTGGGCATTATTTCAGACGATATGTAAGCTTTGGAATTTTTTGTCCATTTTCACCTAATGAAATCAAGCATATTCACTCTACAAGTGGCTCAGTTTGTGGTTTAAATGGTCCAGTGGTCCACTTTTCTGACTATCAAATGAAAATAAGCAAATAAAATGCATATGAACATTGTTTAGTATTACACAGTATGCAAGTGAAAACTGATGGAATAAAATCCAGAAATAAATAATACAGCTCATTTGTAAATATTAGGCCTTCTCTTCTGAAATATATAGCAAATCAACAGATTGAGGGGACCTTGGTAGCATTAACTAAATTTGAGACTCCGACCAGCTACAGTGGTATAGAGAGGTAAAATTTTGAGACCATCATCAGCTACACAATGTAGCAGGATAACAGTCTGAGACCCCTACCAGCTACACTGGTATAGAGGGATAAAAATCTGACAGCCCAATCAGCTACACTATTAATTGTGGAGGTATAAAAATCTGAGACTCCTACCAGCTATACTGCTATAGAGGGATACATCCCTTACTATGACCCAGTTGACCTGATTTTAATTAGCAGCACTGTTGCCTACTCATATGAAATGTGGAGGATGGATTTGACAATAATTGGAGGGCAGATGGGTGCAATGGGCTATCCAGTACCAATGTCTCTCAGCGGGAGGGGGTGGCAATGGTGTCAGACACTCCAACAGCAGGTGTTTAGCCACCATGTCACTATGTGTTAGCCCTCACTATGGATTCAAAGGAGTATGTACTCACACAGAGAGGGCATAGTGATTTCCACTGTGATATGAGTGTCACATTTCCCACCTAGGGGGGTTAGGGCCTTAACATGCCCTCACTGATAAGATGTAAGCAAGGGCACAAAATAATTCTCATGGCTACCTCAGAGAAGGCCACACTATGGACAGTTATTGCCCCAGTAATGGCTGGTGGGTATGAGAGCAATAATAAAAGTCTACAAAAAAAATCTGAACCCCCCCCCCCTAGGATTAAAGAGATTGAGGAGTGGCCAAGATTAATACCATTATGGAAGTCAACAGGATTAACAAAGTCAAGAAATGCACAGTAGGGATATTAGTCAGAGTCACAGCTGTATGAAAATACAGACCCAACCAAATCAAGACAACCAGAATCCCATCAGAATTGATTTAAAGAACTCACTGCAGGAAGTCATAAGGTTCTATGTAGATTAGCAGAATTAGGAAACCCACAAAAATGGCATGAAGCTTTGTGGTTAACATTTTTGCTTTATAGTTCCCGAGTTCAGTTCTTAGCTCTATTTATTGTTCATGTGGAGCTGCCAAGTTTTCTCCGAGTACTCTAGCCTCCTCCTCCAATCTTCCTAAAACATGTTGGTTAAATTAACTAATGCAAGTTTGTAATTCAGGCTGTGGGAGAAAAGGATGTACACTGGACTAAGTCACTCATTTGGTTAATTAATAAATGAATTAAACTAATTGGCAAAGCCAAAGAGCCCCTAACAGATTTAGTGAACTCAGAGGGAATGCATTAGCATAAAAAGTATCAGCTTCCCTATCACAACTTTCATGTACAGCAGTCTTACTGAAAATAATGTCTTCCCAGAAGGATTACATGTGCTAGGGGACCCACATCAGGACTGACAGAAACAGAGGACAACATATTAGATTTACTGAAGTCATGAATCCCCACTTGCTGTTAGTCATCCCACAAAAATGAGTTCAGCCTATGTACATTAAGTTGTTGTTCAGTACAAACAGAAATATCCTTTAGCTTTAAAGGAACAGAAACCATACCTTTCAACTTTACAGATTTTCACAGAATGCCCAGATCTTTGCCTCATATTTTAAGTCGCTTTCTCATAAAATTGTGGTTTTCTGGCAAATCATTGAAGATTGAAGTCAGAAAATAATGACATTCATTTGAGTTTCACACATAATACACTTAATTAAATGTGTGCTAATGCAAAACCTGTTACTCTATCAACTTTCTAAGTTTGTAAGAGTAATATTTAAAAAGTGTCCCTATATTTGGGCCTTTGTCCTCCATTATTTATGGCTCTGTCCAGATTTCTCGGTCTAAGAGGTTGAGAGGTATGAACAGAAATAGTGCTAACCTCTGCACTTCTTAGCCCATTAGAGTGACTGTTACTATCTGCCTTAGCAGCTAAAGAGTGGTGCCAAGCCTTTTTGTTGTTTGCACAAGACTTTAATAAAAGTGCTAAAATAAGATAACCTCCTCTAGGTGGGGCACTGAACAACCCTGGAATTTCCTGATGCCTAAATAATCTAGGCAGAGGATAATCACAAGATGTTTTTATTAAATCTGTATGACCGCTGCTATATTTTGGTATGTAGCTCCTCAGGTGTCTCCTTGAGAACAGTCCTTTGACTCGTAAAACCTATCTGGTCAACAAATGATAAATTAAACTTAAATTCATTAGTTAATACAGCTAAAGAGAAACAGGAAATTAAATCACTAACATATTGTGAAAAAAAACTTCCTAACTGTTATGCTTTTTTTAAAATAATGAACTGCTTTAATAACTGTTTTCTGAGCACACAGAGTTCCCAGGTTTTTCCTTTTCTACTTCACTCTCTGATCTCAGTATTTGCCTTAGCAAACAACATTCTGATACCTAGGTGTGACATTGCTTTCATGTGAGAGCACACAGTTCAGTTTGCCTTGAGGCATAGTCTTATTTCCAGGGTCCTAGTAAATGACACATTCCATAGCTGTGGATCAGCACTGTAGTTTTGGTTCTTGTAATCTGTTTCAACACTTCTAATTTGCCTTCAAAGCCTCCTACCTCCTAATTTGTTTATTTTTATTTATTTAATTTTTAGGTAACCAAGTAAACAAACTGAGCAGTTGTATTTTGTCCAGAACAACCCACAAGAAGAGTAAAACAAGTTGGAAGTTGCTGCACTGCAATGAACTCAGCACAACACACTAATAATATACAATTTTGTTTATTTTTTTGTCTTTTCTGTATTCATTCCAGACTCAAACATTTTTCAACAGACTTCAAGGTTTTGTTTTTCAAACCATAACTTACCTTACCACTCATCACTTTCTCCTGCAACAACCCCCACCAAAGTTAAGAGACGACAGACTATTGTTTATGCATTTATTGTGCATCTGGCAAGTACAGAGGAGCGGTACTGCCCTCTTCAGGCACAAACTACAGTCACACATTGATAACATAATACATAGACAAAATAAAGTGTAATTTATTAGGCCTGTTATAATTATGGCTATGTGAGTATTATAAACAAATGTAACCATACATGTAGTCATATGTTTAATGTAGGCAAATGTTGCCATACAGTGAGGAAAGCTTACTAGGTGAAGTGAAAACCAGGTCCAGTAATATGAGTTAACTAAGTAAATGCACTAGCCAGAAGTGCTTCTTTTCAGAGGCAGCCCATGCATAGCTCTCAATCAATCAGGGACAAATTTCAACAGAATCGGGGGGAAAAATCCAGAGAAACACACGAACAATTAGGGACACTTTTAAAATAATAGTACTATTAACTTGAGACATTGACAGAATAAGAAGGTGAATTAGTTCATAGGTTCATAGGTAGGTACTAGGCTATTGGCCCTAGGGTCTATATAAGCCTAGCCAAAAAATGTACCCTGGCTTTTGCCACCCAAGAAAATTATTTTCCTGTGCCCCTGTCGAGCAGAGCCACAGAATTGATCCCTGGGGTGAATTTCCTATTTCCTATCCAATCATCAAGATTTTTCTTGAAGAGTGCTAATGAGGAGCTCTGTTTGACATAGATAGGTAGTCTGTTCCAGAGTATGGGAAGTCTCTGGGACAGGAATCTATCCCTCCAGCATGTTCTGTTTATTGTGGCGACAAGGTTTAGGTCCCTAGAGCGTGTAGCTCGGAGGGATTGGGATTTCTTTAAGTGGAGTATGTCCAACAGCTCTGGGTTTGACATAGCTTTGTATGTTAGGCAGAGATCACCCCTGAGTAGGCGATATGCGATGGAGTAAAGCTGTAGTTTTTTGAGACGGTCTGCATAGGGCATCTGCTTGAGGCCAGTAATCCTCTTTGTGAGGTATTTCTGTGGTCTTTCCAGTTGTTGTAGATGTCTTGTGAGGTACATACCAAAAGGGGCGTTGTACTCTATAATGGGTCTAATGAGTGGTGAGTAGAGGGGAACAATGACCTCTTTTTTTCTGGATGAGAATCCTTTTGTGATGAGATGAGCCACATAGAATGATTTCCTGACCACTGTGGCAATGTGATTATCAAAGGAGAGACTACTGTCCACCTGTGTCCCAAGGTCTCATCACATTTTTGGCATTAAGTAGACTACCAGCTATGTGGTAGTTCAAGGGTACAGAGTTTTTACCAAAGGGGATGACAATACACTTTTTGGCATTGAGCTTCAGGCTATGGCTTTGACACCAGGTATCTGTCTCAGTGAGGCCCTTTTGTAGTTTGTCCACATTGTTAGGAGTTTCGATTATGGCTCCTAGTTTGCAGTCATCTGCAAACTTTGATAGCCAAAGACCTTCTGTGTTAGCCTGCACTTCAGAGAAGTAGATACCAAACAGGAGAGGACCCAGGACTGAACCCTGTGGTACTCCACTTGTCACTGGTCTGAAGTCGGATTTGGAATCCGCTACTTTCACAGTGTGGGTTCTGTCCATGAGCCAGTTGGCAACCCATCTTGTGGCATAGGGATTTATACCTAGTTTAGTGAGCTTATCTATAATTCCAGAGTGGGGGATGGTGTCGAAAGCCTTGGCGAGATCTAGATAAGCTGTGTGAACCATTTTACCCTCATCTATGGCTTTGGTGACTGCTTCAAAGAAGTCAATCAGGTTTAGGAGACATGATCTGCCTTTTACAAATCCAAACTGGGTAGGGTCCAGAGTTTGGAGATTACCAATGTCTTTGTTTATGAGTTCCACAATGATACGTTCCATGGCCTTGCAGACCAGGCTCATCAGGCTAATGGGGCGGTAGTTCCCGGGGTCCGTCGTGGCTCCCCCTTTGTGAAGTGGGATAACCATCATGGTGCGCCATTCAGTGGGTACAAAGCCTGAGGTGAGGCTATGATTGAACATGGTACTTAGGTAGGGTGCCAGTTCATTCTGTAGTTCGTGCAGAATGCAGCCTGGGATATTGTCAGGTCCCATGGATGCTGTTAGTTCTTGGCTTTGGAGAGTGTGTTTTTTACCTGTGCAGCCATGATTATAGGAACTTTGCATTCTTCCAGTATAGAGATGGGCCCTCTAGGGGTGAGAGGGGGGTAAAGTTAGCACTGAACCTATCTGCTAGGATGTTGGCAGTATCAGTTGGTTCTGTATATTTAGTGCCATTGTGCTGTAACTCAGAGCAGATCTGTGTGTTCCCACTGAGATTCTTGACATAGCTATAGAATGCTTTGTGGTTGTCTTTAGAGTCAGTGGCAATTTTGTTTTCGTAACTAGCTTTGGAGGATTTTATGAGGGATCTCAGCTTCTTACTGAGGTTGACCAGGGAGTTCCTCCAGTCATGGGATTTTACTCTTTTTTGCAACAGTTTCTTTCTTCTGTTGTAGAGTTTGTTCATGGCAGAGGACCACCAGATTGGCTTCCTTTTTTGGAAGATAACATCTTGGTTCTATTAGGGATAGCATGATCCATGCACTCATGTAAGTGCTTATAAAGTGCATTTGTGTAGGATTCAGCAGTCATACCTCTATTGTCCGTCTGCATGGGTGTCATGAAGTTTGCCACTTCACTAGTATGCATCACTAGTATGCATTTTTTGTAGCAAAAGTCTATACCTCTTAATTATTCTCATTATTTATTAGTGTAGCCGTGGTAGTGCAGTAGTTAGTGTTATTGCCTCACAGCAAGAGGTTCTCCAGTTCGATTCTTCACTGGGATGCCATCTGTGTGGAGTCTGCATGTCCTCCCTGTGGTTGCGTGGGTTTCCCCTGGGTTCTCTGGGTTCCTCCCACCTTCCAAACACATGCAGTAGGTGGATTGGACACTAAAATCGGCTGTAGGTACAAGTGGTATGGATGAACTACCGTGGCAGGGCTGGCCACCCGGTGGTGTGAAACTTGACTTGAGATGATTGTAACTGTTGAAGTGACACCCCAACCCCATGTGCAAAGTGGGGGAAAGGGGATGAGAATGGATGCACGGATGGATTTATCAAGTGCAATTCACCACCTTTCCTCCAAAAATCACCAGTTTTAGGAGGGATTAAGAGGGACAGAGGTAAAATTTGAGCAAAAATTAGGGATGTCCTTGAAAATCAGGGACAGTTGAGAGGTATGAACCCATGGCATGGTTTGGTTTAATTTGCTCAGAGTCACACAAAATGCAAATGAAAACTTGAGGGGATCAAATTCAGGACTCCAGGATGAAGTTCATTAGCAAAGTACAGTTGTGTACACTTACCATAAATGTAGATGTTCGAGTGTATTCACTGTTGAGGCATTACATTTGGGTTATTTGCTTGCAGTATCCCTCAGTAGGCTTGATTAACAAAGTCTTGGGTCCTGTGTCAATTGCAGTCCCTTCTTCCATGATATTAGATTGTCAGGGGTATAAAACATGCAGCCGTCGCCATTACATCAGTTTTTCTTGCCCTGGATGTCAGGTGCCCCCCTAATGGAAAGCAATTAAATCTATAATACAAGGATATACCGCCAACAAAAAAGCAAATACACCAAAAGGCTTTTTGAGCATAGTAAGTGAGAGTAGAGGTATAGCCAAAAGAAGAAAGGGGGCTGGAGGGAGGGTAACCAGGACTGCAACAGTGAATACACTCGAACATCTACATTTATGGTAGGTGTACACAAATGTACTATGTTCTTCATGTTTCACTGTTGCAGTCATTACATTTGGGTAGATTCCCAAAGCTAAGGTTGGGAGGAGGAATTTAAATAGAATTAGGACCAGCTATAAGGCCCTGCAAGACTGCACTGGCAAAACCAGCTATAGATTTAGAGAAAATTGGCAAATGATAATGCTTGGTGAAAGTATGTACAGAACTCCAGGTAGCAGCTTCTAGGCTGTCCCTTGTGAGGACGCCCTTGCGAAAGACTGTAGATGTAGATGCAGCCCTGGTTGAATGGGGGTCTGATGCCCTGTGGGAAAGGTTTTCCGTGGTGCTTATAGCAGAAATGAATGCAGTGGCTTATCCATTTTGAAATGGTTTGCTTTGAAATTGCTTTCCACTCTGTTCCTGCAGCAAATGCCACCAGCAGTTGTTCAGATTTCCTTTGAGGTTTAGTCCTGTCCAAGTAGAATCTAAGTTGTCTGTGCACATCTAATGAGTGCAGTATCTGTTCCCCTTTGTTCTGTGGGTTAGGAAAGAAGGTAGGCAAATGAATGGACTGATTAAGAGCCACACTGGATACCACCTTGGGCATGAAGGAGGGATTGATTCTGAGGGACACCCTGTCTGCATGAAAGATGATGAAAGGCTCCACTATCATAAGGGCCTGTAACTCAGATACCCTTCTTGCAGAAGTGATTGCTAAAAGGAAAACTGTTTTCCAGGAAAGGAATTTTAAATCTGCAGTAGCAGCTGGCTTGATAGGAGGAAGAATGAGTTTCTCCAAGACAAAGTTAAGGTCCAAGGCTGGAGTTGGAGCTCTCCTCGGTGGCTTTAAATGTTTGGCCCACTCTGAGGAACTGCTTGAGCAGTGGGTGAGAGAAGTGGGGAGGCTCTGTGCTATAATGAGCTGAAATGGCTGAGGCATGAATTTTGATGGAGGAAAAGGACAAGCCCTTATGAAGCATATCAGTCAAATATTGTAGAATCTGAGGTAAATTGGGCACTGCTGCACTCATCCCTTGAGATTGGTTCCAGGTACAAAATCTTTTCCATTTTGCAGCATAAGATTTTCTAGTACTAGGCCTCCTAGCCTCTAAAATGATATCCATCACTGATTTACTGAGAGGTGGCAAAGGAGAAATTAGGTAATTAGCCAGGCTGCTAGGTTCAGGGTTTGCAGCTGAGGGTGCAGAATCTGGTTCTCCTGCTGAGACAACAGGGAAGGAGTCTGAGACAGGTGCCATGGGGCCAAGCGTGACACACTGTGCAGGAGGGGGTACCAGTGTTGGCGTGGCCAGTCTGATGCAATTAAAATCGTTCTTGGCTTGTCCTGTTTGATCTTTAGTAGTACCTAGGAGAGCAGAGGCAGAGGAGGAAAGGCATAAACTGATAGTTTTTTCCAGCTGAAGAATAGAGCATCCACTTTCTAAGCTAGTTTGTGGGGAATCCTTGTGCAAAATTTGTCCAATTGATGGTTCTGGGGGGAGGCAAACAGGTCTATATCTGAGCTCCCCCATTTGCTTGTCAGCATGTTGAAAATCCTTGGTTCCAGTTTCCACTTGTGTGGTTCCATGAGGTTTCTGCTTAGTCCATCTGCCAGGGTATTTAGTTTTCCTGGCAGGAATTGAGCTTGTAGATTCACTTGGTAGCTCAAGGGTGTGTTCCACAATGCCATGGCTAGTCTGCAGAGGGGGTAAGAGTGTGTACCCCCCTGCTTGTTTATGTACCACATGACCGTGGTGTTGTCTCTCTTTACCATTAGTTGTCCTGGAAGAATGTATTCCTTGAAGGCTGTCAGAGCATTCTGTACAGCTAACATTTCCTTTTGATTTATGTGTAGGTGCATTTGACTTGGGTTCCATTTGCCCTGAAAGCACTTCCCTGCCAGGTAAGCCCCCCATGCATAGTCTGATGCATCTGTTGTTAAGGTTTGGGCAGCAGGGGGTAGTGTGAATGGTAGTCCCTTGTTTTGGTGGCAGACCACTGCCCACCAAAGGAACTCTAGGCGTAGGCAAGGTATGATAGGAATCATAGCTTCTAGATCCTGTGAATGTTGACACCATAGGCTTTTGAGATACCATTGCAGTTTCCTCATATGCAGTCTTGCATATGGAATTAGAAGAATGCAGGAGGTCATGAACCCCAAGGCTTGCAGTATTTGCCTTGCAGATAATTTGTTTTTTGTGGCCACTTGTTTGAAGTAGGTTGTCAAATGAGTACGTTTCTCTGGTGTGAGGAAAGCCATCTGGGAAGTTGTATTCAAGCTTGCTCCCAGGAATATAATTTGCTGACAGGGTACCAGGTGTGATTTCTTTTCGTTTATGGTGTACCCCAGACAAGTCAGTACCCTTTGAACAAAGGCCAGATGATTCAAAAGTATGTCCTGGGTTTCTGCCTGAATTAGACAATTGTTCAGGTATGGATATATTTGAATATTTCTTTGCCTGCAGAATGCAATGACTGGAGCTAGGCACTTTGTGAATACCCTGGGTGCAGTAGATAAGCCAAAGGGCAGTGCAGAGAACTGATAGTGCATGTAGCCTGCTTTGAAGCGTAGGTATCTTCTGCAAGACTCCCTGATAGGGATGTGCAGGCATGCTCCTTTTAAGTCTAGTGTTGCCAACCATGCATCTTTGCCTAGCATAGGATGCAGCTGGTGAAGAGTCAGCATCTTGAATTTTGGAATCACCAGAAAGGTATTTAGAGTAGAAAGGTCCAGGATAGGACGCCATGTATTGCCTTTTCTGGATACCAGAAAAAGTCTTGAATAGAAACCTTGTCCTTTTTCCTCTTCTGGTACCAACTGAATAGCCCCCATGCTTAAGAGAGAGAGTACTTGATTTTGGGCCTCTGCTTTGGGGGTAGATCTGGCCACCTGCTTGGTGTTGGTAAAGTGTGGAAGTGAAATCTGAATCCTTGGGACACTATATTTAAAACCCATTTGTCCTGGGTAATGAGTTCCCAGTTTTTGGCCTGCAGATCAATCTTTCTGCCTAAAGGAGCATTCAGTTGGGAAGTGCTTGGAAGTCTTAAAAGCAAGTCATTGAGACAGTTTTTCATAGGGGGGAGTCTTACTACTCCCTGATTTGGGTGCAGAAACCCCCCACTGCTTAGTCTTGTGTGTCCCCTGGGACTGAAACCTGGGGTTTCTGCTGTGTCTGTGTTTGGCTTGAAAAGACCTGGAAGGGGCTGGAAATTACCAATTCTTAGAGGGCCAGTGCCTACTAAATCTAGGAGGCTGAACTTGTAAGAAATCTAATAGTTTGCATAGATTTAGCTTTATCTTCCATCTTTTTAAGAACTTCCTTAGCCTTGTTGCCAAACAGGCAGTCCTAATTTAAGGGAGCATCCAACAATTTAGCTTTAACATGGTCAGGCAAAGATTGCTCCTTAAGCCAAGCATGCCTTCTGAGCACAGACCCAGTAACAGCAGCCCTGCAAGAGGTCTCTAATGAATCAAATCCACATTGCAAAGTATGTTTTCCAACCTGTTCAGCAAAATGCATTAAATCCTGTAATTCTTTATTTTCCGCACAGTCAGGAATCAACATAATTTTCTATTTAAGCAATCCAATAACATGTTGCTAATACTTTAACATATGAAACTGGCAGTTTAAAGTCCTAATGGCCAAGGTTGCAGAAGTGTAAACCTTCTTACCCCATCTATCCAGTGCCCCTGAGTCTCTATCAGAAGGGGTAGAATTTTTAGCAGTAGAAGCCTTAATGCCCTTGGGTCTCTGTGAAATAGTCTCTGGATCCGCAATAGGATTTTTAAAAAGGAACGTGTGTGAATCAGGAACCCTGTAATATCTGTCAGGTTTTCTGGGAGCAGGAGGCAAAGAATCAGGGGCCAAACTAGATTCCGAAAAGGCATCATCAACAATGTCTAGTACAGGAGGTATAGCTAAAGGCCTATGCTGAGGCATGAGTAAGAAATCCCTAAGACTCTTTTTTTGAATCAGAAAAATCCTGGCTTTCCCAGTGGAAATGCTCCCTTAGAGTATGTAAGGTTTCACCAAAAGGAAAATCCTCTGGAGGGGAAGCAGAGGGAATAGAGTCCTCTGCATCAGAATCCTCGTAAGTAGATAAGGGCAAATCCAGATCATCAGAAGAATCAGAAAAATCAGAATCCTGGTCAGAAGATTCATAAACAACTTCAGTCCTAGGTCTCTTAGAAGGGGGAGGTTGGCTTCCCCAGATTAGAGTTATAAGATCTTCAGCCATTCTTATCATTTGTTTTTTTAGGCATAGATTCCTGAGCATGCGGCCTGGGCGTTGTTTTTTTAGGCATGGTTTGAGATTTAGGCCTAAATGAAGAAGGAGGCGTCAGTTTAATATGCAAGTCCGTAGACCTGAATACACCCTCATAAGCTGGTGGGTAGAGACATCCGCGGGTTCCATAGTTGAAGCATCTCGTGGCATACCAGGTCTCAGTAGAGGCCTGTGAATCAGAAGTAGCAGGTATCAGGGGCTGCGAAAGTGCCTCACTGAGTACTGGTGAACTGGTGACTGGCTTAGGAGAAGCGTTGTCAGCAGTTTTGGACCTCGGCAGCCTGTCTCTGTCTTTATCTTTGCGTTTTTTTGAAATCACGGCAGTCGGATGGCTAACCGACAACATTTTTGGATAATTAAACCAAGAACCGAAATATTTAGAGGCAAAAATATACCGACGACGGATAGTGCGCTGATTAAATAAAGCACAAAAACCTACAGCAAGGTACGTCATGGTCATGGCCTAGGCAGGGAATACAGTACGAATGAAAATCTTTATGAGGTATTTGCTTTCCACAAGTAATGCAATTATTAACTTTTACTGACATCGGTAAGGAGTAAGAAAAAGTTTCCCCAACGGGGTACTTAGCTTTAGTTGAAGACTTCAGTTCTGAAACTCGAAAATGAAAATTTCAGGAGTCGGCCAACCAGCACTTGCGAACTGCTTCTGCTTTGGGCACCACATGGCAAGAAAGACTGATGTAATGGCATTGGCTGCATGTTTTATACCTGTGACGACCTGACGTCATGGAAGAAGGGACAGCAACTGACGCAGGACCCAAGACTTTGTTAATCAGGCCGACTGAGGGCTACTGCAAGCAGATAACCCAAATGTAATGACTGCAACAGTGAAACACGAAGAACATCAAATGTTAACCCTCCTATGTACATTATTGCTGTCATTATCCTGGAAATTTATTCTTGCTTGAAACCACTTTAAAACAAGTCTTATGGGCCCAGTTTTGTATGCAAAGCCATGGAGTGTATCATAGTGGAACTCATTAGTGTGGGCATAGGTAACAACTGATCTAGGCCCTCAGTTTGACATTATGAAGAGCAGGTTCTGTCTCTCGAACTGAGCAAGCTTCTTTGAAAAGATTACGGAGGCTGTGGACAGCTCACTCAGTGCATGCTTTTTATCTTGATCTGGCCAAGGCTTCAGATACTATCACCCACACTGGTATTGAAAAATTAGACAAACCTAATGTAAACCCCTCTGTTGTCCAGTGGATTGCAAACTGGCTATCAAACAGATCCAGTGTTGTGAAAGTTGCTGGTATCCTCTTTGAATATTTAGTTGCAACTAGAATAATACCATGGCGATCAGTGACCAGTCCTCTGCTGTTCAGCATTTATTTTGCAGATACCCAAGCAAAGATCTCAGAAATGTGCTTAACCACATTTGCTAAAGACTGCAATCTAGGCATGGTTATATGGTCATCCATCAAGGGCTGAAATATTCACATACATACTGTACCGAAAACAGTCTCAAGATGAATACAAAAATGTGCAGCACAGCAGAATTTTCCAAAAAAGCTACCCCACTTCATATATTATAAATGGTACACCTCTTCAGACAATCTCAGTCGTAAGAGACCTGGTTAGTTATGTGGGCAACTCTCTCTCATTTTATCATCATTTTTCCACAATAGTCAGGAAATTCTTCTATCTGCCTCAGTTAATTTATAAGGGAGTATCTTTAAGATCTAAAGTTGTCCTAATGACCTTATCAGACTCATCATCAAATACAATGCCCTTTTGATACATACAAATACAAGCATATCTTGCAACTGCAAAGGCACCAAAGATTTCTAACCATAAAAATTAAAGGCCTTAAATCCTCCAACTATCATAACTATCATAACAGATTGGCGTGACTCCCATACCTCTCAACCTCTTAACACAAGAAATCTGGACAAAGCCAAAAACAATGGGGGTGCAAAGGTGCAAAAAATAGGGACAGATTTTAATTATTTCTTTTATAAATTTAGAAAGTTGATAGACTAAGAGATTTTGCATTGACGTACATTTTCTGAAGGAGAAGGAGTCTGAGTCTCAAATATCTATCTTTTCTCATATAGTGACTTCAATTCTCAAAGATTTGTCAGAAAACCACAAATGTTATGAAGAATATACCAAAATGTGAGAGAAAAATCTGGACATTGTGTGACAATATGAACAATAGAGAGGTATGCTGAGTTCTTATACTTGGTAGCATACCAACTAATCTTATGTGACTTGCATCACACTTTTCAAGCTGTGAATTCCTGTTTCATTGCCTACTTTTTCACAAAACCAGTGGCACTACAAACACCCATACTAGGGACCTAAATCTACACCAACAAATAAACTAGACGTAGTGGAGGGATAGCTTCCTAACTGAACACATTCCCAGCCTTTGGAATAAGTTACCACTAGTCAAACAAAGAACTACTTTGGCTCCCTTTAAGGTTAGTCTTAAAGGTTCATGGCTCCCTTTAAGGTTAGTCTTAAAGGTTCATAGGTACTTACTAGGATATTAATTTGTTTTTAGTTTTTTTAGTTTTTAGCCTTTATATTGTGTATATAAATAACTCAGAGATGGGCAGAACAAGGATATGTTGGGATATATATATCTTACCCCTATCTGTGAGGGACAGGGTGTTAAACTGCGGGTGAATTTGTGGTAACCAATCCATTTGTCCAAATTACATTTGAATGGAGTACAAGAGTGTAAAGTTAGAGAAGTACACTGCTTAATGTAGCATGGAAGATGGTTCCACAAAAGTGGAATGTTCTGTAATAGATACCTATCCTTCTAATATGTTATATCTATGTTGCAGAAGAGATTGAGTGGGTGTTTATGCCACCATTGGACATAGGTTCATAGGTTCATAGGTAGGTACTAGGCTATTGGCCCTAGGGCCTATATAAGCCTAGCCAAAGGTACCCTAGCTTTCGCCACCCAAGAAAATTATTTTCCTGTGCCACTGTCGAGCAGAGCCACAGAAGTGATCCCCGGGGTGAATTTCCTATCTCCCATCCAATCATCAAGATTTTTCTTGAACAGTGCTAACGAGGAGCTTTTTTGATATAGATAGGTAGTTTGTTCCAGAGTATGGGAAGTCTCTGGGACAGGAATCTATCCCTCCAGCATGTTCTGTTTATTGTGGTGACGAGGTTTAGGTCCCTAGAGCATGTAGCTCGTAGGGATTGGGATTTCTTTAAGTGGAGCATGTCTAAAAGCTCTGGGTTTGACATAGCTTTGTGTGTTAGGCAGAGATCGTCTCTGAGTAGGCGATATGCAACGGAGTAAAGCTGCAGTTTTTTGAGACGGTCTGCATAGGGCATCTCTTTGAGGCCGGTAATCCTCTTTGTGAGGTACTTCTGTGGCCTTTCCAGTTGTTGTAGATGTCTTGTGAGGTACATACCAAAAGGGGCATTGTACTCTATAATGGGTCTAATGAGTGACAAGTAGAGGGGAACAATGACCTCTTTTTTCCTGGATGAGAAACCTTTTGTGATGTGGTGCGCCACATAGAAGGATTTCCTGACTACTGTGGCGATGTGATTATCAAAGGAGAGACTACTGTCCGCCTGTGTCCCAAGGTCTCTTATCACACTTTCGGTGTTAAGTAGACTACCACCTATGTGGTAGTTCATGGGTACTGAGTTTTTACCAAAAGGAATGACAATGCACTTTTTGGCATTGAGCTTGAGGCCATGGCTTTGACAACAGGCATCTGTCTCAGCAAGGCCCTTTTGTAGGATGTCCACATCTTATGGAGTTTTGATTATGGCTCCTAGTTTGCAGTCATCTGCGAACTTGGTTAACCAAAGACCTTCTGTGTTGGCCTGTACTTCAGAGAAGTAGATACCAAACAGGAGAGGACCCAGGACTGAACCCTGTGGTACTCCACTTGTCACTGGTCTGAAGCTGGATTTGGAGTCTGCTACTTTCACAGTGTGGGTTCTGTCAGTGAGCCAGTTGGCAACCCATCTTGTGACATAGGGATTTATACCTAGTTTAGTGAGTTTATCTATAATTCCAAAGTGGGGGATGGTGTCAAAAGCCTTGGCGAGATCTAGATAGGCTGTGTGAACCACCTTACCCTCATCTACGGCTTTGGTGACTGCTTCAAAGAAGCCTGTTAGGTTTAGGAGACATGATCTGCCTTTTACAAACACGAACTGGGTGGGGTCCTGAGTTTGGAGATTACCAATGTCATTGTTTATAAGTTCCATGATGATACGCTCCATAGCCTTGCAGACCAGGCTCGTTTGGCTAATGGGGCGGCAGTTTCCAGGGTCTGTGGTGGCTCCCCCTTTGTGGAGTGGGATAACTGTCACTGTGCGCCATTCAGTGGGCACATAGCCTGAGGTGAGGCTATGACTGAACATGGTACTTAGGTGGGGTGCCAGTTCGTTCTGTAGTTCATGTAGAACACAGCCTGGGATGTCGTCAGGTCCCATGGATGCTGTGTTCTTGGCTTTAGATAGTGTGTTTTTTACCTGTGCAGCCGTGATTACAGGAACTTTGCATTCTTCTGGTATAGAGATGGGCCCTTTAGGGTATGACAGAGGGGTAAAGTTAGCACTGAACCTATCTGCCAGGATGTTGGCAATATCCGTTGGTTCTGTATATTTAGTGCCATTGTGCTGTAACTCAGAGAAGATCTGAGTTTTGCCACTGAGATTCTTGACATAGCTATGGAATGCTTTGTGGTTGTCTTTAGAGTCAGTGGCGATTTTGTTTTCATAACTAGCTTTGGAGGATTTTATGAGGGGATCTCAGCTTCTTACTAAAGCTGACCAGGGAGTTTCTCCAGTCATGGGATTTTACTCTTTTTTGCAACAGTTTCTTTCTTCTGTTGTAGAGTTTGTTTATGGCAGGGGACCACCACATTGGCTTCCTTTTTTTGGAGGATAGCATCTTGGTTCTGTTAGGGATTGCATGATCCATGCACTCATGTAAGTGCTTATAAAGTGCATTTGTGTAGGATTCAGCAGTTATACCTCTATTGTCCATCAGCATGGGTGTCGTGAAGTTTGCCACTTCTGTCTTAAGAAGCGTGAAGTTGGCTTTGGAGAAATTTTTTACTGTGGTTTCCCTAATGGGGGGTGGGGGAGGGATGTGGATGTCTAGGGTGATTAGCTTATGGTCGGATCTGACCAATGAGGAATTGACCTCTGGTGTGGAGCACCGGTTGCTCATGTTGGTAATAACCAGGTCTAGGATATTGCTGCCCCTGGTGGTGGTGTGGATAAGCTGATCCATGGCATTGGAATTTATGAATTCCAGAAAACGTTGAACACAAGAGTTGGTACAGGAATAGTTTTCCCAGTTAATGGTAGGGTAGTTGAAATCACCCATTATTAGGGTGTTAGGTTGTACCCTAATATTTTCCAGTGTATTAAGAAATGAGGAGTGGGAATCCTGGGGCATGGTGGGGGATCTGTAGCAAGCTACAATTTGGATTGCGGTCTTGCCCAGAGTTAGTTGCACTTGGATAATCTCGGATGCATTATGCTGAGCAACTAGCCTGGAGGTGTGGATATCCTTAATGAATATGGACACGCCTCCACCTTTAGTGTTTCGGTCCAGGTTAGGTGGCCGAAAGGTGTGGTATGAATTATAGCCTGGTAATGCAGGGGTACTCTCTGGAGCCTTGAACCAGGTCTCTGTCACTGCACAGATGTCGATGTTCTCCATTTTAAGGAGTGCCTCGAGAGAGTGCATTTTGAGGTTTAGACTTCTAGCATTGAGTAGCAATACCCTCAGATTCTTCTTGCCTGTACCTGTTAGGGTGGTGAATTTGTCATTTGAACCTTGCCTAAAAAAGGCACTATAGGGTTGGCTAGAGCCTTAGCCAGTATCCGGAATCCCAGGGGCAACAGGTATAGGCCATCTCTGGCAAAGCATCGTGGCTTGTCGATCATGTCATCCCAGGCAGACAGATACTGGATCCCCTTAGAATGACACCAGAAGCTTAGCCAATTGTTGAAGTCAATCATTTTGCCCTTGTACTGTGGTATCATTCTGGGTGATGGCAGGATGCTACTCAGGGCTAGGGTCATACCTGCCTGGGCTACAAGATCGGACAGCTCCTCCCATGTCCCTTTTCATGTAGTCCAAGGAGGTACGTCTCAGGTCATTCACACCAACATGGACAATGACAGAGTCATATTTGTACTTGTTGTGGAGTGACCTGAGTGCATGCATTATGTGGCGGATCCTGGCACCCGACAGGCAGCTGACAGTAACTTTCTCCTTGTTTAGCCTGGTGAGTGGAACATCAGTGTGCCTGATTATAGAGTCACCTATGACTAGAGTGTTGGGTATGTTGTTATGCCTTATGGGCTGTGGTTGAGTGGCACACTGAGTTTGTGGGCTATGTGTCATTTGGGTTGTGTTGGGGGGGTGGAGGTTGCTTGTGTTTCTGCTTTGGAGGTCCCTGTTGCTTGGGCAGGTTTTTACCGAGAGCTTCCACAAATGTAGGTGTGTGTTTTGTGTTTTTATGTGTGTGTTTTGGTGGTGTAGGTTTTGAGGGACTATGTGCTGAGTGTGGTGTGGTGCAAGTGTTTACCTTCTCCTCTTGACTGTCTAGTCCAGTCTTGGGTGAAGAGAGCTTTGCTTCCAGTTTGGCTATATAAGTGCATCTCTCACAGGTTGTAGTGTTGGGTGGTAGGAGGAGAGGGTTGTCTGTGTACATGAGGCAATTACTGCATTGCCCCAAGATGCCCAGATTCATCAGGTAGACAGGAGAAAAGCAGCAGTGAGCCTTTAAATGAAAGTTTTAAACAACTAAAGGGGCCTCTAGAAAAAAGAGTTTAACTGCAACAAGTTATCAGAAACAAACAACCCAACAGATGCTTAATAAAAGTAGACAATTTCCAGTTAATACCTCACACACAGTGAAACTAGCTAGAAAAATACACAGTACACAAAGTGCTATAAATAAAGAAATAAAGAACAAAATAAACAAAAAACAGGATACTTAATGTTATATATTATAGCTCCGAGTTTGCTCAGTGTCCTTCCTTTGATTAGCTCAGTGTAAATATACATGCAAATATATAAGAGGTCTGAAAGGAAATGGTCTGTTGAGACTCTGTACAGGAGGCAGTGGTCACCTCTCAGTAGCTTGCATGATCGGAGAAGACAGATATAGTCCACATAGTTTTATGATCTAGGTCCTTGATTTTCTTAGTGAGGAAGCATTGCTGTGACAAGTATTTGGACAAGCACATACTAAAAGGGGCATATACTCAATGATGGGCCTAATGAGTGCAAACTACAGTGGAATGATTACCTCCTTGGACCTGAACACTATACCTTTAGATGTAAGCTGTGCAATGAAAAAGGACTTCCTTGCAATTATAGGTATGTGGTGATGAAAGGAATGTTCATTGCTGACATAGGTTCCCAGATCCCTAAATACAAGATCAGTTTTCAGGGGTGTGTTGTCAATATGATAGGTAAAAGGGAAGGCATGCTTGTCGAAGGATATGATTATTCATTTCTTAGCATTTACTTTTAGTCCATAGTTTTGACACCAACTGTTTTTTGGGATAGGACACTGTGAAGGATCATGGTGTTCGCTATGGAGTTTATGATGCGCCAAATTTGCAGTAATCTTCTGACTTGGTCAGCCACAAACTTTTAACATTAACTTTGACATCTGAGATGTAAATGTCAAAGAGGAATGGCCCATGAACTGAATCTTGGGGTACACTGCTAGTGACAGCTCTTTTGGAAGCGGTAGAGATGCCCACGTTTACTTCCTGGGTTCTATTTGTGAGCCGGTTTGCTATCCAATGAGTTACATAGGTGTTTACATTTTGCATAGAGAGTGTATCTATGACACAGGAGTGTGGGATGGTACTGAATGCTTTTTCAAAGTCTAGATATGTGTTATGTACTGATTTGCCATGATCCATTGCTACAGTCACTTTTTTTGAAGTCAGTCAGGTTAAGTAGGCAGGAGCTACCCTTGGCAAGTCTGAAGTGGTTCAAGCTGAGTGTCTGTAGGTTACCTGTATCCTTATTTATTAATTCTAGAATAATTATTTCCATAGCCTTACAGATGAGTCTGGTTAGACTTATGGATTTATAATTACCTTGGTCCACTGCAGACCCATTTTGTGCAAGGGAATGACTGCTAATGTATTTCATTCTTTCAGCACAAAGCCTTTATTGACGCTGATACCAAATAGCCTCCACTGGGGGTCTGACAAGTCATGTTTCAGAATGAACAGTAGGCAGTCTGGTAATTTGTCTGGCCCCATAGAAGTAGTGTTCCTGTCCTTAGATAGTGCTTTGAGAACTTGTTCTTGTGTGGTTTGAGGGGGATGTAGGAGGCAAAAATGTGATCTGAGACTATTGTAGGGGAGAGAAAGTGAAGTTTGAGCTAAATTTGTCTGCTAGTAGATTGACAATGTCCTCTCATTCTGAGTATGTGATATCATTTACTATTAACTTTGCACAATGTGTTTTGCAGGATTCTAACATTGTTAAAGAAGGCTTTATTGTTATCCTTCACCTGAGAGGCTATTTTTACCTTATCTCTGGCTGTTCTTGATTTGATCAGAGTCCAGTGTTTCTTGTTTAGTTTAGCAAGATTGTTTTTGGTATCTTGACAGTTAAATTTATTTTTGCATGCAATGATTTTTTTTATAGAACCAGTTTATATTAGGGTTCCACCACATGGGGTTTAGTTTTGAATTTTTATTTCTAAGGGAGACGGATATGTCTGTGCAGCTATCTACATGTAAAATGAATTTGACAGTAAAGTATTATTCATAAGCAGTGGGTTTGTCAAGATAGAATGGGCTTTTGAATATAGCCAGGTCATCACTCCATCACAGAAGATTAGCATTCACATAATCTCTGAATACTGAAGTTTTGGAAGTTTCTATAGGCTTCAGTCTTATTGTGAATGTGACTGATTTGTTGTCTGATCTGATGAGGAAAGAAGTTACATTTGGTGGGGAGCAAAGCTGATCTATATTGGTAAGGATTTTTTGTCTCCCATGGTAGGAGCCTGGACTAACGCGACTAGAGAGTTTGCATGAATGACATCCTGAAATTTCTGGGCATACATAGGTTCATAAGAGGTTACTAGACTAATGGCCCTAGAACCCTTAAAAACCTAGCCATATTTATGCTGAGTTGTCCCAGTTGTCAGTGGTTAGGTGAGTGAAGTTCACAGAGGTAAGGGTCTATGGTAGTTAATACATACTTCCTCTGTCCAGAATGGACATGGGCACCACCCAGGGGTGAATATGCGGTCATCCATCCATTGATCTAGGTTGCGTTTTAAGAGGGTCAGGGAGGGGGTCTGTTTCTTATAACATGGAAGCTTTTTCCAGAGAAGTGGCAGTCTCTGGGAGAAGTATCTATCTCTCCAGCATGACCTGTTCATATCAGAGGCTAGGTTAAGATCCCTAGAGCAAGTGACCCTCCTGCAGTTTGATTTACAAATGTGTAGCATTTCTATCAGGGCTGGATCAGAGACTGCCTTGTAAGCCAGGCACAAGTCACCCCTTAGCAACCTGTAGGTGAAAGAATACAGTGACAGGGATTTCAGTTTTTCCAAGTAAGATTTGCTTTGTGTACCTTGTAATTTCTTGGTGTGCAACCTATGTGGTCTCTCCAGTTGTTGCAGATGTCTGGTGAGGTACATGCAAAAGGGAGCATTGTACTCAATTATTGGTCTGCTGAGGGCTGAGTATAATGGAATTATAACATCCTTAGATCTGGATGCAATGCCTTTACTTACAAAATGTGCCACATAGAAGGATTTCCTTACTACTGTGGAAATGTAATGGTCAAAGTTCAGATGCATGAGAATGTATAAGAATATATAAGTCTCCCAGTTTATAGATGGACAGTTGAAGTCTCCTAAGAAAATAGTATTTGGCTTAATACACAGGGACTCCATACTAGTCAGGTAGGAGGTATGGGCCAGGAGGGACAAAGAAAGGGGGCTCTGCAGTTAGCTGTGACATGATAAGTACTTTTTCTAAAAGTTCAGTGTGGTGCATTTCCAAATCATTATCTTGTCGAATGAATCTGGAGGTAATTTTTTTTTCATATGAAGATACTGCTGCCCTTAATGCCTTTGTCTAATGTGGTGAGCCTTAACATGTGATAGGCATTGAAACTTTACACTGATGGAGTGCTTTTACTGGTCTTGAACAAGGTCTCATGCAGATGCACATATCAATCTTTTCCAGGGTAAGGGGTGCTTGCAGGGAGTGGAATTTTTTAAGGCTCCTAGCATTGACCAGCAAGAGCTTAATGCTGCCTGCAGTCCATTTTGTTATGTTGGAAGCTTTAGAAGACTGACATTGCCTAAAAAAGGCACTATAGGGGTGGACAAGGATTTAGCCGATATACAAAAAACTTAGGGGGGAGAGGTGCAGGCCATCTTTACCAAAGTAGTTAGGACTGTCTGCCATCTCAATCCTGGCTGTTATACATTTTACCCCTTTGAATGATACCAAAAGCTAAGCCAGTTGTTGAAAACAGTAATCTTTTGTTCATATTGTGGCATCATTATTGGTGATGGTAGAATCCTGCTCAAGGCTAGGTTCATACCAGCCTCAGGCCCATATTCCAAGAGCTCTATAATGTCTCTCATCATATAGTCCAGGGAGTGCATTTCAAGCCATTTACACCCATGTCTGTTATGACTGTTTCATATGTATATTTGTGGAGACAGGTCTTGACTGTTTGCATAATGTGGTGAATCCTGTTGCCTGACAGCGACTCTCTCCTTGCACAGCCTGATGAGTGGTGCATTGGTGTGCCTCACTATGGAGCCATCTATGACTAGGATTTTAGATCATGGGGATGTTTGCCTTATGCTGTTGACCTAAGTCAGTGCAACTCTTAGAAATATGTTTAAAGGTGAGTGCTGCCTGTGTTGTGTATTTGGGAGGTTGCTGAGAGTATTTGTTTCATAGGTTACTTTTAGGAGGCCTTTATGGTTTAGGTACGTTACTTTCAAGACCTCAGCATGTGAAGGGTTAATGTGTTTGGTCTGAGCTATGTATGCTTTATTTAGTGTGGTGCTGTTACCTCAGGAAACACATAAAGCATTGTCAGCAGAACAAGAAATGTGTCGAGAAATAGGGCTCAGATCAGCGCAACAGAGAGTCAGCTAGAAATGGTTAGAGTCCTACAGGGTATGGGTGATGATTTCAAACAGTACTTTGAATTGGCAGAGAGAGGGGATAATGCCATGGTTTCACTGATGCATTGCATGGTGGCACACCAGACATTAATTGCAGCCTTCATTTGTACACTGGTTCAGCCATACCAGAATCAATGCTATAAATATCTAGAATAAGCAATAACTAGTAAAAATAAGCAAAAAAAAAAAAAACAGGATACTTATTGTTATATATCACAGATCAGAGTTTTGGTCAGTGCCCCTCCTCCCTTTAGCTCTGTGTGAAATGGCAGAAACACTCACAAGGTAACTTCTTAAGTACAAGAAGGTTGAAACCTGAAACAACTTAAAAAAAAAAACTTGCAAAAGAACCATTGAGGTGCTTACTCCAAGACATAGGCCAGGCAACCCTAACCAGCCAATGACCATAAACACTACACTCTCACTGAAGTGGAAAATGGCTTTTGCTAAACTAAGATGGCCTGGAAAATGCGCTCAGAACACACAGCCTCTGAAAACATACAAGTAGGCCCAGAAACACAATCCTGAATATGGACAATGCTACAGCTACTGTCTATACTATTTTAGGCAGGAAACAGTACAGAAATGTTTATCACAGCAGAAAAACAGCAGTGAGCCACTAAATGAAAGTTTTAAACAGATAAAGGAGCAAGGAGACTCTAGCAAATGCTTTTAACTGCAAACAAATTAGTTATATGATACACTCCTTGACAGGAAATCAGAACAAACAAACAGATGTTTAACAAATAGAGAAAATTTCCAGTTAATACCTTACACACAGTGAAACTAGCTAGCAAAGATTTACAAACAGTGTGACAGTAAAAACCTTATTTATCAGGCCCTGTGAGGCAGACAATTTTAGTACAACCATGCAGATTAGTTTATAGCTATAAAATACAGTAAAACGTATACAGCAGACAATAAAATGTGCTATAAATATCTAGGATAAGCAATAACTAGTAAAAAATAAGCAAAAAAACAAGATACTTATTGTTATATATCACAGATCAGAGTTTTGGTCAGTGCCCCTCCTCCATTCAGTTTTGTGTGAAATGCTGTTGCACCATCACCAGGCCTGTCAAGCGCAGATGTGTAGGACTCATTTGATCTGGAGCTATTGTGACTTGCCATTTTCTTATAAACATGTTTGTGTAACAAAACTAAGGATTAGTTGGCGGTGGTGGAGGGGGATTGGGGTAGACATATATGTGAAGTTATTCCCTTTCCAGTTATTACTTTCACCACGTTCTGAAGTTCCAATCTTGTACATTTGCGTGTAAATGAAATTGTGCTATGAGGAGGAGGGAAGTCTGTGTACATATGTTAACTACGTACAACAGACCTTTACAGAGAAATTAAAAAAGAAAGTTACATTTTCACTGCTGACAGTACCTGGTTCTGCTGAATACTAAATAAATAATTAAAAAGAAAAAAAAACAGCTATTATTTATTTTATTTATTTATTTATTTATTTATTTTACATTTGTTGACCAGGATAGTTTGACTGGATATATGTCCATTTTCAGCGGAGGCTTGGGAAGAAAAGCTCAGATATCATAATTCACATAGAACATTTAGTAAATACCAGTTTCATACAGGTTACAGACATAAACAATACCAGTATTTTATACATCTAGCACCTACTTGTTACATTCAGGTTTAAGACACATTGAACAGCAGTTTATACAATTGACACTTCCTGGAATGGTGTGGGTGATAAAGTAAAAACAGCTGTAGGTAAGGCACCTAAGTAATAGAGAGGACACTAGTCGGGATTAGTCCAAGGACATAACCAGTGTGTTTTAAAGTATTTCTTGAGTTTGTTTTTGAATAGGGTTAGTGAGGGTTCTAGAGTCAAGTCAGCTGGGATTAAGTTCCATGTCTTTCCAACAGAGATGGCAAACAGAGAGTCCCCAGCTGAGTAGTTGGATTTGAAAGTTTGAACTAGGAGTCTAGTGGATGAGCGGACTGGCCAGTTGTTACTGTAGGGGTTGATAATATTTTTTAGTTCAGGTATATTTTCCAATCTGTAAAGGACTTTATGCGCCACTATGGGTTGGTTGAGCTGCAGTAGGCTAGGCAGTTCAAGCCATCTTAGGAGATTTAGGTTGTGACAGTGGTGCGTCTGGTAGGCTGTGCCAGTAGCAAATCTGGCAATGTGGTTATAGCAGGATGATAGTTTATTAAGATCTGTTTTGTTCAAGTTGGAGAATAGAGGTGAGGCATAGAGAAGAGTTGATAGTAGATGGGATCGGGCAATTGCAGTTCTAGCAGGTGGGGTGAGGAAAGATTTGATTCTGTAAAGACAGCCGAGTTTTTTATTGATAGTTTTGATAGTTTGATTGATATGCATATCAAACTTAAGGTTGTTGACTATGACACCCAATAGTTTAGTTTGGGCTTCCGGGAAGATAACAGTGCTGTTGTTAGCTGCTATGTTGAAGAGTGTCGGGGGGGTCCTACGTGTGGGGGAGAAGAGAAGCAGCTTAGTTTTGTTGGGATTTAGGATCAGACATTGATTGGAGAGCCACTTTTCCACTGTATTGAAGGTATTTTAGGTTAATGTGTATAGATTAGCTGGGGAGGTGGCAGAACAAATCAAAGTGGAGTCATCCACATATTGAATGCAGGTAGGATCTGGGATCACTGTATGAAGGTCGTTGATAAAGGTAGAGAAAGGAAGGGGTCCTAGTATAGAGCCCTTGGGGACTCCTAGTGTGATGGGTAGGTGGGATGATAGCTTGTCCTGCCATAGGACTGCCTGTTGCCTATGCTGCAGGTAAGATTGAAACCATTAGAGCACATGGATGTTTAAGGAGAAGGCCTTCAAGGTATTTATATGCATTTTGTGGTCAACCATGTCTCTGTGAAGAAGCTATTGAAGGTATTAGCAATGCCCTCTGGGGATTTCTTTTGGAAGCCGAGGGTGGTGGGGTGGTGGTTTGGCCTGGGTGAAGGAGTTTGTTTATTCCTGCCCAGAACCTTTGAGGTTTATTTTGGTGTTTTTGTTGTTGATGGCAGTAGTACCTCTTTTTATCTAAAGTTATGGATTTTTTAGTATCATTCCTTAGCTGTCTAAATCTGAGTTGCTCAAGTGGGGGTTTTGCAGTTCGGTAGGTGGTCCATGCTTTGTTTCTAAGTGTAATTTTGGATTTGGCATCTTTAGAAAGCCACAGTGCAATATTAACTTTGGTTCTAATAGAGCAGCTGGGAGCATGAAAGTCAAGAATAGCAAGGAATTTGATGTTAAAGTATGCAACCGCTTCATCTAGGGGGAGATTTTTTAGGACTGACCAGTTGCATACCTTAAGTTCATTTTGAAACTTGGTGAGAATAAAGTTCTTGTTGTTTCTTATTGTTCTGTAGGTGGGCTGATAGGAGTAGTCTACCTTGAGCTTGATTATATAGGTGAGACAGTGGTCACTTAGGTCATCAGGCAAAGTGCCTGATTTGTAGAATTGGAGATGGTTATTGACGAGTATCCGGTCTAGCGTACTTTTTTTGTTATTGGGTTTTCCTGTCCTAGTGGGGGAGGATAAGATCTGACTAAACCCATAGAGGTTTACATGGGTTGTGGGGGTTTCAGAGGAACAAGTGTTCCAGTCAGTGTTAATATTCCCAAGAACAATGGTTTCCTGGAGGTAGTTATTGGATAACCAATATAAGAAGTCTTCTAGGGTATCTGTGTTTCTCCCTGGGGGAATGTAGACACAGACAATGTTTATACTTTTGTTTTTGTTAATTTGTAGTTTTGTGATAAGAATTTCAGCATTATTGACCTGGGGTGGTTGTTGGGTGTCTGTGGTGACAGATAGGGTAGACTTGTGAAGTATGGCTACCCCACCACCCTTTCTAGAGGTATGATCTAGTCAAAACATATTATACCCTAGTGGCAGAATCTCATTAAATTGTTATTAAATACAGCACATGCAACTGTTGATGTATTTGTTGACTTGCTGCTGTTCAGCATCAATGTACAGGAATCAGTGGGCACTTAGGCAAACACCTAGTAATAAAAAAATATTTTTAAATGAGAGAAAGAATGTCAGATGAACAGTGACAGCAAACCATGTACCACACAGCATACCCCAGAGGCATCACTGCATGCATCAAGTATGCTTTATGTGTTTAAAAAAAAAAAAAGGAAACACTAACCTGAATATCCTGTTCCATAGTTCTGGACTAGATGCTACCTCTTAACCCATGCACAAGCTTGCTGCTTGGAGTCTCTTACTGCTGCTGCTGGCTGGTCATCATCAGTTATAGTGCAACTACAACTGGAAGCTGCAGTGGCAGCATGGGCCACTTCACCTCCAGATGAGTGCATATTATGCATAATGCAATAGGTAGTGAACATCCAACACACAGAGCTGGGTCACACTGAAGGGCACCCCCAGACTTGTCTAGACACCTGAGATGGTTCTTCAGGAGGCCAAACACCCTCTCAATCACAATACAGGTTTGTACAGGGATGTTTTATATTTCTCCTCTGCAGCTCCAGATGGATTTCTTACCAGAGCCATGAGCCATGGCTCCAGTGGATATCTGGCATCTCCTTACAAAAAAAAAAAAAAAAACAGAGAGAGAGAGAGAGAGAGAGAGAGAGAGAGACAGAGAAAAGAGAGGGAAGTCAAAATAAGAAAATACAGATTAATATTCAGCATTTACGTTTAACATTAATAACCACGTACTTAAAAAAAATGTTCCACTTACAAACAAAGTGACCACTGGACATCCTACCATGCAGGAAGAGGCAGTAAAGTGAGTTAAGTGTGTCACATATGGGAATCGTACACTTCCAGAATGCTGGGCAGAGATGTTGGTGATGCACCCACATGTATCACACACCAATTGGCAATTGATGGAATGAAAGCCCTTCGTACTGTGGTACTGGTCACTTTGTGGACCAGGAGAGGCACTAATTGTGACATGGGTGCAATTTATTGCACCAAGTACTTCAGGAAAATGTCCCAGCTCATAAAAGGCACCCATAGTCTGAACTCAGCCCTGATGTGACACCAAGAAATAGATGCACTGATCTACATGTGCCAGGAGCACATCCGGGAACTCCTTCAGCATTCTCAAAGCAAAAGCCAGCTAGCTCCCCAAAGTGTCCTCAGTCTGTTTCTGGATGATCCCTGTAGCAAGTATAGTGAGGGACATACATACTTTTGTGTCCACAGTAATAGGAAGTCCATGCATTCCTCCACTGCCCCTATGGGGCTCAAACATGCCCACTAAGACCCTTCTAATGTCCCCTCTAAACCTATCAAGGATTTCTTGACCATTTAAGTTTCAATGAGTAATCCTTCACTTATATTTCCACCTTCTTGGTGGGTGAGCACCGCTAGGGTTAAGTGGTTTTGGCCCAGCCAAGACAAGCAACTCTGATCTAGAAATAGCAACGCTGACCACAAGAGATAGCATTGTCTCCAGTTACGGTTCTGAAACTTTTGGAGAGCCTTCCATTTCTATACTGCATCTGCGACAGGCGCAGGAAAGTGGGAAAAACTAACTATGAATTGCAATTGGTGTAAAATAGCCTTAATTAGTATAAGAACATTTACGTCACTTATCATTACCATTTCATTAACTGCTCATTTGCATACCTACATTTGAGGACACTGCAAATTGGCATAACTGACCTCTGTGAATTGCGGCTTAGCTGCACCTGTCTGTGCTCATCCCTGAATTCCCAAATGCATTTGCACTACTGGCTATGAATACCTCCCTGAGTTACTTGATTAATTCATCTCACTGAACAATATTGTCTAATTGGGTTTAGAAGTACCTTACCGTTCGTGTAAACTAAATAGCATTAATGTCCCAAAAGCATTTGTGGTACTTCTTCAGTTATATGACTCGCTGTTTTCATCAGGTTTGTTTAATGGATGCTAGTTGACAGAAATTTAATATTATTCTTATTAACCTTTGCATGTTTTGCTCTGTTTCCTGTTTTTTTTTCATATTAATGTAGCTTTGTTTAAACACCTTTATTAAAATATCACTTAAGACATAGGCACACATACATTAAAAGAAAAGAAAACAAACCATGTTAAGATTTTTTCCATTTACACACATTATACATTACAGTCTTTTTCTTAATAATAGCTGCTTTCAGTCCAGCATTACATAAATCACTCAATTCCTGCCTTCCATTAAACCTCACCCCTCCTTCTGAACATTATTCTGCATGTATTGTTCCCACAAATTC
Source organism: Protopterus annectens (assembly GCF_019279795.1). Taxonomy (NCBI): domain Eukaryota; kingdom Metazoa; phylum Chordata; order Ceratodontiformes; family Protopteridae; genus Protopterus; species Protopterus annectens. Next base: position 1,724,832,495 of record NC_056726.1, read on the forward strand.
CACTTATTGCTAATGTGATTTCCTCCTTCACGTTTCTGAAGATCCCACTTCCAGTTCTTTCAACTGTTTTACAATATCCAGTGCTTCAAATACAGTTGGTTCAGAGCTTGACTTCCATTTTCTAGAAATTGCTTTTTTTTGGCTGCCAGCAGAATTAAACTTAATACAGCCTTACTATGTCTAGACAATTCAGATCCTGTGTCCCAGCTCAAAAGAATAATTTCTTTAGTTATATCCATTTCCTCCCCCAATAATTCTGACAGAGTACTCTGTAGGGAATTTGTTTAAATCTGCCAACTCATTACACTCAAAAATATGTTCCCAGTTATTTCTTTCTTCTGGTTCAAACCTCCAACATTTGCTATCTACCTGAAGAAAAATTCTTTGAAGTCTGATTGGGGTATAAAAACACCTATGCAAACATTTTCCAAGCAAAAATCCTAAACCTTATGGATCTAAACACCTATGCAAACATTTTCTAAGCAAACATCCTAAACCTTATGGATTTTGTTACATACTTTGTAGCCACACATCTTACTCCTCCCATTTTTTCTAATCTCCTCTGATTGATTCTCATAGTAATCATACAATATTTAGTATACCTACTAATCATCCCCTTTATAAAAGCAGCTTCTGTTCTAGATTCGACTGAAAACTCAGCCAGAAGAGATCTTTCACTTTTCACTCTATCCCTTTCTCTTTGTCTATACTCCAATATCAATTATGATAGGGAAGGTAATCTCTAACCTGTAGTCCAAACTTCTTCTTGTCCTTATCCCATTCTATTACATTTCCCTCTTTAGATATTTGCTCCAAACACTTTGGTTACTTTGCCAGTTTGCTCCAATAAACTCCAGGCCCCTCTTGCATATTTTCTATATCCCTACTGCAGTCATCCTTATTGTCAGAATCTCCTTTCTCCATTCACGTGTTGGCTTAGTTCTTATAATACTTACCTGCAACTTTATGAATATAGTATTCTGTATGGTGGTTATTATTCTCCTCAAGGATCTGCATCCAAAATCTCACTCTCTCCTTATTTCTTGAACTCAACCCCTACTTTATCATCAACCCTCTTCACTTTGAATTATAATCTTCTGCTTGTGTTATATATATTATCCTTAACTGTGTAGCTATAAAATAGTCCTTCAGATCAGGCAATCCTAAACCACCTTGTTGTATTAGGAGGATCAACTTATCCCACTTAACTCTTGACCTCTTTCTCTTACAGATAAATTCCTTCAAATATTAATTAATGTCCACAGCTTTTCCTCTAGTTAATAAAAATATGCCTGAACTGTATATAAAATTAAAGGGACTAAAATATTTTCACTGCTTGTATCTACAAACAAAGCTTCTAGTTTCTCAGTTTTTGTATTATTTCTTGATTTGTCTCTTTCCACATATCCTTAGCTGCATAAAGAAGTCTTTTTAATCCGTAGTCCTAGCTACCTTATCTTATCATGTCCCCATAAATATGAGTATTTCTGAACCAAGTGATGACTGGGTACATAATTTACAGCTATGCCCTTTGTTTTATCTTCATTAATTTTAAAACCTGAAAATACTTGAAACTGCCTTAAAATGTCTCACAACACCAAGATGTCCTTTTCTGAATTTATCAAATACAAAACAATATCATCTGCAAATAAAGCTTTCTTGATTACCAGGTAATTATATCCTTGAATTTTTGAAGTCCCTGTTTTCTTTGCCAGTGGCTCTAAATGTAAATCAAATAACAAATGGGAAAGAGGACACCCCTGCCTGGTTCCTCTGTTCAAACACAACTTACTGGAGAGGAACCCTCCCACTTTAATTCTTGCCTCCAATCCTTCATATATCCTCCTAATTATGTATTATTGTACCAGGGAATGCAAATGGTTCCATTGCCCTACTTATAAAATGCCAGCGTACTCTATCAATTGTTTTTTTCTACAAGACCCAACAACAACAATGGTATTTTCTTCCATTCTACTTCCCTCTGGATCAGCTTTTTTTATTAATGTTGTCAAATTTTTTTCCCCTTTACAGAACCACATTGATCCATATCTATCAATTTTGGCAACACCTTTATCATTCTTTTAGCTACTTTAGACATAAACACTTTAAATTATGTTTTAAAATTGAAATGGGTCTATATGCGACTGAGTCTGATGGGTATTACTGTTTTTGTTTATACAGCCATCAAAACTTTCTTCCACGATACTGGTGTTTTCCTTCCTTTTAAAATATTATAAAAGAAAATGTTCCAGATCTTCATCACTTTTGTCCCTCATGACTTTCAAACCTCCACAGTAATGCCATCTATTCCTGAAGACTTTCCTGCAGATTAATCATATGTTACAGTTTTCATCTCATCTCCCTCTGTCTTAACTATCAGTTTTTTAGCCTCATGTTCATCAAATCCTGGCATAATTAAGTCTTCCGTAAATATTTCCATTTGTGCTATTTCTTGTTATCCACATTTCTCTGCTTTATACAAATTTTTGTAAAATTTCTGAAATATCTCTTACACCTCTATAGGATCTCTGGTTATTGTTTTTGACACAGGCTAAGTCTGGTGGGAACCCTTTATACTCTCTGCTGCCTAAGTTGCTGTGCTGTTTTTATGCTTTAGAGCTGTTATCAAAAAAAAAAAAAAAAGTCGCTTAACAGCAGTCTTTCTAAACTATATTATCAAAATATTCCCTTATTTTTTCTTCAGCATTCTTCAGTTGTTTCTCTTCTTGTCCTGTGAAATTCCCCTTATTCTGCAATACGTTAACCTTTTTTCAGCCCTTCTAAATAATTTCTTCTTAACCATATTTCTTTCTCTATTACTTCTACCCTCCATTTTCATTTTATCCCACTCATTAGTTATTCCTTCTGAAGAACTCTATATCTTCCCTAATAACTCTGAAATGATTTCCACTATCATTCGCTCTATTTAACAGGTAGGTGGAAATGTGCCATTATCTCATATTTACTTCATTACTCTGCATTTTTATCTTAGTTTTTAGATCACTGTAGCTTTTGGTTTGTTTTCTTAAAAAAACATATTTCAAGTTGCATGACTGAATATAAAGCACAAGCAGATGTCAACCTGACATAAGGTTCCCAAGGAAGGAGTATTTAAACACATTTGCAGTCCTGTACTACATCACCATAGTATAACACTAAATTAATAATTTGTGAGCTTTTTTTTTCAGAGCTCTCTTTCGGAACTGAGTTTTATGATAAAGCAATGAAGCATCACTGTTACAGCTGTGTAGCAGCCATCACCAAACACACAAAGGATTTCCTTATCAACCCAGTCCAAAGTTATTCAGAAAATGGGCACTTCAAAAAAACAAATGCAAGTGTTTGCATTCACCCAGCTGAAAGAAGAGAAGAATAGAAATAAAGCTGATGCACTGTTCTGTTCAGAGATAGATAGATGTCAAGACTCATTTTCCAAAAAAAGTTCACATAGTTATCTCAGAGTCTTTGCATGTGACTTTGTTTTAGGCAGTGAAGAGGAAACATATAGGTTCATAGGTACATAGGTAGGTACTAGGCTATCTGCCCGAAGGCATTTATAAGCCTAGCCAGAATGTGTTGGCTTTTGCCACCCCCTTAGATTAGTTCCCTGTGCCTCTGTCCAGCAGAGCCACTGAAGTGATCCCTGGGGTAAACTTTCTGTTTCCCAGCCACTCGTCAAGGTTTCTTTTGAAGTGTTAGCGAGGAGCTCTGCCTAATGTAGACTGGAATCTTGTTCCAAAGCATGGGAGGTCTCTGGGACAGGAATCTATCCCTCCAGCACCTCCTATTTATTGTTGTGGTGAGGTTTAGATCCCTAGAGCATGTGGCTAGAGGGGATAAGGTTTTCTTTACGTGGAGCATGTCCATCAATTCTGGGTTGGACATGGCCTTATATGTCAGGCAGAGATCACCTCTGAGTAGGTGGTATGCAACCAAGTACAGCTGGAGTTTCTTCAGTCGAGTTGCATAGGGCATCTGTTTGAGGCCAGTGATCCTCTTGGTGAGGTACTTCTGTGGTCTTTCCAGCTGTTGCAGGTGTCTTGTAAGGTACATCCCAAATGGGGCGTTGTACTCTATGATGGGTCTGATGCGTGATGAGTAGAGGGGCACAATGACCTCTTTTGATCTGGATGCGGACCCTTTTGTGATTAGGTGGGCCACGTAGAAGGATTTTCTAACCATTTTGGCAATGTGATTATCAAAGGTGAGATTACTATCTACTTGGGTCCTCAGATCCCTTATTACGTCTTCCGTATTTAGGGGACTACCACCTATGTGGTAGTTTGTGGGTACTTTGTTTTTTCCAAAGGGGATGACTATGCACTTTTTGGCATTTAGCTTGAGGCCATGATTTTGACACTAGGTATCCATCTCAGTGAGACCCTTTTGGAGGATGTCTGTGTCAGTCGGAGAGTCAATTATAGCCCCTAGTTTGCAGTTGTCTGCGAACCTGGCCAGCCATATGATTATATCATAACCTCCACAATAAGCTGGGGGCAAGTGGTTGGCAGAACTTGTTATAATAAATGTGCTGTTCTTAACCTACTGCTTCTAACCACATTTTTTGGAGATTTGGGTACTGTGGCCGTGGATTTTGGTGATTCTTGGTCTTGTGTTCACATTTTTTGACATTCAGAACTTGTTATAAACTGAAGCCATCATTAGTTCTAACCTTTGCTCTTAAGTAATAGCATCTCTACTCTTTCATGCATTCTCGTGAGCATTTAGTAAATAGACTGAATACTAATTATTATAGAATCCTCTGCCAAGATGGATTAACAGAAAAGCTGCTCTTGTGGCATAGAGGAATAAAGCCTTGACAATGGCCCAGGTGACCAGGTTCTGTTATTAGCTTGGGCAGCTGACACAGAAGCAGGAAGGGAGGGATGAACATGCCCGTCCTGGGTGAGAGGACACTTGATGATATTCCCTAAGGAGAGATGTGACCTGTCGCTCATCCCTCTCTAACATAGCTGACAAGCAGGTGGAGTATTTTGTTTAGATGCTTTATTACACAGAAACAGATCAGGATGGATAGCAGCATCATAAAATATAAAAAAACTGATTAACAGACAGACCTTACATACATACATGCTTACATCACAATGGCTTACTACAAAATGGCAGTCAGGCTCGTACGTGCTCAGTATTTATACACTTGTGCAAGCCTTTGGATAGCTTCTTAAAAGTACATACACACACATTGATCTACATCCTCCCTCTTAAAAAGATTGCCCTTAGTAAAAACAACATTGGAGTTAGACATGCATTATTACAGACATTAGAAACAAACACAATGTTCATGTCCAAGTTGCCATGTATCTATAACATGGTCTGGAGATGCGACCGGATCTGGTAACATAACAATCTGGACTGGGTTTAGCAACAGTGACAGTCTTCGGTGAACAAGTCATATCAGGAACTTCTGGATTCATCACAGGAATGGGAATATTCTCTGGAACTTCCTCTGAAACTGGAACCCTGGATAACACTCTGAGATAGAGTCTTTCTCACAGGCTATGTGCTGTGGTATAGGATCAGACACCAGCATCAAATGTTTCCAATTCTGCCTAAACTCTACTCCTTGTGATTCCACAATGTACAATCTCAGCTCTGGGCAACATTGGAGTTAGACATGCATTATTATAGACATTAGAAACAAACACAATGTTCATGTCCATGATGCCATGTGTCTATAACATGGTCTGGAGATGCGACTGGATCTGGTAACATAACAATCTGGATTGGGTTTAGCAACAGGGACAGTCTTCAGTGAACAGCTTGTATCAGGAACTTCTGGACTCATCACAGGAATGTGAATATTCTCTGGAACTGGAACACTGGATAACTCACTCTGAGATAAAGAGTCTTTCTCACAGGCTATGTGCTGTGGTATAGGCTCGGACACCGGCATCAAATGTTTCCAATTCCGCCTAAACTCTACTTCTTGTGATTCCACAATGTACAATCTCGGCTCTGGGCAAATATTTTTCACAACTCCAATCTGATCATAACCTTTGGATGTTTGCATCCTTACCACTTCTCTTTCTCGTAATGGACTGAGCGGTTTGCTGGTCTCATCGTCGTAAGACTTCTGGGCTAAATGCCTCTTCAACAGATTGGTTTTCACTGACCTATTGTTCCTAACACTTGGAACCAACAACTGACTTCTAATTGGTAACTTGGTTCTGGTTTGACTCAATAGAAGTCTCTGAGCAGGTGAGCCAAGATGTTTATCAAAAGGAATATTTCTGAGATTCAAGAGATTCAGGAAAACATTACTATTGTCTCATTTTGACTTCTTGAGCAACTGTGTTGCACTTTGAACTGCACGTTCTGCCAAACCATTTGACTGAAGATACTCTGGGCTACTCATGACATGAGTAAAGTCCCAGTCTTTGGCAAATGTTTTGAACTGTTGGCTTGTAAACTGTGTGCCATTGTCAGAAATAACTTTGTGCAGACTACCATGGACTGCAAAATGATGCTTAATCTTAGTAATGACAGTACTGAATGCTAGGTTAAGAAGTAGGTCAATCTCGAGCCAATTAGAATAACAGTCTATGAATACCATATAATGTTGACCATTCCACTTGAAAATGTCAGTAGCTACTGTCGACCAAGACAGTTCAGGAATCTGGTTTAGCTGAAGTGGTTCCATCTGTTGATGTGGCTTAGTACTGTTATACATGGAAAGTACAGTTGTGTACACTTACCATAAATGTAAATGTGCGAGTGTATTCACTGTTGCAGTCATTACATTTGAGTAATCTGCTGGCAGGTTGCCCTCAGTCGGCCTGAATTCCAAAGTCTTGGGTCCTGCGTCAGTTTCTGTCTCCTCTTCCATGACGTCAGGTCGTCAGGGGTATAAGACATGTAGCCGATGTCATTTTCTTTAGTTTTTCTAGCCCCCCATGTCAGGTGCCCCCAAAAAGGTAGCATATATATATATATATATATATATATATATATATATATATATATATATATATATATATATATATATACATATGCATCAATATAAACTTTAGCTTCATCTACAAGCAAATACACCACATAGGTTGTAGAAGCTAGAGAAGGAAAGATAAACTCCAGAATGACAGGGGGATGGCGGGAAGGTAACCTGGACTGCAACAGTGAATACACATGAACATCTACATTTATGGTAAGTGTACACAACTGTACTATGTTCTTCATGTTTCACTGTTGCAGTCATTACATTTGGGTAGAATCCCAAAGCTATGGTTGGGAGGCTGGAGCTAAACAGCATTAGGTGCGGCTATAAGGACCTGCAGAACTGCAGCGGCAAAGCGTGCCCTGGACTTAGAGTAGAGAGGCAAATGATAATGCTTTGTAAAGGTGGGTGTGAACAGAACTCCAAGTAGCAGCCTCTAGAATGCTTTGGTTGGTACTCCTCTGAAAAAGGCTGCTGAAGTTGCTGCAGCTCTGGTGGAATGAGACCTAATGCCCTTGGGCACAGGTTTACCATGGTGTAAGTAGCAGAAATGGATGCAGTGGCTTATCCACTCTGAAATTATCTGCTTTGAAATAGTCTTTCCTTCTGATCCTGCAGCATATGACACTAGTAATTGCTTAGTTTTTCTTAGAGCTTTAGTCCTGCTCAAGTAGAATCTTAGCTGTCTGTGTACATCCAAGGAATGCAGAATTCTCTCCCCCTTGTTCTGCAGATTTGGATAAAAGGTTGGCAGATGAATTGTTTGGTTAAGAGCCACACTGGAAACCACCTTAGGCATAAATGTAGGATTTGTCCTCAGAGACACCCTGTCTGGGTAAAATATGATAAAAGGCTCTACAGCCATGAGGGCCTGTAGCTCTGAAACTCTTCTTGCTGAAGTAATTGCTAGCAGCAGAGCTGTTTTCCATGTTAAGAACTTTATATCAGTGGTAGCAGCTGGTTCAAATGGAGGCAAGGTGAGCTTTTCCAACACATAATTGAGGTCCTATGCAGGTAATGGTGATCTTCTAGGAGGCCTTAAATTTTTGGTTCCTCTAAGATACTGCTTTAGTAAAGGATGAGAAAAGATTGGTGGTCCTGTATTGTAATGAGCCGAAATGGCAGAGGCATGGATTTTAATTGATGAGAAAGATAGGCCTTTGTCAAGCATCTCAGTTAAGTATTGTAATATCTGAGGAATATTTGGTTCTGCTGTATCAGTTCCCTGTGCTTGATTCCAAGCACAGAATCTCTTCCATTTGTCAGCATATGATTTTCTAGTACTAGGCCTTCTGGCTTCCAAAATGACATCCGTCACAGCTTTACTGAGAGGTGTTATTTGTATGATTACACGATTAGCCATGCTGCCAGGTTCAGAGTCTGTAGTTGATTGTGCAGGATCTGATTGTTTTGCTGGGACAGTACTTGTGGTCTTTGAGGGAAGGTCCAAGCTGGGTATTGAGACAAGTTCCTTAGGATTGGGTACCAGTATTGGCAGGGCCAGTCCGGGACAATTAATATCATCTTTGGCTTCTCTTGTCTGACTTTTAGGAGGACCTTGGGTAGAAGAGGCAGAGGAGGAAAGGTGTAAACTGATAGGTTTTTCCAACTGAAGGATAGGGCGTCCACTTTCCATGCTTGTCTGTGATAAGTCCTTGTGCAGAATCTTTTCAATTGATAATTTTGAGGAGAGGCAAATAGATCTATGTCTGGGCTCCCCCATTTCTCTGTTATCATGCTGAAGACTTGTGGATTTAGTTTCCACTCATGAGGATCCATAAGGTTTCTGCTTAAATCATCTGCCAGAGTGTTTTGTTTTCCTGGCAGGAATTGAGCTTGAAGATGTATTTGGTAGGTCAAAGATGTGTCCCACAGTGCCATGGCTAATCTGCAAAGGGGGTATGAGTGTGTGCCCCCTTGCTTGTTTATATACCACATGACTATGGTGTTGTCCATCCTTATCAGTTGTTGTCCTGGATGAAGAAAGTCCTTGAAGGCTGTTAGGGCATTTTGAACATAGCTAGCATCTCTTTCTGGTTGATATGTAGATGCATTTGTTTTGGTGCCCATATGCCCTGACTGCATCTTCCTGCCATGTGGGCCCCCCCAGGAATAATCTGATGCGTTTGTTGTTAAGGTTTGGCTGGCAGGGGGTAGAATGAAGGGCCATCCCATGTTTTGGTGACAGGCCTTTGCCCACCATAGAAACTCCTGTTGCAGGCAGGGAATGAGAGGAATCATTGTTTCCAGACTGTGTGAATGTTAACTCCATAAACGTTTTAGGTACCATTGAAGTTTCCTCATATGCAGTCTTGCATATGGAATTAGTAGGATGCAGGATGCCATGAAGCCCAGAGCCTGCAGAATTTGTCTTGCAGATAACTGGGTTTTTGTTGCTGTCAGTTTGAAGTAAGTAGTCAGTTGCCTTTGTTTGTCTGGCATGAGGTAAGCCATCTGGGCAGTTGTATTCAAGCTTGCACCCAGGAATGTTATCTTTTGAGAGGGTACCAGTTGTGATTTCTTTTAATTTATTATGTACCCTAGGCATGTTAGAAGCTGCCTTTTCACAAACACCAGGTGTCTAAGAAGAGTGTCCTTGTTCTCTGCTTGAATGAGACAGTCCAAGTAAGGATATATTTGTATACTTCTTTGTCTGCAAAATGCAGTTACTGGTGCCAGGCACTTTGTAAAGACCCTGGGCACAGTAGATAAGCCAAAGGACAGTGCAGAGAATTGGTAATGCATTAAGCCAGCCTTGAATCTGAGGTATCTTCTGCACGACTGTCTTATTGGGACATGCAGGTATGCCTCTTTTAGGTCTAAAGTCACCAGCCAAGCATTCTTGCCCAACATGGATAGAAACTGCTGCAACATCAGCATTTTGAATTTTGGAATGTCCAGGTATGTGTTCAAAATCGATAAATCCAGTATTGGCCGCCAGGCCTTGTCCTTTCTGGGTACCAAGAACAGTCGAGTAAAAACCTTGTCCTTTTTCCTGTTCTGCTACTGTCTGAATGGCCCCATATCCATGAAGGACGTAACCTGTTTCTGTGCCTCTGCCCATTGATTTTTTGGCAGATCTGGCCAACCATTTGCCACTGGCAGAGTGTGGAAATGGAATCTGTATCCCTGTGATACGATGTTTAGTACCCACTCTTCCTGGGTTATTAACTGCCTGTTTTGAGCAAAAAGTGTTAATTTTCCCCCCATGGGTGCTGCCAAAAGATAAGTGCTTGGTGTAGGCAGAGGGAAGTCATTGGGATTGCTTTCTGTAGGTTTGCGCTTTATCTCCTCCAGATTTGGAGGTGGATGCGCCCCATTGCTTTGACCTATTTGAGTCTTGTGCCTGGTATCTGGAGCCCTTAGGGCATCTGGATTTGCCCCTTTGAGCTCTGTCTGACAGAGGAAAGGACCAATTTTCTTTAGGACAGTGTCTACTGAATCTTGGTGGCTGCACTTGTAAGAAGTCTTTAACAGTTTAAATAGACTTAGCTTTGTCTTCCATTTTCTTTAAAACCCCTTCTGCCTTAATACCAAACAGAGAATCATGCTATAAAGGTGCATCTAGCAATTTAGCTATAACATGATCAGGCAAATTTTGTTCCTTTAACCAGGCATGCCTCCTAATCACAGATCCAGTAACTGCGGCCCTGTAGGAGGCCTCCAAAGAATCAAAACCACATTGCTTTCCAACTTGTTCAGCTGCATGCAATAATTCCTGCAATTCTTTATTTTCTGCACATTTTCATGTTTCAGCAATCCCATAACATGTTGCTGGTACTTAAGCATATGAAATTGACAGTTTAAGGCCCTGATTGCCAAGGTTACTGATGTATAAACCTTTTTTTCCCCATCTGTCCAGTGCCCTTGAATCTCTGTCAGAGGGGGTAGGATTTTTTGCTGTTGAGGCCTTAACTCCCTTTGGACCCTGTGAAATAGTTTCAGGATCAGCAGCAGGGTTTCTAAATAAAAATTTATGTGAGTCAGGGACCCTGTAATATCTGTTAGGCTTACTGGGAGCTGGAGGTAAGGAGTCTGGGGTTAAGCTTGACTCCGAAAACACATCATCCACAATGTCTAAATCAGGGGGAATGGCTAAAGGCTTGTGCTGAGGGAGAAGAAGGAAATCCCTGAGCCTCTTTTTTGATTCTGAGAAGTCTTGACTCTCCCAGTGAAAATGCTCCCTCAAAGTATGCAAGGTTTCTCCAAATGAATAATCCTCTGGAGGAGATACAGATGGAATAGACTCCTCAGCATCAGAATCCTCACAGAGTGGTATAGATAATTCCTGATCAGAAGAGGAATCAGAAGAAATAAAAACCTGATCTGAAGATTCATAATCAGTGTCTTGCCTAGGCCTCTTATCTGGAGGGGGATGGGTACCCATGATCAAGGTAATAAGGTCTTCAGCCATTTTGATCATCTATTTTTTAGGCATAGGGCCCTGTGCACGTGGCTCATGCGTCAGTTTTTTAGTTTTAGAAGTTGCTTTTGTCTTTGGTTTTGCAACTGTCATCAGTTTGATATACAAATATTGAGGTCTGAAAACACCCTCAGAAGCTGGTGCCTGCTCAGCGGCTCCGGACCCATCCGAGGGAGATACATCTGTCGGTCCAATACCTTGAGTATCTTGTGGCATGCTGGACTCCACATGGGTGTCAGTGGAGGCCTGCGACTCGAAGGTAGTGGGTATCAGGGGCTGCAAATGCGCCTCACTGAGTACCGGTGAACCAGCGACTGGCTTAGGAGAAGCTTCATCGTCGGTTTTGGATCTTGACTGCCTTTCTCTGTCCTTTTCTTTGCATTTTTTATGTACTCCGGTAGTCGGATTGCTATCCGAAGACATTTCTGGGTAGTTAAATCTGTTTCCAAAATACTTTGATGCAAAAATATACCGACACTTAATAGTGCGTTGGTTAAATCTAGCACAAAACTGACAGCCAGGCACATTGTGATCAGGGCCTAGGCAAGGAATACAGTATAAATGGAAATCCTTATGAGGTATTTGCTTCCCACAAGTAATACAATTATTAACTTTTTCTGACAAGCAAGAAAAAAGTTTCCCCAACGGGGTACTTAGCTTTAGTGAAGACTTCGGTTCTGAAACTCAAAATCGAATATTTCAGTAGTCGGCCGACCGGCACTTGTGAAATGCTTCTGCTTCGGGCACTGCGCGGCAAGAAAGATTGAAGAAAATGGCGTCGGCTACATGTCTTATACCCCTGACGACCTGACATCATGGAAGAGGAGACAGCAACCAACGCAGGACCCAAGACTTTGGAATTCAGGCCGACTGAGGGCAACCTGCCAGCAGATTACCCAAATGTAATGACTGCAACAGTGAAACACGAAGAACATCAAGATGAAAGTACTCTCTCAATGTCTTATGACATAGAAGGCCAAAATACTAGACCTTTTGCCCTTCTTTTGGTAGAGTCTGTTCCTAGGTGACCACAATGCAAGACAGTAATGTACTCTTGTTGCAAGGACTTTGGAACAATCACTTTTGGACCTTACATGATACCTTTGTCAGACAAAATCTCATCTCTGTATGGAAAATAAGGTTGCACTTCTTGTTGCTTTGACGACCATACTTGATTGATAAAGTGGTTGAGCCTCTGTAAAACTGGATCTGTGGCTTTGTGATCTCGCAACTCAACAAGACGTGTGGAAGAAAAATTTCTCATTTCCATGACTTCAAAATCAATGTTCTCATTCTCATGCTGTTCAGTGGTGGTTCTTGGCAATCTGAACAATGTATCAGCAAGATAAAGAAGTTTGCCTTTCTTGTAGACAAGAGTGAAATTATACTTTTGCAACCTCAACATCATATGTTGCAATCTGGCTGAAGTGGTATGCATATGCTTTCTCAAGATAGTGGCTAGAGGTTGGTTTTCTAGTTCGATCTGGATAGGTCTATCATAAACATAATCATGGAACTTTGAACATACAAACAATTGCCAAAAGCTCTTTCTCGATCTGAGCATACTGCATTTCAGTTTGTGTAAGAGTTCTTAATGCATACGTAACAGGTTGACCATCTTGGAATGACTGCACCTAGACTGAATCTCGAAGCATCACATGAAAGAGCAACTAGCTTGTGAACATCATAGTATCTAAGAGCTGGTGGACTGGCAATTCTCTGTTTCATGACATCAAATGCTCTTTGGTTTTGCTCTAACCAAGACCATGATGCATCTTTACGTGTCAGCTCTCTACACGGTGCTGAAAGTTGGCTCAAGTCTGGAATGAACTTGCCTCGGTAGTTAACCGTGCCAAGAAAACGTTGCAGGGCTTGAACATTGTCTGGAGATGGCATCTCGAGAAAGGCTGTTTGTTTAGAAGGGTCTGGTCATAGGCCTAGAATAGTAAATAAATGACCAACATAAGTAACTTCTCATAGCCTGAATTTGCATTTTTGTGGATTGAGCTGATTCACTTTCCAGAACTTTTCTGAGGTTTCTGTGTGCTCAGCTTCCCCATTACCTCCTAGCTCAAGGATACCCACAAAAAATTTGCTTCACTGCACATTGAAAGACTTCACTTGCAGAATTTATCTCAAATGGCATTCTTAAAAATCTAGCACAGTCAGCTCAAAGGATCCACAGCTTGTACAGGGATAAAAAGCAATTTATTATAGACCAACAAAACACTCCAAAGACACTATTTTATTACTATTTTATCACTATTTTATTACACATTGAGTGAATCAATTTCTATACATATATTAGTATCCATTATTGTACATTATTTACATTTATTTTTTATATATATGTATATTTCCAACCATCAGAGGTTGGTTACTTTGGGGTTTTTATATGTTCTTACATGTTTTTAGTACAATTATCATGATTGTCATTTATAGTGATTTTTTCCTACAGAGTTATAGGATATGTTGCTTTAAGTATTTTTGGCGCCAAAAAAGTCTTTTAAATGCAACAGTAATTATTGTTTGGGGTTCTGATGAAGTCTGTATTGGCAGATGAAAGCGCTTAACCCTGTGTCTTTGGAGTGTTTTGTTGGTTTATAATAAATTGCTTTTTATCCCTGTACAAGCTGTGGATCCTTTGAGCTGACTGTGCTGGTTTAATCGTTGGTTTTGTTACGTTTATTTTGGATTCTTAAAAATCTGTACTTGTCAAATGGAGTACTGAATGTAATGAGGAAATATGATTTCTTGTCAAGTTGAATTTGCCAAAATGAACCCTTTGTATCTAAGTCAGAGGCATTTGGCATCAGAGCTGTGACTTCTTCGACCGTGCACATTGGATAATGAGGTCCTTTAGTGCTTTGTTCAACTCTCGTGGATCAATACATATTCTGATGTCATTGAGTTTTTCTTATGAGCTACCACCATGGAAGATACCCATTCAGTAGATTCGTCTGCTGGACAAATCGCACCTTTATCTAACTTGGCTTTGACTCTGTCCTGCTGGCCTGATAAATGGACTGACATCTGGGTCTAAATTCATGGAGTACACAACCGGAAGCTTCCCTAGTTTGTCTTCAAAAAGATCAGCATATGTAGAAAAAAATATACTGGGCGAAATTAGAGTAGTGGTCTTTTAAGCTAACATGACAGGCTTTCTTGTTAAATTAAACTGTCTTTGAGACCTAATAATGACTGGACGTGCCTCTTTAATCACATAAAGTAACAAGTCTTGACATCACCCAGCAGAGTAACATGAAAGCACTACTGAGCCTTCAGTCTGAATTTCTTCACCATCATAAGCAACAAGCTTCACACACTTTGCCAAATCAAGCCTTTCACAAAATGTTTCTGCTGACACAACATTGCACTTGGAACCTGTGTCAACTTTGAGCTCTATGGGTTTTCCATTTATTTGAATAGTACAAAGTACAAAATACTTTATTCTTTGCCCTTAAATCTACTGCATTACTGTTTCATAAAGCACCGACACACCATCAACATAAAGAGTAGAGTTGTAGCTTTCTAACTGATCAACTTGTTTCTTAAAGTGTTCCCTTTTAATGAAAGAATGTGGGCCTTTTGATTTACAAATCCTTTTGAAATGATTCCACTTACTGCATTTGTGGCACAGCTGAAGCTAAACATTTTTCCCTTTTAGATTCATGATTTCCACCACAATTATGACAGTTGGCAATGAAACTGGGAGGGGGCCCATGCTTTGAGTTTGCTGACTTGCTCTTATGTTTCGCCGAGACTGTGTGAACTCTGGAATTTGTTGAAAAGCTCTGGGGTTTGCCTGTGAGTACATTTGCAGCCATGTGCTTGGGCTTGTTTTTCTTAACCACGTGCTGCATACTAGCAACATGAGCTCTAGAAGTTACTGGAAGCATGCATCTCTCATTTGTAAGCATATTTGTGTACTTTTCTGTGAGCTTGTATATCTGACAAATCTCAATGGCCTTATTCAAGGTTAAATCACTGTCACAAAGCAAAATCTTTTTTACAGCATCACCTTTAATATCACACACAAGTCTGTCTTTTATCAGCTCATCCCTTAAATCACCAAATCTGCACGTTTTAGCCTTATTCCTGGTCAGTTATATATGCTGCAAAAGTTTCATCAGGCTCTTGATCCCTTGTATAAAATAACTGCCTTTCCATTGTAACATTTGTCTGGTGGTTACACATGTCTCTAAATTTATGTTTTAAGCACTAAGGATCTTCCCTTGACTCAGCTGATACAACAATATGATGTTTTTCCCCACACCTCTCAACTTGGAAACATCAAAAATCTGGACAAAGGCCCATGAAAATAGGTACAAATCTGTAGGCTGATTAACATAAAATTTACATACGTAATTATGTAACCCCACCCACTCCAGTGGAATTGTGAGATACCAACTTTCAAATGCAAACTGAAGAACAGACAACTAAAATATGGCCCCAGAGGCCCAGACCAATGTCTCATTAATTGGCTATTTCACCCCATTTACCATAAACACTAATGTGCATACTGCTTTACTTCTACAATGATTAATATTTCATTTAAAACTTTTATTTTACATTTTATACCACAAACACTAAAAGACATGTGCTAAACAAAGCAGTACAGTCTCAATGAAAATAGACTTTGCATTAAAACCTCTCTGGCCTTGAGAGTAAATTCACATTCAATGAAACAGCACTGAAACCCACATTCAAAGAAAATGCATATGGCCAGTGGCAGATAGAAATTACCTTTGGGCTATTTTCATATCATAGGCCCCTTGCACAGAAACATACATGTGCTCTTTGATACACCTTCCTGATTGTATTAAACTGTATTCCTTGTATAATACAGCATACTTGTTAGAGCACATTTTAAATGTATTGCTTTGAACATTTTTCCAGTAAGCAATGAAACAAAATGCATAAACCAATAATGACAAAACTGCCCAATTCAGAACATTTCCATCATAAAAGTTTACTCAAACTACTACAATCCACCAGTATCGGTAAATATGCACAATCTCTGCAGAAGTAAGAGTCATCTAAATAATTCCACATTAATGAGATCTGCAACTACTAAACTTTATATTTCATTGTTTCATCTACAAATAAAGTGCCTGTTGCCCTTCAGAAATAAATTGCCTATGTTACATTAAAGAAATAAGCTAGTAATATTGCAATAGGGAATGGATAGCAAACTGATAACAGATTCACAGTTACTAGGTATCTCCGCCAAAGAGGACATTCTCAGGACAGCAGCATCCACCCCCTTTAAAAGTACAACATAGTACAGTATCACCAAACCATCTTACATACTGTGGGAGTAGAACCCACAACCTTCTGCATCAAAAGCAAGTACTGTACCTATTGTACTACTAATCACAAACAGACTTGGCATAAGCAGCTCTAAACTTCTATCCCCTTGAAGAAATATGTACAAGAAATCTGGAAAAAGTCAAAAATTTATTTGGCCCACACAGTCTGTTTTTGGAAGCTACAAAGACACACACACACACACACACACACACACACACACACACACACACACACACACACACACACACACACACACACAGTCTGTTTTTGGAAGCTACAAAGACATGCGCTTAGTTGCTGATAGATTTTTTTTATCAAACTTGGATCATAAGACTAGATTTTTTTTATCAAACTTGGATCATAAGACTAAACATTGTAAGTAAACAAATTTGAGACTTTCTCTAAAAGCTGATTTGGCTTTACATGCAAATGTGAAATAGAATACTTTTTTATCTATCCCAAATCTTAAGAACAAACCTCAAAATAAATTCATCTTTCTCTAAAAGTTGGTTATGACTAGCTTTGTTATTACTCCCAAAGGGCAACCTCCTAAAAACAACACAATGTCCAGTGTCCACTGAAAGAAAAACGCAAGTTAAACAGTTGAAGAAATGATTGATATATTCGCTACATATAGCCCTAAAATTCAACTTTGAAGGCATGATAATAAATACAAAAGGGGACGCGTATCATGTTGGCCTACTAGGATTCATTTAGACCTTCAGTATACACTAGCCTATCAGACAGCTTCTGGAACTTTAAAATCCTGCCCAAGTGGCTCTATACAATGAATTTTTTCTACTCGCCACACTGTTTATTTGCATTGACCTCCTTGCCTCTATCAGGGCTTTCCAGAGACACTAGCATTGTTTTTTTTTCCATCATTTGTGTGCTTTCATTTGTCAAAGCATTTCTTGGTGACTAGTAAGACTGATAGCCTATTAGAAAGATCTTTATAATAAAATATAAAAAAAAAAAGTGTTTGTCTGTGTGTGTGTGTGTGTGTGTGTGTGTGTGTGTGTGTGTGTGTGTGTATATATATAATTGACAGAATGGATTGTCTTCAGTACTATGACAGACATTACAACTGATGGAATGGATTTGTGTATTTCAGAACAGAAACTTTTACAGCAACTACACGTGCAAATTAGATAACACTCTCAGTACAGACGTACATAAATGTAACTCCAAAGTAATGCAGAAACACTAATGAGACCTACAAATGCAGTATAAAGGGTCCCTAAAGTATTTTTCATTAAAATGCAGTAGTTTTGTTAGCCTGAGTTCAGTAAAGCTAGTGAGATTCCTTAATTCCCATACTGATACACAGGAACACCACTTTTTAAAAAAGGAAGAGTCCATTTTCTGGCTGAATTCAGAAAACAGTGTAAGGACAAAAGCCTCCTCAACAAATAAAATGTTACCATAAATGAAAGAGAAAATGCCACCTATACCTATCCAAGCTGGAAAGTTAGTCAGCTGCAATGCTCAGTACCGATGTCTAGAATAGCTAAGCCTTCACTCAGAATGATTCATGTCAACTTAGGGAAGGTTATTTCAGCGAAAGCAAAAAGACCACAAACTGACACTGTTCAACTACTTTCAGCGAACTTTGGAAGAAATTTTTTTCAGGGGCATCGGGCAAGCCATCCTGAGAGCACTGCTTAGCACATTGCACCATCTGCATGAATTAACAGATTTGAGTGGTATGCAGTGAACTCTCAACTTCAAAAAAAAAAAAAAAAAAACGCTAGCGCTCGGACTCATCACACAGTCACTCTCTTGCTCAGTCACTCCAGTCTTAACACACTCATAATCTCTCTCTCAAGTCTCAGAGCTTCTAAAAAAATACACTAACAGCCACAATAAACCACTACACTTCATTTCTTTTTTTCTTATGGTACCTGAAGGAGCCAGCAGCCAGAGAAGAACTTGGCCTTGGTCTGGTGGTCATCTTCTTGAATCTTGACTTGAAGTTCTCTCTTCTCTAGTAGTGTGTGAGAGAGAGTGAGTGAAACCGATAACTGCCACAGGAATGCATGCACTAATACTAGTAGCACCACTGTCTGTCTAATAATAATATAACCATTAAGGAACGAACAAACGGCTTGGCTGCACGTGTTGTACTTGTATAAACAAACACAGTAGTACAGACCTCCTGAAGCCCTCAGCCATATTCCAATAGGCTGGCAGGCTGCACACGACATTGACATCATCATGCACGTCCAGCACGTGATGACGTCAGCAAAAATTTGGAGAGAGAGGGAAAAAAAACAGAGCGGGAAATTCAGAAATTAAAGAGGCCACACGGAAATTTGTGGTGCCCCATTATTTTGATCTCAAAACCGGTAAAAAACAAGTAATTCGGTACGGTTGAGAGGTCTGTATTCCTCCTCTCCTGCAAAGACAGCAGACGCATACCCAAATGACTGCTCCCTTTCAATAGCTACTGACCAACTAAATTAAGCAGAATAAATGCCTTTGTACAGTCATCTTTATCAGAAAATGTGGCCTGTATGAAAATGTCATACTCTTGGTCAAACACTCTTCAGTTCCCTGTAATATTATTGTCAAATACAAGTGCAGTGGGTTTTCAAAATCCATCAGTCATGCCCACAAAGTATGCACACACTAAAAATATGGCACTTGTAATTACATACATACAAACTATTCTCTGTGCTTGTAATAACATTCAAATGCACAATAAACTCTTCAAAACACAGTACTTTGCAAAATATGCTCTGAAATGACTGTATTTTGCAAAATAACTTTACTGTAATACTGCACAAATGTGAAGACTTTACACTTCTAATAACTTGGATATCTTCAATACGAAAAGTACATGCTTAGTGAAAATGCGTTTTTCTTTTCTTTTATTCGTTTTATGCAGTTCAACTTTATTTCAAACATTTTCTGTAGTAATTTGAATATTTTTATCAATATTGGACATATTGGTTTATTCAAATATAGTTTAAAGCATTCTGTATGCCTCGTTTTATATTTTCTGAATAAGAAATCATTTGAGCAAGTATTAACATTTGAAATTTGTTTCTGACCTGTTTTGTGAATTATACTTGCAGTAGGGATGATCCACTCCTGTACACTGCCCCAATACTAACCGGGTGCCTCACGGACTAAGAAAGAAGAAACTGGAGCTCTTTCTGGCAACAAGTTGCTTCAGCCATAATTTCTTTGACATTATGCCCTTTTAGACATGCCTCTTCTGACACCATGACCTTTTAGACATGTCACTTCTGACACCATGTCACTCATCCCTCTCTAACATAGATGACAAGCAGGCAGGGTAGTTCGTTTAGATGCTTTATTACATAGAAACATAATACATCTTTACATACTAATATGTGTGTGCATGCGGGTGTGTAGTGTGGAAGAATTACCATGGCAGCCACCTGGCAATGTATATCTTGGCTCTAGATGATTGTCACCATTGAAGTAACACTCCAACTCCATGTGCAAAATGGAAAAAAGGGGTTGTGGATGGATGGATGGATGGATATATATATATATATATATATATATATATATATATATATATATATATATATATATATATATATATATTATTGTGTGTGTGTGTGTGTGTATATATATATATATATATATATATATATATATATATATATATATATATATATATATATATATATACACACACATATATATATATATATATATATATATGTATATATATATTTATATATATGTATACACACACACACACACACACACACACATATGGGTCTACTTCTGTTTGTCAAAAGCTCATTCTTTCAAAAGACAGAAATACAAACCCATTTACAAGAAAGTGCACTTAACTGAAAGTGCAATTTTGCGAATACCGGTTCACTAAACCGGTAATAAAAACAAAACAAAAAAAATACTACAAAGGCAGTTTTGCAGGGTGGCAAGCCCACTTGCACTCCCCATGTGGGGGATGTGCTCCCATACCCCCGCTATTTTATATATGCTAACTCCGAGATCGTATTACAGTGGGGAAAAGTAAAGTTGTGTACACTTACCATAAATGTAGATGTTCGAGTGTATTCACTGTTGCAGTTATCATATTTGGGTTATCTGCCTTGCAGGTAGCCCTTAGTCGGCCTGAATACCAGAGTCTTGGGATTTCTGCATTGGATGCTGTCCCTTCTTCCATGACGTCAGATCGTCAGGGGTATAAAACATGTAGCTGACGCCATTATATCAGTTTTTCTTGCCCCAGATGTCAGGAGCCCCCACAATAGGAAGCAATTACATGGTGTGGAACACCCACAGTAGAAAGTAAATACCAATGTTATAAGATATGGCCAAACAAATAAGAATAGGTAGAAGTATAGAGAAGTCAGGGGGCTGGAGGGAGGGTAATCAGGACTGCAACAGTGAATACACTAGAACATCTACATTTATGGTAGGTGTACACAACTGTACTATGTTCTTCGTGTTTCTCTGTTGCTGTCATCACATTTGGGTTGATTCCCAAAGCTGAGGATGGGTGCAGGCATTCAAGAGGGATTAGGGCTGGCAAGCAGGCCCTGTAAGACTGCTGTGGCAAATCCAGCTCTGGATTTAGAAAAGATAGGTAAGTGGTAATGCTTGGTGAAGGTGTGTACAGAGCTCAAGGTTGCAGCTTCCAGGATGACACTGGCAGGGATTCCCCTGAGAAATGCTGTAGAGGTTGATGTAGCCCTAGTGGAATGTGTTCTGATCCCCTGTGGGGTAGGTTTCTCATGGTGTTTGTAGCAGAAATGGATGCAGTGTGCTATCCATTTAGAAATGGTTTGCTTTGAAATGGCCTTGCCCTCTGTCCCTGTAGCAAAGCTGACTAGCAGCTGGTCACATTTTCTGAAAGGTTTAGTCCTGTCCAGATAGAACCTAAGCTGCCTGTGCACGTCCAGGGAGTGCAGAATCCTTTCCTCTTTATTCTAAGGATTAGGGAAAAAGGTTGGCAAATGAATGGATTGGTTTAAAGCCACACTAGACACCACCTTGGGCATAAATGATGGGTTAGTCCTGAGGGAAACTCTGTCCGCATGGAAGATAATGAAGGGTTCCATGGCCATAAGGACCTGCAATTTAGACACTCTTCTTGTTGAAGTGATGGCTAGAAGTAAAGCTGTTTTCCAGGAGTGGAATTTTAATTCTGCTGAGGCAGCAGGTTCAAAGTGTGGAAGCATGAGTTTTTCCAATACAAAGTTAAGGTCCCAGGCTGGAATGGGAGCTCTCCTAGGAGGTCTTAAATTTTTGGCTCCTCTCAGGAACTGTTTGACCAGAGGATGAGAGAAGAGTGGTGGCTCAGTATTATAAAGAGCCGAGATGGCAGAGGCATGAATCTTAATTGAAGAGAAGGATAGGCCTTTGTGGAGCATTTCTGTTAAGTAATCTAGTATATGAGGTAAGCTGGGCACAGTTGTGTCCACTCCTTGAGACTGGCTCCAAGAACAGTATCTTTTCCACTTTTCTGAATAGGATTTTCTAGTACTAGGCCTCCATGCCTCAAGGATGACATCCAGCACCTGTTTACTGAGGGTTCCTGGTGATGAGTTCAGGGGATGAGCCAGGCTGCTAGGTTCAGGGTTTGTAGCTGAGGATACAAAATCTGGCCTTCCTGCTGAGACAGCAGGGAGGGGGTCAGCGGCAGGTGTCATGGTGACAGTACTGTCAGACTGGGCAAAAGTGGGTACCAGTGGTGGCGTGGCCAGTCTGGTGAAATCAGGATTGTCCTTGGCTTGTCCTGTTTGATCTTTAGTAGAACCTTTGAGAGGAGGGGCAGAGGGGAGAAAGGCATAGATTGAGAAGTTTTCCCATGTAAAGGACACAGCATCCACTTTCCATGCTTGGCTGTGGGGAGTTCTGGTACAATATTTGCTCAATTGATAGTTCTGAGAAGAAGCAAAGAGGTCCACCTCTGGTGACCCCACCTGTGGATCAGAAGCTTGAATGATTTGGGTTCCAGTTTCCACTCGTGTGGGTCCATTAGATTTCTGCTTAAGTAGTCTGCCAGTGAATTTAGTTTGCCTGGGAGGAATTGAGCTTGAAAGTGCACTTGATTGCTCAAGGCTGTGTTCCACAGAGCCATGGCTAACCTGCAGAATGGGTAGGAATGGGTTTTCCCCTGCTTGTTTATGTACCACATAACTGTGGTGTTGTTTGTCTTTATCAATAGTTGCCCTGGGAAGAATAAGGCATTTGAAGACTGTCAGAGCATTCTGTACAGCTAACATTTCTTTTTGATTGATATGCAAGTGCATTTGCTTTGGGCTCCATTTGCCTTGAATGCATTGTCCTGCCATGTGAGCCCCCCCATGCATAGTGTGATGCGTCTGTTGTTAGGGTTTGGGTGGCAGCGGGTTGAGTGAAAGGGAGTCTTTTGTTGTGGTAGCAGGCCTCTGCCCACCAAAGGTACACTGCTCTTAGGCAAGGAATGATAGGAATCATTGTTTCCAGGTCCTGAGAATGTTGACACCAGAGACTTTTTAAGTACCACTGAAGTTTCCTCATATGCAGTCTTGCATATGGAATTAGTAGAATGCAAGAGGCCATGAACTCTAGGGCTTGCAGTATTTTTCTTGCAGATAGCTGGGGTGGGTGGCCAGTAGATTTGAAGTAGTTTGTCAAATAAATTTGTTTTTCTGGAGTGAGGAATTCCATCTGGGAAGTTGTGCTCAAGCTTGCTCCCAGGAATACAATCTGTTAGCTGGGTACCAGATGTGATTTATTTTCGTTGATTGTGTACCCCAGTGAAGTTAGAAGTCTCTTTACAAATGTCAGGTGCTGAAGTAGCAATTCCTGACTATCTGCCTGAATCAGGCAATCATCCAAGTATAGGTAAATTTGAATTTTTCTCTGCCTGCAATATGCAATGGCTGGAGCTAGGCATTTTGTGAATACCCTGGGCACAGTAGATAAGCCAAAGGGAAGTGCATAGAGCCTGCCTGAAACGCAGATATTTCCTGCAAGATTCCCTTATGGGGGTGTGCAGATAAGCTTCTTTTAAGTCCAGGGTGGCTAGCCAGGAGTCCTTGGCTAGCATAGGAAGCAGCAGTTGGAGAGTAAGCATTTTGAACCTTGGAACCACCAGGAAGATGTTGAGAATAGACAGATCCAGGATAGGGCTCCAAGAGTTTTCTTTTCTGGGTACCAGAAACAGTCTGGAGTAAAAACCTTGTCCCCTTTACTCTGCTGGGACAGGTTGAATAGCCTTGATACTGAGAAGAGAAAGTACTTGCTTTTGAGCCTCTGCCTACTGGTCTGGGGGGAGGTCTGGCCATCCACTTGGGGTTGGCAGTGAGTGAAAGTAGAATCTGTATCCCAGGGATACAATGTTCAAGACCCATCTGTCCTGGGTGATGTACTCCCAGTTTTTTGCATGCAGGGCAAGTTTTCCTCCTAAGGGTGCAAGTACTTGGGCAAGGCATGGAAGAGTTAAGGATAAGTCATTGCGAGATTTTACCATAGGAAGGTGGCTTACTACTCCCTGTTTTAGAGGTGGGAGCATTCCATTGCTTAGATCTGTGCATACCCTGAGACTGTAATCTTGGTGGTCTGCTGCCCCTGGATTTGGACTGAGAAGGTCTGGGAGGGACTGGAAAGGACCAATTTTTAGAAGGCCGATGCCTACCGAATCTAGGTGGCTGTACATGTAGGAAATCTTTAACAGTTTGCATGGATTTAGCTTTTTCCTCCATCTTTTTGAGGACTTCTTCTGCTTTATTGCCAAACAGGCATTCTTTGTTTAATGGTGCATTTAGTAATTTTGCTTTGACATGGTCTGGCAAGATTTGTTTCTTAAGCCAAGCATGCCTTCTAAGAACAGACCCAGTGACAGCAGCAGTGCAAGATGCTTCTAAGGCATCAAAACCACATTGCAAAGTATGTTTTCCAACTTGGTTAGCAGAGTGCATTAACTCTTGTAAATCTTTATGTTCTGCACTATCAGGAATCAACATAATTTTCTGTTTAATTAGCTCCATAATATACTGCTGATACTTTAACATATGAAACTGGCAATTTAAAGCCCTGATGGCAAGAGTAGCAGAGGTGTATACCTTCTTACCACATCTGTCTAAAGCCCTAGAGTCCCTGTCTGAAGAGGTAAGGTTTTTGGCCGTTGCAGCCTTAATCCCTTTAGGTCCCTGGGAAATGGCCTCTGGATCCGCAGTAGGATGCTTAAAGAGGAATTTGTGGGAGTAAGGTACTTTGTAATACCTGTCAGGTTTCCTGGGAGCTGAAGGCAAAGTATCACGGATAAGGCTGGATTCCAAGAAGACATCATCTACAATTTCCAGAACAGGAGGGATAGCTAGAGGCCTGTGCTGAGGCAAGTTTAAAAATTCCTTGAGTCTCTTTTTGGACTGTGGGTAGTCTTGGCACTCCCAGTGGAAATGCTCTCTAAGGGTATGCAGGGTTTCACCAAAAGAAAAATCTTCTGGTGGGGAAGCAGGGGGAATGGAATCCTCTGCATCAACATCCTCATAGGTAGATAAGGGTATGTCCTGGTAATCAGAAGGATCAGAGTCAACAGACTCATGAGCTGAAGAATCAGAAGGAAAATCAGTTCTTGGTCTTTTTGAGGGGGAAGGCTGGCTTCCCCTAATTAAAGTTATAAGATCTTCAGCTATTCTAAGCATTTGTTTCTGAAGCATGTGGGCCTGAGAATGCGCTTTGGTCATCGGTTTCCTAGGCGTAGTGTGAACTCTGGGCCTGAGAAATTCAGTCTTTTTGGTTTAAAACAAAGTCATTGGTTTAATATGAAAACTGGAAGGCCTGAATATACCCTCAGAAGCCGGTGCCTGCACAGCGGCTCTGGACCCATCCAAGGTACAGACATCCACAGATTCCATAGTCGAAGAAGCATCTAGCGGCATACCGGACTCCGAATGGGTCTCAGTAGAGGCCTGAGAATCTGTAAAAGCAGGTATCAGGGGCTGCAAAAGTGCCTCACTGAGTACCGGTGGACTGATGACTAGCTTAATGGAAGCCTTGTCGGCAGTTTTGGACCTATGCGGTCTGTCTCTGTCTTTATTCTTACTTTTTTTCAGAAGATCGGTAGTTGGATGGATTATCGAAGCCATTTCAGAATACGGAGAATGAGAGCGAAAGAATTTAGCGACAAAAATAGCCCGAAGAATAGTTCAGGCATTGAACAAGGCACAAAACCGACAGCAAGGAATGTCATGGTCTGGGCCTAAACAGGTGACACAGTAAGAATGAAAATCTCTGTGAGGTATTTGCTTTCCACAAGCAAGACAATTATTAACTTTTCTGACATCGGTTAGAGCAAGAAAAAAGGATCCCCAACAGGGTACTTATCTTTTAGAAGACTTCAGGTCTGAAACTCAAAAAACGAAAATTTCAGGAGGCGGCCGACCGGCACTTGCAAACTGCTTTGGCTTCGGACACTGCACGGCAAGAAAAGCTGATGTAATTGCATCAGCTGCATGTTTTATACCCCTGATGACCTGACATCATGGAAGAAGTGACAGCATCTGACGCAGAAATCCCAGGACTCTGGTATTCAGGCCGACTGAGGGCTACCTGCAGGCAGATAACCCAAATGTGATGACTGCAACAGTGAAACACAAAGAACACCTGCTATATTTCCTATCCCCACTGTAGCATGCTTCAGTGATGCAGTGTTTTTGTCAACCTGTGTGCCCAGGTCTCTCACCACTGAGTGCGTACTTATGGTGTTGTTACTGATATGGTAGCAGGAACATCACTCTTACCGAAAAGGATGATAATACATTTTTTTGCCTTGAGTTTAAGGTTATGACTTTGGCACCAGTCATTTATTTGTGTAAGACCGACTTGTAGGATGTTGACATCATTTGGAGATTCAATGACTGCTCCGAGTTTGCAGTCATTAGCAAAAAATTAGTTTTAGCTTGCACTTTGGAGAAATAGATTCTAAACAGTAGAGGTCCCAGGACTGATCCCTGTGGCACACCACTGGTTACAGGTCTGCTGTTGGAGGTGGATTCCCCTATTTTGACTATATGCGTTCTATCACTGAGCCAGTTGGCAACCCATCTAATGATATATGCATTGATACTCAGTTGGGTGAGTTTGTCAATTATGCCAGAGTGGAAGATGGTGTCAACAGCCTTGGCTAAGTCTAGGTTGGCTGTATGCAAAGACTTCCCTCATCAAGGGCCTTTTAACAGGCATGATCTCCATTTGACAAATCCAAATTGAGTAGGGTCAAATGTTTGGAGGTTACCGATATCTTTGTTGATAAGGTCCATGATGATTCTCTCCATGGTCTTGCAGATAAGGCTAGTCAGGCTAATAGGTCTATAGATCCTGGGGTCAGAACCACCTTTGTGCAAGGGAACAACACTGGCTTTTTCCATTCAGCTGGGATGAAGCCAGTGCTTAGAGTATGATTAAAAAGAGTACCCAATGGCATTGACAATTCTTGTTTGAACCCATGTAGGATACAGCTTGGGATGTTATCAGGTCCCATTGATGCTGTGTTTTTGACCTTAGAGAGGGTGTCCATGACCTGCTCTTTAGAGATACAGGGTAGAGGACAGGTGGAAAGGATGTCTTGAGTTAAGTATGGCAGGAAAGGGGAGTGAACTTTTCACAGAACCTGTCAGCTAACAGGTTAGCAATGTCCACAGGCTCAGTATATGTGGTATCATTAACTACCAGTTCGGCACAAATCTGGGCCTTTCCTTTTAGGTTACAGATGTAACTAAAGAATGCCTTATGGTTGTCCTTAGTTGAGGAAGCTAATTTGGATAAATACTTAGCTTTTGGAGGACTTCACAAGGAGTATAATTTGCTTGTTTAAGCGGAGGAGGCAGAGTTTCCAGTTTGGGGCTCACTCCCTCTTACTCTTACCCAGCAATTTCTTCCTCTTATTATAAAGCCTGTTAATGTCAGTTGTCTACCACACAGTTTTGCTCTTCCTTGAGGAGCTTGTTTTGGTTCTATCAGGCATGGCCATGTCATTGCAGTTGTTGAGGTGCTTCTATAAAGCATTTGTGTAGAACTTGGCATAGTTGCCAGTTCCATCTGAGGAGGAGCGATTTATACCATCCTGTAAGAGGTTATAATCTGCTTTGGAGAAGTTTTTAGTTTAGTCTATGCTGCGGTGGGGGGGGGGGGGGGCTCAGGTGTGATAGTAACTTCAAATGAGACTGATTTGTGGTCAGATCTCACCAGGGAAGACCTCACAATGGGGGTGCTACAGTGGTCCCACATATTGGTAAGCACCAGATCCAGGATGCTGTCACCTCTTGTGGGGGTGTCAACTAACTTGTCCAGGGCACTGGAATTAATAAAGTTGAGGAACCTTTGGGCAGGTGAGTTTCTGCATGAGTAATTTCTTCAGTCAATGGATGGCTAGATAAAGTCGCCCAAAACCATGGTGTTCGGATGTATCTTGATACACTCAAGTAGATCCAAATAGGCAGAGTGGGTGACCTGACTCATGGAGGGGGTCCTGTAGCTGGCAATGACTTGAATAGATGTGCTACCAACAGTTAATTGCACCTGAAGTATCTCCAGGGAATCATGCTGTCTAACCAATCTGGAGGTGTATTTATCTTTAATGAATATTGATACACCGCCTCCATTAGTTTTCATGCCTTCAGTTTGTGGTCTGAACGTGTGGAAGGAGGTGTAGCCTGATATGGCTGGGGTGTTCTCCACAGCCTTGAACCAGGTCTCCGTCACTGCACAAATATCTACGTCTTCCAAGGTCAGGACTGCTTCCATTGAATGCAGTTTCCTAGCATTTGGCAGCAAAACTTGAGGTTGTTTTTTGATGGAATTCTTACATCTGTAATTTTGTCCTTGAGACACTGCCTAAAAAAGGCACTATGGGGTGGCAAGAGCCTTGGAGAAAACACAAAAAAGCCAGCAAGATGGTTTCACCATTTAATATAAGGCAAAAAAGCGGACAAACATGTCCTATTTCAAATCCTCATACTAGTTTCGGCACCAGCCTTCATCAGTGAGTAAAAATTGTTAAACAATCCACTACCAACGTCAGTATAAATACTGTAGTACACCAATAAGAAGGTAGACATTCTCATAAGGCTCCTGAATCACATTTAAAGCAACATAGCACAATAAATTCGAATACCTATTGCAATACATGTTTGCTTTTAACCAATAGATCATTCTTGATAAAAATGATCTAGAGCAAGTCCACAATTAATGTTTGTCAACATAATGGTTAATATAGTCATATATTAGTTATGGAAATAAGTGACATAAATGCAATGTTTTTTAAAAGTAATATGATATGACATAATCATCATATAAATTATAAATGGTCATTGAGACCAGGAGGAAAAAGGGCTCCTAAATGTGTAATCCAGTATCTTTCTTTGTGGCTTAAAATACCTTGCCATCCTGTCTGGTTTTGCCTGTTACCTGTAATTTTGTCTATAATAGTAAACATAAACTTGGCACTGGGATGTTTGACTGTATGTAAATATAATGCATTGGAGGTTTTGTGATTACGAATATCACTACGATGTTCCCCAATTCTGATACGTAGTGAACGTGATGTCTTGCCAACGTAAAATTACTTACATTGGCATGTAGCCAGATATATAACCCAGCTAGTGGAACAATTGCCAAAAACCTTTATATCATATACTTTGCTAGTGTTGGAGCTCGTGAATTGTTTAAGCTGGTTAACTTGAACACAGGATATACAGTGTCCACATCTAAATGTTCCCAGTAACTCATCCCCCATGATGGTAAGTTGTTTGTATATAGCTGCCCCACTTTCTCTGTGTTTATAATGGGAAAACAAAGTGCCCAACGTTTTGCCACGTCTAAATGAGAATGAGCACTGATTGTCTAAAATGCCCCTCAAAAAATCATTTGCTAGTAGGATGTTCCAATTTTGATTAACCGCTTGCCTGACTGTTTGATGATTTTTGCCTAATGTAGTAATCAATCTGATTTTAGGGCTATTGGTATTTAGACTCTTATCCCTGTATTCCAACAATGTCTTTCTTTCCTGTTTATCCGAATAAATCCTGGCAGAATCAATGTCAGAAATACAACAGCCCCTGTCCAAGAATCTGGTTTTTAAGTCAGCTTTGGCTGCTGTATAATCCTGTTGACAGGAATTGATTCTCCGAATTCTGAGATATTGAGATTTAGGGATGTTCCGGATGGTGTGACGTGGGTGCATACTATTAGCATGTAACAAGGTGTTGAACTGGGGATATTTTCGATGAATTTTTGTATTAAGTGTGTTGTCACTATTACGATATACAGTGACATCCAAAAATGTTATCATCTCTCTGTGAAATGTAATTGAAAATTCAATCCCCCAAATATTATTATTCAAATGTTCCAGAAATTCCTGAAGATAGTCAGTATCCGCACGCCACACCATCCAACAATCATCTAAATATCTCCTCCATATGTCTATTTCCACTAGGTATAAATTGTGTAAAAGATTGTAAATCAGGCATTCCTCAAGGTAGGCCATAAAAAGATCAGCATAAATAGGGGCGAAAGAAGCCCCCATGGCCGTACCTTGAAGTTGCCAGTAACAATCACCTTGGAAATAGAACATATTTTTAGTCAAGACATGTTCTGTTAGACAAATAAGCAAAGTATTAAAACCTGGAGAATACAATTCTGTTTTGGCAAGCCAATATTCAACAGCCTGAAGCCCTGCCCAATGCGGAATACTGGTGAAAAGAGATTTTACATCCAACGTACACATTATCCAATGGGGCTCAAGTTGACAGTCCTGGATTATTTGCAAAAATTGTGTGGTGTCCTGGATTCTTGCTCTAACCAGGGGCAATAGTGGTTTAAGAAATTTGGTAAGAAAAGCAGACAATGGTTCAGTGAGGGAACCATGACCAGAGACAATAGGCCTACCTGGTGGATGTGTAAGGGATTTATGTATTTTCGGCAGTAAATACAAAATTTGTCTATCTGGATCTTTGACCTGTAAATGTTGAACAATTTTGGATGTGATTATACCCTCCTCCAATGCAGATTGTAAAAACAAATCAATCTCTTTTTTGAATTGCATAGTGGGATCAATCTCCATTTTCATGTAGCAATGTCTATCAGATAGTTGTCGTAAACCCTCAAGTATTGCTATATTTTGATTACTCCTAAGTTCCGATAGGGCCACTCTTTCTGAAGAAGTAATGTTATCCCTACTGGTAGCAACTTCAAAAAGGGGAAAATGTAGGTCCTTGTTCATAGGCGGCTGGAATGTGGATTTGTGAAAGGTAAAATCAGTAGATCTTTGAGCATTGGAGCTATCCTGTTCAGAAAAAAATAGTTTAAGATTGAGTCTACGACAAAAATCAATGGCATCTAATGAGGTTTGGTATTCATCACAAAAAAAGCTAGGAACGAAATTTAACCCTTTATTAAGAACTTGTTTTTGTTCTGGTGTAAGTACATGGTCTGATAGATTCAAAACATTTTCAAAAACTTGTGTATTTATTTCAGTAGTGCCTGAATAAGTCCCATCATGGAATCCGTAGATATGTTTGTTTCTATGTTTCCTCCCCCCTCTGGATTTCCTACCATGTCTAAAGGGTATTGAGTATTGGTTTTCTTCTTAAGTGGAGAGTTGACAGTGTTGGCATATTCACTGTCAGTGTTAGATGACTCCTCCCCTGAGGTGCTGGTTTGAAAATGATCCCTGTTTTTTAATATAGATCTGGGCCTTTTTCTGGTCCTGCCCTTGCTTATATTGGGGACGTTGTCCTGAAACCTCACAGATCGTTGTGCTTGAAATGGATGTCCTTTTTCATAGTCATTGATATCTCGATTAAATTTCTTTATTTTTCTATCTCTTATAGTTTTGTCATAAGAAGTTAGCTCCTTGGACAACCTATCTAAATATTCAAAATACTTGGAACTGGATTCATGTTTTTTACATTTATTTGCTAAATCCTGGACTTCTGAAAGACATAGTTCTATTGTTCTTTCATAATATGAAGCTAGGATTTTTACAAAAACCATGGAACCTTCTCTAAGTGCTGCATCCCATTCGTCCGTAAGCCTCTCTTCAGATCTGCTTACAAGTGGGTGCAATTTTATCCGTAGTCCTCTAGGTGCTATATTTTTATGGAGATAGGCTTTAAATAGCCGGAGATGCCAAATATTGGCTCTCAGTCCCTTGAGGCCCTTTTCCAAATTCCGAAAAGAGACCTCACAATTATCTATAGGATTTATAGCAGGTTGGGTGGGGTTGCTGCTTGGGGCTTGGTTAAGACCAAAAATTGCCGAGCCTTGGCCAGTAGCTGCAATCCCAGGGGTGACAGATGAAGATCATCTCTGGCAAAGCATCGAGGTCTGTTGATCGTGTCATCCCAGGCTGACAGATACTGTATCCCCTTGGAATGATACCAGAAACTAAGCCAATTATTGAAGTCAGTCATTTTCTGTTTGTATTGAGGCATCATCCTAGGAGAAGGTAAAATGCTGCTTAAGACTAGGGACATAGCAGCCTGAGATGCATACTCCGAGAGCTCAATCATGTCTCTATTTATATAGTCCAAACAGGTACATCTCAAGTCATTCACACCAACATGGACTATGACAGCGTCATAAACAGTACCTGTTGTTGAGGGACTTGAGTCCGTGCGTGATATGGTGGATCCTGGCACCTGACAGACAGCTGACCATGACCTTCTTATCCAGCCTGGTGAGAGGGACATCTGTGTGTCTCTTGATGGAATCACCTATGACTAATATGTTTGGTTTTGTGCTTTGCCTTAAGGGCTTGATAGGTGAGACTCTGGTATGTGTGCTATTATATGTATTGTGTTCTGCAGAGGAAGTAGTATGTGTAGCGTGCTTATGTTTGGAGGTCTCTGGTGTTTAGGTATGTTTCTGATGAGGACCTCCACATATGTAGGTATGTGGGATGTAGGTATGGGTAGAGTAGGAGGTGAGATGAGGTGTGCATACTGATGACCCACTCATTGTCATATGTACTGATTGGTGTGTGTGAGAGAGCATGGATTCAAGGTTCTTAATATAGTTGCATCTCTCACATATTGAGTTTGTGTGGCCTTTGAGCAGAGGGTTGTCGGTGAACATGAGGCAGTTACTATACTGTCTCAGGATGCCCATGTCGACCAAGCTGGCTGGAGAAACTGTGGGAAATTGTACATATGTAGTGTTGGGTAAATTTATATGGTAAGGAAAACGGGTCACAGTCTAAATTATTTATGCTATTTACATCCATTTCATAGATGAATGACAAAAATTATTTACGCTATTAACATCCACTTCATAGATGAATGACAAAAAAGTTGTACCATTAATATACTCAATAAAATTTTTAACTTCAGCCAAATCACCCCTCTATAAAATTAAGATGTCATCCAAGAACTGAAAATACTTGCTCATAAATATCTTATTATCTCGAGGGAAAAATAAAAGGTGCTTCCCACCACCACAGTACAATGTTTGCAAATACTGGTGCTGACACAGTACCCATTGCCACTGTGGTCTGCCTATAATACTCCCCCTCAAAATAAACAACATTATTACAAAGAACTAGTTCTATAAAACTAGTAATAATCTTTATTTCATTAATAGAGAGTGTGGATCCTATAGCTAAAGCCTCTTCAAACCATTCCATACCTAAGTCATGGGGAATAACCAAAATAGGTCCTTCACATCTATACTTAAAAATATTAGGACATCATAAAATTGAATTTCACTTAAACTTCTTAACAAATGCCATGAGTCTATCAACATATACACCTTATCAAGGAAAAAACTTTTAAATGTACCATCAATAAATTTAGCAAGTGGTATGGTCTTAGACCCTCCTGCAGTTATAACAGTACCTGTTTCGTAAGGAGTTATTGTCAATGGGCTTGACCCTATCCCCTGCCTCTCTCACCACGATTGATTCTGGTGAGGTGTCTGTACAGGCTGATTGTTCATCTAAAAAACATCCTGAATTTATGCAAGCCTCTTCTCCCGTAAACTCAACAATCTTCTCACCTGGTGTACTACCATCTGAAAATCCTGCTTCAACTTCTTAGCCATTGCCCACATTTTCAGCACAATCCTAAGGGCTGTTAACATCCTTAACATGCTGACCTTTGTGATGTAAAATGGGGTACGCCACCTTTCTTTCATATTCAAGTTCATCCCTACGCAACTTTTTTTTCTTTCCTCTTCCAGTTTCACAATGTGTTTCAATTAATTGAAGGCTTTGTCATAGGCATCTTTCAAAAACAGAAATATTAAGTCATGAATAATAGCCTCTTGTAAACCTTTAATATTGGGTTCAAGTGAATTTAAAGTCCTCAAATTGTCCACCTCTGTGCAGTCAAAGAGCTGATCAATTTGTGATGTAAAATGAAACCATCCTCTATGCCCTTCAGAAATGTAAAAACCCTTAAGCCTTTGCACACTCTTTGGTGCTGAATACAGTCCTTAAAAATAAATTGTAAAGCTACAAACTCTGAATTTTTTCTTTTTTTTTTTAGTAATTTCTCAAGCCTGTTTATTTTATCCTTAAAAAAAAGATTCATCTCCATTACCATTAATTCACTGGGAACCAAAACTACAAGCATTGCCAGAGTTTAAAGTAAACTGGCCATGAAACTAATTATCCAGAGCCACAGGAGGGACACCATTAGATAATGGAGGGGCCAAATTGCAGGCTCATCAGCTGACATCCCCAGCATAAGTATTACCACCATTGTTGCTTTTCCCATCAGTCACTTCCAAATTGGCTTGTACATTGTAATGAGCCATTGTAGAAGCAGTAGTTAAACCGACAGGACCCAAAGCTCCAGAATCAGATAACAAGCTCCCAAACTTAGCTGTGAGCTGAGACAGTATTTGAACAACAAAGGTTTAATCATTTCCTGTTCCAGAAATAATTTTCCCCATGGCTATCGAACAAAAAACCCAATCAGGAATCAAGTTCATCCCATTAGAGAATAAGTCCTGTGACATGTCTACAAGCTCAAAAGATAAAACAAAACACAAAAAACAACCAGAAAATACAACCAGGAACAAAAATACAAAACAAAAGTGCTTGAGTATACTCAACAGAATATGTTTAACCTATAAGTCAGACATTCCAACCCGTGGCCCTCAGAACTCTTTTATGCGGCCTGCGACCTTTATCTGCAAGTTTAGTGTCACATGCGCCTAAACTCATTTTTTCCATTTGCTTTTCACGCCCACGACCTGTAAGCATAATGTTTGTGTGCGCATGTGCTAAAGCACCCTTCCTGGTTTGTTTTTGTGTGTTCCTGCCGGTCTGTTAGTTCGTGCTGAAGAAGTAGCGTGTGTGTGTCTTAGCGCTGAAGAGGGATGTACGGGATACAGATTTGCTGTCGTTGACTTTCAAAGGGATAGCACCTAACTGCAGTAACAGGTAAGTGCGGAATGAGTGAGTGAGTGAATGAGTGCATGCATGAAAGCGAAATGTGTGGGTGAAAGTAGAAGAGTGTGTGTGTGTATGTGTGCATGACAGAGAGTCAGAGAGAGAGTGTTGTAGTGAATATGAACGGTAAGGATTTGTGGAGAATGTGTGGTATCTCCTCTGAGTGGGGAACATAGTTGTTATATACGTCTCAACCTCAAAGCAAGAAATCTGGAGAAAGCCATCAAAAGTCGGAGGACAAAGGCCCAAAATAGATGCACTTAAATATTGCTCTTACAGACTTAGAAAATTGATAGAAAGACAGACTTGCTTTAGCATGACATTTCTGAAAGGTATGAAGTCTGAAACTCAGATGTCTGAATTATATTTTCACTTTAACCCCCAGTGATTTGCTAGTCGTTATGCTTAGAATAGATTATTTTCTGCTTTTGCAATCTTGGAAGATCAGCAAGGCACAGAACCTTGCTGTGGCCTGTTGATTTTGTGGATTCCATTGCACTGGATTTTTGGATCTCATTTGCATTTTTTGCTTCAGATACCCTCATTATAACCTAGCATAGAAGTATGCCATTAAAAGTCTGTGTTGAGTGCTTCTGGTGACTGCCATTCTTCTACCCCTACTGTTTTTATGTCCTGTTGCAATGGATTTTGTAAATGGGCACTGTTGTTTTGGCTTGTCTGCTACTAACTACTATCTGAGAGGATGGTGAATTGTTGAACTTTATCTATGAATGCTCTTTGTGACTGCAATGGATGCTGGTTGTGATTTACCTATAGTTGGACTTCCCAGAGCAAAACAATTTTCAAGCTGTTGCATACCTGTGATGTCTGTCATAAGGCTGAACTGAATTTTATTCCAAGTGATCAGAGAGAACAGAGGGAAGATTGTCAGACATCTAAGGTGGTGACTTTGTTTTTACAGTATTGCTTACTGCTTGGTTTGACTTGCTGTTTTAATTTTAGTGATGTGGAGTTTTTGTTGTTGGATGAGTTCCTTGTACCTTCCTAACATCTTAGCAGCTTTTTGCTAACTGTGCCACCTTATTATCTTGCTTAAGAACATTGCTGCATTTTTCTTTGCCACCCTAAATTATTTCTTGATGTCAGTATCTACATTACCTAGTCATAAATGCCTACATGGGAGTTGGGTAGTTGAGTGTTACAATATACCGGTTTAGTTTGAAATTCTAATGTTCTACGTTTTGCTATCAGGGACAAAATTGCAGGATTACTGTTTTAAGCTATTTACAAACAAATGTCTGTATTAATATTTGCTGTTATTCTACCTTGTCATCTGGGGCTCATTTCTGAAGAGTACAGCAATGTCTTTCTGTTTTTCCTGGTATTTCTGAACAGTGATTTTATTTTATTTTTTTTAAATACCAGTGCAGTAGAAAAAACAAAACAGATGAGCTGTAGTGTAGCAGATAAGCTGTTGTAAAGGGACATTATCAGCTGCCAGTTATTTAAGGAAAAGCAGAGGCATGAAATGTTGTTTTTCTCTAAATTTGTCTATGGAAAGTATAATTCGTTATATCTATAGCTGTCTTACAGATGCAAAACATTCTACTTATTAACTGTGTTTGTGCAAGTCACTCATATGAATAGAAAAAGACTTTAAAATGGGCGAGCACATATATGCTCTGTAGGCATGGCAGGCAGTGTACTTTGAGTTTGTGCTGTAGGCACCATTCTGAGACTGTATAGATCATGCTGTGGGTACAAATGAGTTATTCTACCAGGATGATGGAGATTTTGTGTAGCTGAAGTTCATCCAATGTGTTTAAGAAATGGACATGGGTTTTGGAGATCTTGTTACATGCTATGGTATTTTTTTTTTAGAGTGAGTTAAATCTCAGTAAATTTAGTTTTGGATTTCCAGGAATATGCCTTGAGGTAAATGATAAAGCGCAACTGGCATAATAATTAAGGTCTTCACCTCCCATGCGCAAGGTAAAAGTTTGACTCTGACCAATGGCCAGTACCTACATGGAGTTTATATGTTCTCCCTGTGATGTTTCTCTTACCAAACACAGACAAGTGCTGATGAGCAGTGTGTCGGTGAAAAATGAGCATTAGCTGGAAAACATTGATGGAAGTTGCCATGTATGGAGAATTTAGGTCTGGAAGCACACATTACATATAATACCCACAATTTTAATTTCTCACATTTGTTACTAAGGTCTGTTTGGCAGTTTTTTTTAATTTAGATGTTTTGGAAACATTGCACTTTTACAGTACAACCCGAAGGTCTTGTAAATTAGCTTCACATCTAAATTCAGTTAGCCTTTTTTGATAAGGTGGAGGATTTCTTTCTCAGTGTAACCTGTTGAGGTTACATGGTAGTATCTCAGGTTAACTACACGGTTAAGCCTTGATGCCTGCGTTTCATCTGTGTTATGAGGTGTAGCACTTGAACATGCATGCAACACTCCACTCGGATTAAAGGAAAACTCCTGTCACTGCCACAGTAGTTGCCACAATAAATGCTGGTCGGGGAAGGCTGCTTTCATAGTGTAGCTATTTTGGTTCTGTAGTTTAAGATGATTTTTGCCCATTTTGAGAATAGTGTCCTTGGTAATCACTACAAGTCACCTTTGTGATGGAACCTTGCATATTAATGAGGGCATTGAGCTCTGGGATTTCTGAAGGTTTCATTAGTTTGGACTGCAGTGCCTGTACAGTAAAAAGACTGCGTGAATTGGACACTGAGGCTCCATAGCCATTGTGAGTGGAACTTGTAGCCAGTAAAGTGGCCATTTTATGTGCTATGTTGTGATTAATGTGTCCCACTGCTCCATGCATGTCTGACTGCACAAGGGAGCCTCAAAGTATGATGCAGGTGTGGAGATAAAGACAAATTTTCGGGAAATGTTGACTCACTTGTAAATCAGTAACAGGTGTTCAAGACAACAGGATGGCAGTAAAAGTAAATTCTTATGCTTTCTTTTGCTTTTAAGAACTATATGTCATATGTTCCACAAAAGAAATAAATCCACTTCCACAAAAGAAATAAATCCATGAACTTGCAAGAAAGTAATGCGAACTTTTTATTCAATAAAGCGCTTTTCGTCTGGCTGGATAGCTAGACTTCTTCAGATACAATTAAATGTTCAAGACACAGTATATAACTTGAACATCAGTCAACTGATCCGCCCTAATTAAAACAGCTGATCAACACCAACCCATGCATATACATTCCCTCACAGCCTAAACCAAAATGCCTAAAACACACATACCATGAATAACTACTTCTAGTTAAGTTAATTAAAACCTGCTAACATATTTATCAATTTAAATCTTTATATATTTATAAATATTCTAAAAACTTATAAAATACTTAATATACCATACAAAAAATGTAGAAGTCAGAAAGAGTATCTATAAATGAGTTTATGACTTTAATTATATCCATACTCAAATACCATATAAATTAAACAAACTGAAGCAGTTAAACTAACAATGCAAAACTCATACAATGCTCCTACTGGGACAGAGTATATGAACATTTGTATAGCATTAGAAACAATAAGCTAGACACACTCACTCTTTTCCTAATCATGGTTTTATGTTTAGAGCTATATATATATATTCTGAGTAGTTTCTCTAAAAATTCTTTAGGGCAGAAATGTGCATTATTTTACATAGTATACATTTTATGAATTTTATATGTTATGTATATTATTCTACTAAGTAGAGTTTTCCCAGTAGGAGCAATGCATGAGTTTTGCATTATTAGTTTAACTGCTTCAGTTTGTTTAATTTATATGGTATTGGAGTATGTATATAATTAAAGTCAGAAACTCATTTATAGATACTCTTTCTGACTTCTACATTTTTTGTATGGTATATTAAGTATTTTATAAGTTTTTAGAATATTTATAAATATATAAATAATGATTTAAATTAATAAATATGTTAGCAGGTTTTAATTAACTTAATTAGCAGTTATAATTCATGGTATGTGTGTTTTAGGCATTTTGGCTTGGGCTGTGAGGGTATGTATATGCATGGGTTGGTGTTGATCAGCTGTTTTAATTAGTAGGGCGGATCAGCTGACTGATGTTCAAGTTATATACTGTGTCTTGAACATTTAATTGTATCTGAAGAAGTCTAGCTATCCGGCCAGACAAAAAGCGCTTTATGGAATAGAAAGTTTACATTACTTTCTTGCAAGTTCCTGGATTTATTTATTTTGTGGAGCATTACTCATTTTGTTGCTGTTTTTCATTATATGTCATATGTTGCCATCCTCCATCTACTCCTAATGATTACTGCCAATACTTCTGCCTTTCCCCAGAATGAAATGTGCATTATAATGTTCAGTAGTTTCTATCCCAAGGAGATCAAAAGTAGGAATCTGGTTTCCTACATCATATTATAAGCAGACATTCTACCTTATCATCTGGGCCTCATTATTTTTCTTTTGGAAAGGACGGTCATTTAATTTATGAACAGCAAAATGTATTGTAGGGCCTTGAGTTTAACCTATGCTGTTCTTTGTTATTCAAAATAGTATGACTCTAGGTGTCTGCAACCAAAATGTGTAATGTAACATTTCATTCTGGAAGCATAGTAAAAACATTTTCTTACAAATAAAATTAATTTTAAACTAATTAATATCAGATTCTTTTTTTAAGTAAGATCAAATGGGCCTGTATTTGCACTACCTGAATGTTGCACAATAAATGCAAATGTTGACTTGTTTTTTCCATTCACTCCAACTTTCAAGATATGCAAATAAAGGTGACTGCCTTGAATTTGGATAACGAAGTTTACATTACACAGTGTTATACTTTTAAGTATGACTAAAGCACTACTTGTTACATTAAGACCGTGATTTAATAATGGAATTTACCGTTAATTCAGATTTAGGGTGGCACAGTGGTTAGTGTTGCTGTTTCATAGTAATTGGCTCAGTTTAGTTCTTTGGCTATATCTTGCGTATGGAGTCTGCACGTCCTCCATAACTGATTGCATGTTTACAACATTGTTGTTAATGTAATAATTTGTGGGGACATCACTCTCCCCAAAGGGGATGATGATGCATTTTTTGGCATTTAGCCTGAATCCATGTTTCTGGCACTAGTCATTTGTTTGGGTGAGACACTCTTATTCAGAATTGTTTTATTAAGTCAGTAATGTGAATTCTTTACTTTATTGCAAATTTGTTGGCTTACTTTTGTGGATTATAGTACTGTAGGACTGCTAATGTTGACATTTTACATACTTGGACTGCTGGAGTGGTTTTCCCATCGAGAACTGGTAGTACTGTAGTGAATAACTAAAATGACAGTGGTAGTGTGTGCCAGTTTTTTCTTTGCAAGTGAATGAGTTTTGTTGGGTAGCATGCAAAGTAAACAGTGTTGAACTTGATGGTAGGGCTGTGATTAGGTTACTGAAAGCTACCATCCTTATAGCAGTAAGAAACTTGCTTACATGCTAACCATGCATGTTCATAGCTCTATTGCAGTCTATCTGAATTATATGAAGAACTTTTCAAAAGGCCCAATATTAGTGCCACAAAGTACAGACCAACAGTCACAGTGAATATGATGTGCTTTATGTGTAATGGCTGTTTTTGAAGAGTAATGGCATTAGTACTACAAGTGAAACAAAGCACCTCAGTGGCCCTTCTCAAATGCAATCTGTACAACTGGATGGGTAACTAAATTCACCTCGGGGGTTCTACCTGTCTCTCTCCTGCCTGGATATTTTTGTGTTACATTGTGAATGTAAAATGCTTCCTCCAAACACCATTAACATATACTACAAGTACATCTAGTTTTAATTTTTATTTCCTTACTTTATGTAAATTGTTAGCTATTGTTTCAAAAATAAATATAACTAGGAATAAAGTAGTTAATGCTAGTTGCTCCTTTTTTACTTTTCAGCATGGCTTCTGCATCATGCCAAAACAAAAGTGGTACAATGAAAAGAAAAATAGCTGATGAAAGGAGTGTTTTAGGAGAAATGGACTCTTTGTTGAATCTAATAGCACTTTGCTTACTATGCAGAGATGTGGTATCCGTTTTCAAGGACTACAATTTGAAAAGGCATTATATTCAAATGCACCCAAAATTAAGTGAATTGCAAGGAGTGTGCCCTAGACAAAAATATTAGATTTTAAAAAAATCTTACATTCCAACAACAGATGTTTTGAAAATCAGCTACTCAACCTGATTCCTTAGTCAAGGCAAGTTATGTTGTAGCAAATTTAATTGCTAAAAAATCCAAGCCATTTGCTGATGGTGAATTTACTAAAGAATGTCTTGAAAGTGTATCAGACATAATTTGTCCTGAAAAAAAATAAGTTTATGACACCAGACAATTGCTAGGCATGTGGATGATATAGCCAAATATATTGAAAATACTTTGGAATCTCAGTGTGCAACTGTCAAGTTTTACTCCCTAGCTTTGGATGACAGGACTGATGTTACAGCTACAGCACAACTTGCCATATTTATTCAATGTGTTGACAATGATTTCAACATTACTGAAGAACTAGCCTCTCTGATTCCACTGAAATATTCCACGAAGTGTGTTGAGTTGTATAAAGCACTAAAACAAACATTGGCAAGACTTTCCTTAACCATCGTAAACGTGTCTGGCATAGTAACTGACGGTGCTCCAGGTATGGTTGGAAAAAAGGAAGGACCAGCAACACTAATGGAAGAAGATGCAAAGCAGATCAATAATGTGTGTTTCATGAAGTAACTCTGCATTGTACATCATGATAAGCTGTGTGCACTGACTTTTAAAATGAAAAATATTATGAATGTTGTCATTGAAAAGTACAGTTTTGTACCTACCATAAATGTAGATGTTCGAAGATCCACATTGCTGCAGTCCTAACACTAGGGTAGTCCGCTGTCCCTCGGTCGGCCCGAATATCAGAGCATAAGGCTGACGTCGGTCAAGGCGCATTTGACTGACATCAGAACGTCAGGGTACAAATGCGCATGACCGACGTCATATCCTCAGTCTTTTCTTGCCCCAGATGTCAGAAGACCCTAAAAAGAAAGGTCAAAACCCATAGACAACAACTAAACAACCAACCAGCCTAACACCAAAAATATGTACAATATATACAATATATACAATTATACCTCAGATGGATAACCCAACCCACACAACCACCTCAAACTACAGAG
The DNA here is from genome assembly GCF_019279795.1 of Protopterus annectens. Classification (NCBI taxonomy): domain Eukaryota; kingdom Metazoa; phylum Chordata; order Ceratodontiformes; family Protopteridae; genus Protopterus; species Protopterus annectens. The sequence continues at coordinate 1,724,874,737 of NC_056726.1, forward strand.
GGAAAGCAGGGAGGGTAAATTGGACTGCAGCAATGTGGATCTTCGAACATCTACATTTATGGTAGGTACAAAACTGTACTATGTTCTTCATCTCACATTGCTGCAGTCCTAACACTTGGGTAGAATCCCAAAGCAGAGGTAAGGGAGGATGGCTAAACTATAATGAAGCAGGAGCTGCCAAAATGCCCTGCAACACAGCAGTGGCAAAACCAGCCCTAGATTTAGAGTACAGTGGAAGGTGGTAATGCCTAGAGAAGGTATGCACTGAACTCCAAGTGGCTGCCTCCAAAATATCCTTAGTAGCCACCCCTCAAAAGCTGTTGAAGTGGCAGTAGCCCTAGTGGAATGAGGCCTAATCCCAGCTGGAATCTCTTTGCCATGATGGGAATAACAGAAAGCAATGCAAAATCCAATCCACTTAGAAATAGTTTGTTTTGACACGGCTTGCCCTGAGAGCACAAAGCAAAAGAAACTAATAACTGCTGAGATTGTCTGAACCCTTTAGTTCTGTCCAAATAATATCGCAACTGCCTGTGTACATCTAAAGTGTGCAAAATCTTTTCCCCTTTAGTTTGGGGATTTGCATAAAAAGTAGGCAAATGAATAGTTTGGTTTAAAGCCACACTAGAAACCACTTTAGGCATAAAGGAAGGATTAGTACGTAAAGATACCCTATCCTTATGGAAAATTAAGAAAGGCTCAACTGCCATAAGGGCCTGTAATTCAGAAACCCTTCTTGCAGAGGTAATGGCCAACAAAAAAGCAGTCTTCCATGACAAATATTTCAACTCAGCAGTAGCTGCAGGCTCAAAAGGTTGTAGATTGAGTTTCTCCAACACAAAATTGAGATCCCAAGCAGGAGTAGGAGCCCTTCGTGGGGGTCTTATATTCTTTGCCCCTCTAAGAAATTGTTTGAACAAAGGATGAGAAAACAATGGTGGGTCACAGTCGTAGTGAGCTGAAATTGCTGCAGCATGAATCTTAATAGAAGAGAAGGACAAACCTTTGTCCAATAACTCAGTAAGATATTGAAGAGCCACACTTAAATCAGGCTCAGAAACATCCAAATCCTTAGCTGCACTCCAAAATAAAAATCTCTTCCATTTATCTGCGTACACTTTCCTTGTACTCGGCCTTCTAGCTTCCAAAATCACATTCAAAACTTGTTGTGGAAGTTGAGACCCTCTATGGTTTAAAACAGAATATGCCATGCTGTTAGGTGAAGAGAGTGAAGTTTGACATTGAGCAAATGACTGTCCTCCTGGGACAACAGATGTGGAATCAAAGGCAAAGGCCATGGAGGCTTCCGTACTAGACTTCTCAGTAATGGGTACCAGTGCTGTCGAGGCCAATCTGGAGCTATCAAAATCATCCTTGGCTTGTCCTGTCTGGCCTTCAGAAGTACCTTTGGGAGGAGAGGCAGAGGTGGAAAGGCATACACATGAAGATTTTTCCAACTGAAAGAAAGAGCATCCACTTTCCAAGCTGTGGGATGAAACCGCTTTGTGCAAAACTTTGGCAGCTGGTGGTTTAGTGGAGAAGCGAACAGATCTATGTCTGGAGTTCCCCAGGACACTGTCAATTTCTGAAATACATGAATATCCAGTTTCCACTGTGGGGATCCATGATTTGTCTGCTTAACACATCTGCTAAGGAGTTCTGTGCTCCGGCAGAAACCTTGCCTGAAGACTTAGTTGTAAACTGAGAGCAGTCTCCCACAAAATCATTGCTTGCCTGCATAGAGGATAAGAATGTGTTCCCCTTGCTTGTTGATGTACCACATGACAGTTGTGTTGTCTGTTAGAATCAACACCTGCCCAGGAAGAAGTAAATCCTTGAAAGCTATTAATGCAAACTGGACTGCTAACATCTCCTTCAAGTTGATATGTAGATGCTGTAGTCTGACAGGCCACTTGTCTTGTATCCACCTTCCACTTAGATGAGCTCCCCAAGCTTTGTCTGAGGCATCTGTCGTTAAAATTTGACTCGCCTCTGGCCGGGTCACAGAGAGTCCCTTGTTTAGGTGACATTCCTGAGCCCACCACAAAAATTCCTTTTGAATGCAAGGTATTATTTGAATGACAGTGTCCAGATGCTGGCAGTGCTGTGTCCATACGTTTTGAGATACCATTGCAACTTCCTCATATGCAGTTTGGCATTGGGAAGCACCAGAATACAAGATGCCATGAACCCTAAGGCTTGAAGGACTGTCCTTGCAGTCAGCCCGGACTGAAGAGATAGATGATGGAAGTAAAGGGAAAGATTCTTTTGTTTGTCCGGGGTTAGAAAGGCCATCTGGGATGCTGTATTCAGTCTTACACCCAGAAAGCACATGTCTTGAGAGGGTACTAGACTGGACTTTATTTCGTTCACAGAATACCCCAGGCATCTTAGCACTGCTATCACATATTCCAAATGACGAAGAAGCTCGTCCCTTCCTTGAGCCAGAATCAGGCAATCGTCCAAATAAGGATAGATTTGTATTCCTTTTAGCCTGAAGAAAGCTATCACTGGAGCCAGAACTTTAGTAAATACTCTGGGCGCAGTAGATAAGCCAAAGGGCAATGCAGAGAACTGATAATGAGAAGTCCCAGTCCGAAAACGCAGATACTTTCTGCAAGTTAGCCTGATAGGAACATGAAGGTAAGCCTCCTTGAGATCCAAAGTTACCATCCAGTGATCCTTGCCCAGTAGAGGTAAAAGCTGTTGTAACGTCAACATTTTGAACTTGGGAATGTCCAGATAAGTGTTGAGGATAGATAAATCCAAAATTGGTCTCCACGTGTTCCCCTTCTTTGGCACAAGGAACAGGCGAGAATAAAATCCTAGGCCCCTTTCTGGCATAGGGACCGGTTGTATGGCCCCTATTTGGAGTAACAGAGAAATTTGCCTGTGAGCCTCTATTCTTTGTTGAGGAGGAATGTCTGGCATGCCTTTGAAAGGAGGCAAGGTATGGAAATAAAACCTGTAACCGTGATGTATGATATCCAGTACCCATCTGTCTTGGGTAATCAAACTCCAATTTTCTTTGAAAAGTGCCAACCTTCCTCCCAAAGGTGCTGCCAGGCGAGAAGGTTCTGGCAGCTGAAAAGGTAGGTCATTGGGTCGGTTTACGAAAGGACTGACCCCTGCCCTCACCCGAAGACTGTGCAGGAGAACTCCCTGTTCTAGGCCTGAAAGAGCCCTGACCTCTGCCCCTGCCACGCCTAGATCTACCCCTAGACTGGGAATCATAAGAAGGATACGCCCACCCTTTACTAGGCTAATTTCTACCAAACATTTGAGCCTCAACCTGCAGTAAATCTGTAACAGTCTGCATAGACTTAGCCTTGTCTTCCATTTTCTTTAAAACTGCCTCAACAGGAGAACCAAACAAGACATCAGATTGCAAAGGGGCATCCAAAATCCTAGTTTTAACACGGTCAGATAAATTTTGATCCCTCAGCCAGGCATGCCTGCGAAGAACTGACCCAGTGGCAGCCACCCTAGACGAGGCCTGTACAGCATCAAAACCACATTGCAAAGAATGCTTACCCACCTGTTCAGAAACATGCACTAAATCTTGTAACTCTTTACAATCAATACCTTCCGCCAGAGCATCAACCTTAGATTTCAACTGTGAAAGGAGATAATTTTGATATTTCAACATGTGAAACTGGCAATTCAAAGCTCTCATGGCTAGAGTGGAAGAAGTATAAACTTTCTTTCCCCATCTATCCAAGGCCCTGGCCTCTTTATCTGCAGGAACCGGATTCTTGACAACAGAAGCCTTAACACCCTTAGGCCCCTGGCTAACAGTTTCTGGGTCTGCCCTAGGACTCTTAAAAAGATACTTATGAGCTTCAGGCACCCTGTAATACCTATCTGGTTTAACAGGAGCAGGAGACAAAGAATCAGGATTAAGAGAAGCCTCTGCAAACACATCTTCCACCACATTCAGAACAGGAGGTATAGCTAAAGGCCTATGCTGGGGTAAAACAAAATTCCCTAAGCCTTTTCCTGGAATCAGAGAAATCCTGACCTTCCCATTTAAAATGCTCTCTCATGGAGTGAAGGGTCTCTGAAGAAGAAAAATCCTCAGGAGGAGAAGCAGAAGGAGTAGAATCATCCACATCAGAATCAGAATAATGAGAATACTCCTGCAAGTCTTCAGCCAAGACTCAGACACATCCGAAGCCTGCTCATAATCCCCAACACAGGTTCCATCCTAGGCCTCTTATCAGGAGGGGGCATAGAGCCTCTAATTAAAGTAATTAAATCTTCTGCCATTTTAAGCATGTGCTTCTTGGGCACAGAACCTGAAGAACTAGGAGTGACACCCACAGAAGCAAAACTAGACCTGCCTCTAGGAGAAGCCTTGGAAGCAGAAAGAGAGGGCCTAGACACCTTAGGGAGGGGAGTACAGTTATCTGAGAAGCCCCTACAGCCTGACCTGCCTCCTGGGAGGCCACATCCTGTAAAAACAGTTTCTCCCTGGGACTCCAGAGAGGCCTCCGTCGGAACCACCGGTTCCACTGACGCCTCTAAAGAACTGGCGTCCGGTTCGGACGACTCCTCTAACCTAGGTTTAACTGCCTTGTCCTTGCGCTTCTTTGAGGAAGCGCGTCGGAGCATCCGACGGCATATTGTAATTGCACCGCTTCCCAAAGACCAACCTGGCACAATCCAACCTCCGCTTTATAGTGCGTTTATTGAACCTAGCACAAAAGCGACACCCAACAACGTCGTGCTCAGGTCCCAAACAAGGTATACACAAATTATGGTAATCCCTATGCGGTATCTGTTTCCCACAAGAAATACAGTTATTCACTTTTTCTGACATCCGTAAACCACTGAGGCAAGAAAAACAAAATATTCCCCAACGGGTACTTAACCAACTCTGACTTCGGGTCTGAAACTCCCGAAAAATTTCAGAACGCCGAACGGCACTTGCAACACTGCTTCTGCATCGGACCATGCGGCAAAAAAGACTGAGGATATGACGTCGGTCATGCGCATTTGTACCCTGACGTTCTGATGTCAGTCAAATGCGCCTTGACCGACGTCAGCCTTATGCTCTGATATTCGGGCCGACCGAGGGACAGCGGACTACCCTAGTGTTAGGACTGCAGCAATGTGAGATGAAGAACATCAATAAATTTCATAAGATCCAGAGGATTAAATCACTGCCAGTTTCAAGAGCTTCTGAATACCTTGGGAACTAGCTATGGAGACATTGTGTACTTTACTGCAGTAAGGTGGTTAAGTCGTGGTAAAATGCTGAAATGTTTCTATGATTTGAGAAATGAAATAAAGTGCTTTATGGAGTCAAAAGGAAAGCCTGTACCCGAATTTGAAAATGCAAACTGGATGGCTGATTTAGCATTCTTAGTAGACATCACTGCATTTAAATGACCTGAACCTGCGCCTCCAAGGTGAAAATCTACTAATAAATGACATGTTTCAAACAGTGACAGCATTTGAAGTGAAACTGAAATTATGGCATTGTTGGATTAAAAACAATAACTTCGTTCAGTTTGAAACACTGTCTGAACAAAGCCATGTAAATACTGAAAAATATGCATTAATTGTTTATCACAGGACTTTGAGAGAAGATTTCAGTAAACACCAACATAATTTCAGTATATTTGCTACTCCATTCTCAGTTGGCATCAACATGTTGCCTGCAAACCTGCAATTGGAATGCATAAAGTTGCAGTCAGATATACAACTTAAAAGAAAAATTTCTGCAAGTGTCTTTATTGGACTTTTATAAGTTTTACCTGTCTAAAGACAAATACCCATCATTTCACGAACATGCCCTGTTCATGACATCTGTGTTGGGGAATACACACATTTGCGTGCAATTTTTTTCTTGTATGAAGTTTACAAAAAGCAAAATCAGAACTAAAATTTCAGATGAGCATTTTGAAGATACTCTTCGCATTGTTACTACCTCTATCAACACAGACATAGACACACTGGTATCAAAAAAACAGGCTCAATGTTCACATTAAAATGTTATGCTCATGTTCATTGCACAAAAGGACCATCTTGATTTGACAGCCTGAACCTCCTAATATGGACACTTTACAAAAGTATAACAAGAACTTTACTAGGACCAATATGTTTGAATTCTGTGAAGGTCTATGCCTGGCTGTACCCTTGTGAACAGATTTTATGAATTGGAAAACCCCTTTAACATTTTCTGCAAACATTGGGAAACAACTTAAGTTGGAGACATAGTGAGCTAAGGAAGAAGTACACAAAGGTGTTATCTGAAAAACTGTGGGAACCACCCACAAAGTGAAATTGTTTGTTTTGAGTACTGAAGGACAAAGAATTGCAGGTCTTATCATTCCTGCAAGCTGTGCATCTCCACTGATGCATCACCTTTCATCTTCAGACCAGCCTCACCAAATAGCAGTGCAACAATAACAGATGTGGCAATAGCTTCATCAGCAGAGTATTCCCCACTTTATCGATGCCACAGAGTGATGAAAAGCAGATACTTCAGCTGTGGATTACTAAACAGTGCCAGATGTAGTCATGATTTGCATAATTTCGGAGACAGATTCCAAAGACATTATGTAATGTGCATTTCAAAAGGAGTGCTCACTTTGATAATACCATTTAAGATGGCAAATAGAAAACCGTGGGAACCACCCACATAGTGAAATTGTTTGTTTTGAGTACCGAAGGACAGAGAATTGTAGGTCTTATCATTCCTGCAAGCTGTGCATCTCCACTGATACACCTTCTTTCATCTTCAGACCACCCTCACCAAATAGCAGTGCAACAGCAATAGATGTGGCAACAGCTTCATCTGCAGAGTATTCCCGAAATTTACGAAAAGCAGACTTCCAACATCCCAGTAGTGACAACATAACTACTGCAATGGAATTGGAAACAGAAGAATACATCAGCACCTCAGACGACATATGGACATTAAGGACATGACAGAAGAAGTGGACATCTTTAAGAAACCAGCAAAATCATGAGGTATAATCTCATAAAAATGGAAGGTTCTGTACCAATTTGTAAAAAAAAAACTAAAATGTTCGAGTTAACTGTTACATTAAGATTTAGAATGAGAATTAGAATTTTAAGGCATTTATTCATTGTTGGAATGCAACTACAGTACAGCCAGGAGGTCAACTTTGGTCGCCTGTGGCAGCAAAAGAGTTAACTATATGATATATTTTACCTGCGGCCCTGAGACAATTTCTGTTCACTTAATGCAGCCCTGGGAAGCCAAATGTTTGGACACCCCTGCTTTAAATGTGTTTGAGTTTCTAATTATCATGGAACTCCATCAGACAGTAAAAAATTTGAACACCCCTTATATACATATCAATCCAATTAAATTACAAATTCAATATACTTGTTTAATTAAACAGCCATTTAATTAATTAAACAAGCATTTTTCCTAAAAAAAATTAATAAAAACTATTTGTATAATATTTACCAGCATATTTACACTATATTGATAAAGGAATTTACTAATGGCCTATATAAGCATACATCGAAATGTGTAAATTATAAAAAATTCATTTTTCACATCTTGGAAAAAGAGGTACCCAATGATCAAGACGGAATTAATTCTCATATCTTGAGTATAGGGAACTATATTGGCAGCTTTTGTTAAATGCCACTCAAAATCCAGTCATCAATCAGAAAATATCTACAGCAAGTGCATTGGTATTAAGGGCTGATACACTGTATGTATGTATATATATATATATATATATATATATATATATATATTCTAATGATAACGTTTACATATACTGAACATAATAGAAAAGTTTACATTTATATTTATGTATATGTAAAAAAAAGTGTGTGTGTGTATGTATATATATATATATATATATATATATATATATATATATATATATATATACACATTTTGATATGTATTTTAAGGATACTCTGATAAATATATACATACAACCTCAGTAAGAAGCTGAGATCCCTCATAAAATCCTCAAAAGCTAGTTACGAAAATAAAATTGCCAAAGATTCCAAAGACAACCACAAGGCATTCTATAGTTATGTCAAGAATCTAAATGACAATGCTCAGATCTGCTCCGAGCTACAACAGAATGGCATTAAATATACTGATCCCAAGGATATTGCCAATATCCTGGCAGATCGATTTAGTACCAACTTCACCCCCCTCTCACCCCCTAAAGGGCCCATCTCAATACCAAAAGATTGCCAAATTCCGATAATCATGGCCACACAGGTAGAAACCGCACTCTCCAAAGCTAAGAATACAGCATCCATGGGACCAGATGACATCCCAGGCTGTGTACTATATGAACTACAAAATGAACTGGCACCTCACCTAAGTGTCATGTTTAATCATAGCCTCACTTCAGGCTTCGTGCCCACTTAGTGGCGCACAGCTACAGTTATCCCGCTCCACAAGGGAGGATCCACCTTGGATCCCGGGAACTACCATCCCATCAGCCTGACAAGCCTGATCTGCAAGGGCATGGAACACATTATCATGGAACTTATAAACAAAGACATTGGTAACCTTCAAACACTGGACCCCACCCAGTTTGGGTTTGTGAAGGGCCGATCTTGTCTCCTGAATCTGACTGACTTCTTCAAATCAGTCTCCAGAGCTGTGGACGAGGGTAAGGTGGTCCACACAGCCAATCTGGACCTCGCCAAGGCCTTCGACACCACCCCCACTCTGAAATCATAGATAAACTTATTAAGATGGGCATAAATCCCTACGTCACTCGATGGGTTGCCAACTGGCTTACTGACAGAACCCAGACTGTAAAAGTAGCCGACTCCAAATCCAGCTCCAGACAAGTGGAGTACCTCAGGGTTCAGTCCTGGGACCACTCTTGTTTGGCATCTACTTCTCTGAACTACAGGCCAACACTAAGGGACTCTGGCTAACAAAGTTCGCAGATGACTGCAAACTGGGAGCCATTATTGAATCCCCAAATGATGTGGATATTCTACAAAAGGGCCTTACAGAAAAAGATGCCTGGTGCCAGAGCCATGAGCTCAAGCTTAATGCCAAGAAATGTAGTTATCCCCTTTGGAAAAAAAAAAAACATGTACTCATGAATTACCACATAGGTGGCAGGACACTAAACATCGAAAGTGTGATGAGAGACTTAGGGACACAGGTGGACAGTGGTCTCACTTTCAATAACCACATCGCCACAACAGTCAGGAAATCCTTCTATGTGGCACACCTCATCACTAAGGGCTTTTCATCCAGAAAAAAGGAGGTCATTGTCCCACTGTACTCATCATCCCTCATTAGACCCATTATAGAGTATAATGCCCCATTTGGTATGTACCTCACAAGACTTCTGCAACAGCTGGAAAGGCCACAGAAATACCTCACTAAAAGAATCACAGGCCTAAAGCAGTTGCCATATGCTGACCATCTAAAAAAAACTCCAGCTATACTCTGTGGCATATCGTCTAGTCAGAAGCGATCTCTGCTTAACATACAAGGCCATGTGAAACCCTGAGCTGTTGGACATGCTCCACTTAAAGAAATCCCAATCCCTCAGAGCCACACGCTCCAGGGATCTAAACCTTGTCATCACAATGAACAAAACATGATGGAGGGATAGGTTCCTGACCCAGAGACTCCCCGTACTCTGGAATAGACTGCCCATACATGTCAAGCAGAGCACCTCCTTGGCCCTCTTCAAAAGGAACCTTGATGATTGGATGGGAGATAGGAAATTCACCCCAGGGATCATGTCAATCGCCCTGCTAGACAGGGGTCCAGAGAAGTAAATATTGTGGGAAGAAATATCCAGGGAATTGTTATGGCTAGGCTTGCATAGGCCCTAGGGCCAATAGCCTATTACCAACCTATGAACCTATATATATTTTATTTTATACTTGGAATGTATTACTATTTATTTTTAATCACTAAGGAAGTTCCAAATGGTTTTATTAATTTTTTTTAGGAAAAATGCTTGTTTAATTAATTAAACATGTATACTGAATTTGTAATTTGATTGGATGCATAAAATGGGTGTTTTATAGCAAACTGTTTACTATCTGATTAAGTTACAAAGCACTTGTAGATCAAACATTCTGGTGACTATACTCGAGCTCTTTAGGTTTGTATTTTGGAATAAAGTTTTATTATTTTATCTTGAAGTAATTCCAAGTATTTTATCATAAGGAACTGGAATTTTTTTTAAACCTAGCCACGCATCCCAAATCTTTGACAAGTTCCAGCAACTGCTAGGCCAGAACCACTTGTTGTGACTCCTTTGGAGGCTGCCACAGTCCCTGACCTATCCAGGGCTACCAATACTGCTCACAAGTTAATCAGGTTTGACGCTACTATGCAAGCATCAGATTTTGAGTGGTTCCACAGGGGGACCTTATGTCTCCCCTAACTTCTGACATTCCTACTGAGGTTCTAATCGGACTGCATCCCTTGGCCATGTGTGTTAAAAGATCTGAGGGTTCTCTAAATTTAATGAAAGCCATGAATTCCTGTGCTACCTTGACCAGATCCTTTACTTCAGTCTGAGACACAGAGGCTGAGGGCAGAGGTGTGGCCAAGGTGGGAGCGCATTTTGGTTTGATAGATCATTTAATAATAGTGGCGTCAGACCCAACTAACATGTGAGTGGTGGTAGCCATGGGTAGGCCGGGGACCATGGCAGCCTCCAGAGGGGCCACACCAGATGGTTCTGACCTAGCAGTTGCCAGTCATATGTGCTACAAAGTCACCTTCTAAAGTTCTTTGGTTGACTTGGAGATTGATGGGGTAGTTTTTTCTGTGGCCTCCAAATCCTTAGGGTTTCTAGCTTTTCACTTTTTTGGGATCACACCAGCAGCCAGAGCAACTGCGAGAACTACATAAGTCAGAGATTGTGATGCTACCAAAGAGGCTGACAATGACAACTTCATATGAGCTGCAAGTACCTAGGCCCTGTACTTAAGGGATTTTGCATGAAACAGCACAATCAGAGCAGTTAGAGATGTTGTGTTGAGGCCCCAAGTAAAACGAGTGAAAATCTTTATGTGGGATTTGTTTCCAACAGCACAGTTATTTAACTTTTTTTGAACATTAATTTCCCCAACAGAGTATTTATCTGTGTGGAAGCAGTGGAACTCTGGAAAAACAATCTGACTGTTGGACTGCGAATATATAAAAAGTACAGTTTTGTACCTACCATAAATGTAGATGTTCGAGTGTTCACACTGCTGCAGTCATTACACTTGGGTTATCCTGCCATCAGGCGGTCCCGCAGTCAGCCAGAGTTCCAAAGTCTTGGTCCGGCATCGGTTGCTGTCACTTCTTCCCTGACGTCTGTGCGCCAGCGGTATATAAGATGTATCAGACGCCATTTTCTTCAGTTTTTCTTGCCCCAGATGTCAGGTGTCCCCAAGTAGGTAGGCAATACATATTGCTAATAAAAAATATACATATAAAATAAAAATACCTTCAGTTACAAGTAAATACACCACAAAGGTTGTATAGGATAGAACGGTATAGATAAGTCCAGCTAGTTCAGAGGGAATGGAGGGTGGGTAACCTGGACTGCAGCAGTGTGAACACTCGAACATCTACATTTATGGTAGGTACAAAACTGTACTATGTTCGTGTTACACTGCTGCAGTCATTACACTTGGGTAGAATCCCAAAGCTAAGGTTGGGTGGCTGGTCTATAAAGAGTTAGGATTGGCTATGAGGCCCTGCAGAACTGCAGTGGCAAATCCTGCTCTGGATTTAGAGTAAAGAGGCAGGTGGTAATGCTTGGTAAAGGTGTGCACTAAACTCCAAGTTGCAGCCTCCAAAATTTCCTTGGTAGGTACTCCTCTGAGAAAGGCTGTTGAAGTGGCTGTTGCCCTGGTGGAATGTGGCATAATGTTATTTGGGACTGATTTTCCATGCTGTGTGTAGCAGTAACGAATACAGTGTCCTATCCATTTGGATATAGTCTGCTTTGAGATAGCCTTGCCCTGTGATCCTGCAGCATATGCTACAAACAGTTGCTCAGTTTTCCTGAAAGCTTTTGTTTTGTCCAAGCAGAAACATAGCTGCCTGTGTATGTCCAAAGAATGCAAAAGTTTCTCCCCTTTATTCTGGGGGTTTGGAAAAAAGGTTGGCAAATGGATGGTTTGGTTAAGAGCCACACTAGATACCACCTTTGGCATAAAGGTAGGGTTTGTCCTTAAAGAAACCCTGTCCTGATGAAAAATTATAAAAGGTTCCACTGCCATTAATGCCTGTAGCTCTGAGACTCTTCATGCTGAAGTTACTGCCAGGAGCAGAGCTGTTTTCCATGATAAAAATTTTAGATTGGCTGTATTGGCTGGCTCAAAAGGTGGCAGGGTCAGTTTTTCCAAAACGAAATTGAGGTCCCAAGTTGGTGTTGGTGCTCACCGGGGTGGTCTTATGTTTTTAGCCCCTCTGTGATACTGCTTTAGCAAGGGATGAGAGAATAAAGGAGGATCCGTGTTGTAATGTGTTGAAATGGCAGAGGCGTGGATCTTAATTGATGAGAAGGATAGGCCTCTGTCCAGCATCTCAGTTAAGTATTGTAAAATCTGAGGAATGTTTGGAACAAGAGGGTCAAGGCTTTGAGCCTGGTTCCAGGTGCAGAATCTCTTCCATTTGTCTGAGTAAGCATTCCTGATGCTAGGCCTCTTGGCCTCCAAAATGACATCCATAACATCTTTAGAGAGAGATGAGATGTTGCCCGTTTGACTAATGAATCTGCCATGCAGCCAGGTGTAGGGTTTTAGAGTTGACCGTGCAGGATCTGATTGTTTTGTTGAGTCAGAAGGTGTGGAATTTGAGACAAAATCCATGGTGGGCCTTGAGCTAAGTTCCTTAAGACAGGGTACTAGTGCTGGAATGGCCAGTCTGGAGCAATCAGGATCATCTGTGGTTTTTCTTGTCTGGCTTTTAGGAGTACCTTTGAAAGGAGAGGTAGTGGCGGGAAGGCATAAACTTTTAGGTTTTTCCAGCTGAACAAAAGAGCATCCACTTTCCATGCTTGTTTGTGATAAGTCATTGTGCAGAATTTTTGTAGTTGACAATTCAGTGAGGCTGCAAAAAGATCTATGTCTAGGCATCCCCATTTTTGCGTTACCATGCTGAAGATTTATGGATTCAATTTCCATTCGTGAGGGTCCATGATATTTCTGCTTAGATCGTCTGCCAGAGTATTTTTCTTTCCTGGCAGGAATTGTGCTTGCAGGTGAACTTGATACGGCTGTGTTCCACAAGGTCATGGCTTGCCTGCATAGGGGATAGGAATGAGTGCCCCCTTGCTTGTTTATGTACCACATTACTGTGGTGTTGTCTGTCTTTAATAATAATTGTCCTGGATGCAGAAGGTCCTTGAAAGCTGTTAGGGTATTCTGAACAGCCAACATCTATTTTTGATTAATGTGAAGATGCATCTGGTCTGTGGTCCACTTGCCCTGAATGCATTTTCCTGCCATGTGTGTTCCCCAGGCGTAATCCGAGGCATCTGTTGTTAGAGTCTGCCTGGCTGTGGGTAGGGTAAAAGGCTGACCCTTGTTTAGGTGACATGCCTGTGCCCAGCATCGAAACTCCTGTTGTAGGCAGGGAATCATTGGTATTACTGCTTCTAAACTGTGAGTGTGTCGAGTCCAAACACTTTTTAGGTACCATTGTAATTTCCTCATATGCAGTCTGGCATATGGTATTAGTAGTATGCAGGATGCCATGAATCCCAGGGCCTGCAGAATTTTTCTTGCAGGGAGATGGGACATTTTTGCCAGTAGTTGAAAATATTGAGTTAGTTGAACTTGTTTGTCTGGCGTGAGGTAAGCCATCTGGGCCGTTGTATTTAAGCTGGCACCCAGGAATATAATCTGCTGTGAGGGCACTAGTTTTGACATCTTTTTGGTTACTGTGTACCCTAGAGAAATTAGCAACCTTTTTACAAATGCCAGATGCTGTAGAAGAATGTCCTTTGTCTCTGCTTGAATGAGGCAGTCGTCCAGGTATGGATATATTTGAATTCCTTTTTGTTTGCAAAATGCAATTACTGGTGCCGAGCACTTTGTGAAGACCCTGGGCACAGTAGATAAGCCAAAGGGCAGTGCAGAGAATTGGTAGTGCATTGTACCAGCTTTGAATCGGAGGTATCTTCTGCAATTTTGTCTGATAGGGACATGCAGGTATGCCTCTTTGATGTCCAGAGTAACAAGCCAAGCCTTCTTGCCCAGCATGGGTAGAAGCTGCTGTAATGTCAACATTTTGAATTTCGGAATATCCAGGTAAGTATTTAGAATTGAAAGTTCTAGTATGGGCCTCCAGGCCTTGTCCTTTCTGGGGACCAGGAAGAGTCTTGAGTAAAATCCTTGTCCTTGTTCCTATTGTGGTACTTTTTGAACAGCTCTCATATCCATGAGGGCTGAAGTTTGTTTTTGTGCTTCTGCCCATTGATTTTGTGGCAGGTCTGGCATTCCTTTTAGCCTTGGTAAAGTATGAAAGTGGAACCTGTAACCTTGAGACACAATATTCAGAACCCATTTGTCTTGGGTGATTGTTTGCCAGTTTTGAAAAAAAAAAAGTGCTAGTTTTCCCCCTAAGGGGGTTTCCAAAAGGGAAGTGCTTGGCGTACGAAGTGGAAAGTCATTGTGATTGTTTCCTGTAAGGTTGAGACTTGTCCTCACCTCCTTTTGGGGTTGAGGTGCCCCACTGTCATTTGAGCCTTGGGGCTGAGATCTGCCTCTTGGGCGTCTGTATCTGCCTCTCTGTGGCCTGTCTGACACTGGAAAGGACCAATTCTTTGTTGGCCAATTTCTGCTAAAATCGAGGTGGCTGTACCTGTAAGAAATCCTTGACTGTTTGCATAGATTTAGCATTATCCTCCATTTTCTTTAACACCTCTTCTGCCTTAACACCAAACAAGGTATAATGCTGTAAAGGAGCATCCAATAATTTTGCCTTAACATGATCAGGTAAACTCTGTTCTTTTAACCAAGCATGTCTTCGAATCACAGAACCTGTAACTGCAGCTCTACAAGAGGCCTCTAAAGAATCAAAACCACATTGCAGAGTATGTTTTCCCACCTGTTCAACTGCATGCAATAAATCCTGCATTTCTTTACAATCAGGAGCTTCTGAGCTTGCAAGCATTTTCTGTTTTAACTGAGCCATTAAATATTGTTGGTACTTAAGCATGTGAAACTGGCAATTTAAAGCTCTTACTGCTAAAGTTGCAGAAGTGTATACTTTCTTCCCCCATCTATCCAAAGCTCTAGAATCTCTGTCAGAGGGTACTGGATTTTTTGCAATGGAAGCCTTAACCCCTTTTGGACCCTGGGAATAGTTTCTAGATCAGCAGAAGGGTTTTTATAAAGAAACTTGAGAGAGTCAGGGACTCTATAATACCTATCTGGCTTGGCTGGTGCAGGGGGCAAAGAATTAGGAGATAAGCTGGATTCAGAGAACACATCATCCACAATATCTAGCACAGGCGGAATAGCCAGGGGCCTGTGCTGAGGTAATAAAAGGAAATCCCTGAGCCTTTTCTTGGATTCTGAGTAATCCTGACTTTCCCAATGGAAATGCTCCCTCATGGTATGTAAAGTTTCCCCAAAAGAATAATCCTCAGGAGGAGAGGCTGAAGGGATAGATTCTTCAGCATCAGAGTCCTCATGGGGGGTAGAGAGTATCCCTCGTCTGAAAAGGAATCACAGGAAGTGGAAACCTGATCAGAGGACTCATAGTCTGTATCCTGCCTAGGCCTTTTCTCAGGAGGGGGATGGGAACCCCTGATTAGAGCAATGAGGTCTTTGGCCATTTTAAGCATCTGTTTCTTAGGCATGGAGGACTGTCCAGGAGAATGCTGTACTTGTTTCTTTGTCTTTAATGGTACTTTTGTCTTGGCTGTTGTTTTAATGGTAAGTTGTGAAGGTCTAAAAACACCCTCAGAAGCCGATGCCTGCTCAGCGGCTCTGGACCCATCTGAGGGATTAGTTTCCATAGGCCCAATAGCTTGAGTTTCCGGAGGCCTAGTTGTCTCCATGTGGGAGTCGGAGGCGGCCTGTGGCTCTGAGGTAGCGGGTGTCAGGGCCTGCAAAAGCACCTCACTGAGAACTGGCGACTGGCCTAGAAAAGGTTTAGTCATCGGTTTTGGACCTCGGATGCCTGTCTATCCTTGTCTTTGCGTTTTTTCGGTATTGCGGTCGTCAGTTGATCAGACGGCATAGTATAATTGAACCTTCGGCCAAAGTAGTGCAAAGCAAAATCAAAATATCTTTTTATAGTGCGTTTGTTAAATCTAGCACAAAACCGACAACTAGTGACATCGTGATCAGGATCTAGGCATGGAATACAGTAAGAGTGGAAGTCCTTATGAGGTATTTGCTTCCCACAAGAAATACAACTATAAACTTTGTCTGACATCGGTCTGAGGCAAGAAAAAAAAGTTTCCCCAACGGGGTACTTAGCTTTATTGAAGACTTCGGATCTGAAATTCGACTTCGAAAATCTCAGGAGTCGACAGAACCGGCACTTGCGAACTGCTTCTGCTTCGGGCACCGCGCGGCAAGAAAGACTGAAGAAAATGGCGTCGGATGCATCTTATATATCCCTGGCGCACTGACGTCAGGGAAGAAGCGACAGCAACCGACGCCGGACCAAGACTTTGGAACTCTGGCCGACTGCGGGACCGCCTGATGGCAGGATAACCCAAGTGTAATGACTGCAGCAGTGTAACATGATGATCATCACACATGAAGCACCTCGGACTGCATGGCTAGAAAATACTGAAGATGGTGCTGGATGCCCTTTTATACAGACGTCTGGACATCACTCATTCAGCTTTCATTGGTTTGGGATGATGCCAAGACTCTGGATGGCAGGAAGCCCCACGGGTTAGTTGTACAACACTGACTACGAGGAACATCCTTCTTCCTTCTTACACAGACAGCCACCTGTGAAAGATGCACTTAGTTATTTAAACTACTGGCAGATCGTTCCTTATTGTTCACACAGTCAGTAATAGCAATGCATGCTAAGGCAGTCACATTACCTAAATCTCAGCCTTATAGATAGATACGCATCTACATCTAGAAATCCCAGACAATGTAGTCTAAAAACAACTGCCAGTGCATCAAGCCTAAATCATTAAGGTTATGACTGCACCGCCCCAGAATCTTGCCTATTGGTGATCTTGCAGGCACACATACAAAAACTCAGAACCTAATAGGCAAGACATGGATAGACTAGGATTAGGATATCTCTGGACTCTTTTGTAGTTTCCACATGATCTTTTGGTTGCCCATGTGGAGAAGAACAATCTTAGGTTCTCTTCCCCAGTTACAATGCAGATATACTAGAGTTCTCCACCTTCATTTCTGTGACACAGAAAAACCTAGTACTAAGCAATATTCTGTCATCTCTAAGAATGACACCCAGGTACAAGGACAAGATCATTGGCTTTAACAACTGCCTACTAAACTGGTGTCATTTGGGGGGGGGGGATCAAGTGTGTGACAGCATGGGATTGGATGTGATGGCTGAAAGCCCCTCCTGCTTTGTTAGGGATAGACTCTACCCCCCCCCCCCCAAGGATTTCACATACCAACTTGCTGTTGTGCTTTTTTAGGCAAGACTTTACTCATGGACATTCCAACACAAAAAAAAAATCCCATTTCAGATAACATTACAGTGTAGCTGCATAAAACTAGACACCTGAACACAAAGGCTTCCCGATTCATGAAAATATTTATATTGTGTAGTCACTAAAACTTGCTTCCAATGTAGTGTTAGCAATCCCTGTTTACCAACATTCAGTGCTATCACACTCTGGTCCAACCAGAGTTGTGGGAGCATGTCAATATTTATTTCAGCTCCATAACCTCACACAAATTACAAGATCCAAAACTAGAAATGATACAATACAAATCATAGTGATGCTCTTCATATGACTAGTGGGTAGGTTTGTTATAATTGTTAAGGTTTTCACCTTATAAACAAAAGGTACAGAGAGTTTGATTTTGACCTTGGGTTACTGGCTAGGCTTAAAATGGCCATTCAGGGCAGTTACTAGCATCCACCTATGAATTTAATACAGAAATCACATTAGTGCCGATTAAAAGTCCTTTTCAATGACTGCTTAGCATGATGCATATTTAAGCCACACATAAAAAATATATCTATTAAAAAGCAAATATGCATAATAAAAAAACTGAAACTTTAGAACTAAATCAATTACTAGATAGCAGTTTAAAAATAAATACAAATATGGGAGGGAAAGGAACTAAAACATGCAGGAATAAAAATCTATCAAGATGTGAGTAAGATTATTAATTATTTTTGAAAAAGTAATCAATGCTACTTATTAAAAACTGGCAAACAAATGAAAACTTGAAAAATCCAACAGTTCAAAAACCAAAAAGGAACACCAGCACGAACCAACTTCCAAAGACCACACTCGGACAAAATAAACTTAGCGCTTCACTTTAATGTGAAGTTCATCAGAAAAAACATACATGGACCCACCCCTTCCTTTTATAATAAATTAAATTTGCTGATGAAGTTCACGTTAATGAAGTGAATGAAAGCACTAAGTTTATTTTGTCCGAGTGTGGTCTTTGGAAGTTGGTTCGCGCTGGTGTTCTTTTTTGGTTATTAAAAACTGGAATGACTTTTTTTTTTTTTTTTTTACTTTTGAGGGTGTTAGTACTTATTAAAATTATTATATTACCTAAGATTTTATATATTATATATATATAGAGAGAGATTGCATTCAATACCTTTAACACCTTAGAAAAAAGCTTTTAAAGAAAATGGAAAAAAAATGTTACCATAAGAATGAAGTTATCCTAAAAAGCTGAGAACTGCTTATTGAAATCATATAAGATTAGGGTGGCAGTGGCTTTCCAGATGTAGAATCTTATTCTGTTGCTGCAAGTTTTAACTCTATTATACTCTAGATAGACTCAACTTACACAAGTCAATGGAAAACCATCCAGGAGCAGACTGTAATAAATTCTTATAAGTTTATTAAATATGATAAATTAGTAATACTTTCATCTGGTTAACAAAATTTACCTTGGAAGGACATTCATTTCAGTCTTAGCATATTTGAAATCAGTTCTAAAGAGTCTAAACAGTTAAGAAATATGTTTTAAAAACTCCAAAACTGATCAAAATGGAAATTTTGTGCTTTCCCCTTGCACGTACCTCTAGATTTAAGGAAACTCAGAACAATGTTAAAATGGATTTACTAAATAGGAATGGATTAGTATTATGGTCTATTTTACAAAAAGGAATGGATCTGTATTACGGTCCGATTGTTTTAAAAAAGGAAAAGCTAAGTCCCCAGAATATTTAATGAGAGAATATATGTTGGATGAATCTACTAATGGGTTAATATTTTCCATCAGAAAGAAATTAAATTAATTTGTGGATAATTCATGTAAAGAGGAATAGAACACTATTCTCCTATTGCACAAATTCTATTATTGAATATTAGAATTCTAATTTCTGTTATTGAAGGTAAATTGACCTACAAAGGAAGCTTGTCCAAGTTATAGAAGTTAATTATAAATAATAAGTTTGAAGAAAAATACTGGAACATTTTAGATAGTAGTGGCCTGAGTGACTCAACAGAGGGTAAGAATAAAACTTTGCTACTTAAATTAGTCAAACATCTTCAAGTTTATACTGGAAAGTTTTTGTGTGGAAATATATACAGAGAATGCTTGCTACTCCCTATGAAATCTCTTAAGTTCAACAAAATGACTTCTTCAGATTGTTGGAGATGTAGTACAGATGTAAAAGCTGATTAGATACACATTTATGGATTGTGAAAAAATAAATGCATATTGAGAAGAGAAGTATGTTTTAAAGGGTTATGGTCTGATAACTGTTCTTATCTAGATCAGTAATACTAATGAATGCTCCACTTCCATACCTGTAAAGGACAAAAGAGCAAAAAATGTGTTGGGTCTCTTGGCAATTGCTAGAAAAGTTAGTACAAAAAAAAAATGGAAATTGAATTCAATTCCTACGTTCAAAGAAATTTAAAATTTAACAGCAATACTATGTAAAACAGAAAAATAAATGATCAGAATATAATCTATAAATCATACTAAGACTTTTAGTGGTTGGGATAACCTTGAACTGTTGCTGCTGAAATACCAAGACTATTAATGTGTTAACTGTACAAGATTCCCTTGACGATTCAATGTATGCCTATCACTCTACATCAATATAAGAAGTTGAATTTCTTCCTGTGTATATATAGTAAATAAGTTACATTAATAAAAAATTTTCTTTAAAAAATTGTTACTCATACTAGATTTTATCTTTAATTCTGCTAGCTGCAAAAAGTATATAAATGGCAATCGACATGCCCACAATTACTGGATTTTGTTAATATCAATTTCTTCAACCAAGCGGCCTCCTTTCCTAACAGAAGAACATTATTTCTGGTTTTCTTCTTTTTTTAAACAAGAAACATCTTCATTAAATTATCACTTGTGACAGTGGCAATCATACATTTATATAAAAGAAAACAAACCATACTGACATTTTTAGTTGCAACCATTATACATCACTTATAATCTATCCAGTCATTGTCAAACATTAAATAGCTCATTCAAATTGTGCCTTCTTTTAAACCTCATTCCTGCTCCAAAATGTTATTCTGCATGTATTGTTCCCACATTTCCCATTTCTTCTATGTAATTTGCTCCTACCCTTTTCTAAAGTAAAGATCCCATTTCCAGTTTTTTCTCTTTTACTGTATTCACGTTTTCCTAGTACAGCTGGTTTAGACTTTGATTTCCATTCTCTAGCAATTGCTTTTTTTGGCAACCACCATAATTAGAATTAGCAAGGCCTTACTATATCTAGGCAATTCTGATTCTTTATCATAGTTCAAAAAATAATTTCTTCAGTTATACCAACTTGCTCACCCAGTATTTCTGACAGCATAGTCTGCAGGGAATTTTTGAAGTCTTCTAACTCATTACACTCCCCAAAAATATGTTCCCAATGACCTCTTTCTTCCCCATTGCATCTCTAACATCTGCTATCTACCACAGGAAAAATTCTTTGGAGTCTACTTGGGGTATAAAAACAATGTAAACACTTCCAAAGATTCTAAATTTTCCAGACTTTTGTTGCAATTTGGGAGTCATACTTGTATCTCAACATTGTTTCCCCAGTTACAATGCATTGCTTATCCCATTCTCTCTTCCCAATCCTTTCTAACCTCCTCTGATTCTTATATTAATCATGCAATATTTATATGCTCTATTAATAATTATCCCTTAACGGCAGCTTCTGTTCTAGTTTCTAAAAACTCTACCAGTGCTGGTCTTTTGCTTAGGATCCCCTTATTTCTTTCTCTCTACCTATACTCTGGAATCAATCCTTGATAGAAAAGGCAATCTCTAGGCTGCAGTCCAAATAAATTTTGGCATCTTCCCATCCTATTACCTTTCCCACGCTAATTATTTACTCCCAATACCTTGGTTCCTTTGCCAATTTTCTTCAGTAAATTCCAGTCCCCTCTTGCCTATTGTCTGTATCCCTAATTGTAGTCATACCTAATCAGCAGAATCTTCTTTCTCCATTCCAGTGCTGGCTTACTTCTTAGACTTTCTGCTAATTTAGGAATAGAATATTTTGTATGGTTATTGTTATTCTCCTTAAGGATCTGCATCCAAATTCCCAGTCTCTCGTTTCTTGAGCTTCTCCCATTTCGTCATCCCTTTCCACTACGAGTTATAGCTTCCTGCTTGTGCTATATATAGGAACATTAACTGTGTAGCTCTAAAATACCTCTTCAAATCAGGTAATCCCAAAACACCTTGTTTGAGGGATCAGCTGATCCCACTGGACTCTGGCAGTCTTCTCTTCCCAGATAAAATCCTTCAGCTCTTTATTAAATTGTTATCCACAATTTATCCTCTGGTTGATAAAAATATGTCTGACCTGTGTATAAAACTAAAGGGACTAAAAACTTTTGACAACTTGTATCTTCTTATCCATATCCATAAAACAAAGCTTCCAATTTCTATGTTCATATCTTTTTAGTCTCTTCCTACATATCCTTAGCTGCCCTAACAGAATCCTTTTTTTAATCCATATTCCTAATTACTTCAGGTTATCATGTCCCCCATAAATATGGACATTGCTGAATCGATTCATGTGTGGGTACCTAGTTTACAGCTGTCTGTTTTAAATTCATTAATTTTGTATCCCCCCAAAATCTGAAACTGTCTCAAAGTGTTCCACAACATGGAAACATCATCTTTATTTCTGTTTTTTTTTCCAGGTAAACAATATCATCAGCAAATAAAGCCAATTTTTCTTGACTATCATATCAATTATAGCCTTGAAACTTCCAAGTCCCTTATTTTCTTTGCCAATGGTCCTAAAATATAACATGAATAACAAAGGGGAAAGACGGCACTTCTTCCTGGTTCTTCTGCTCAGACATAACCTATCAGAGAGGAACCCACCCACTTTAATTTTTGGCTCTGATCCCTCAAATATCTTCCTAATCAACCTTATAATTTTATCAGGGAATGCAGATGCTTTTTCACTGCCCTGCTCAAAAAAAATCACAGCTTACTCTGTTGAATGCTTTCTCTGCATCAAGATCTACCAACAGTTGCATTTTCTTACAGTCAGCCTTCCTCTGGATCATCATTGTCCTATTAATGTTTTCCTCACCTTCACAAACCACAATGATCCATATCTATCAATGTTGGGGTCACCTTTGCCATTCTTTTAGCCATTATAGAGATAGACACTTTATAATCATGATTTAGAATTGAAATGGACCTGTATGAAGCTGGATCTGATGGGTTTTTACCATCTTTAGGTATTACAGCCACCACTGCTTCGGTATTACAGCCACCACTGCTTCCCTCCAAGATACTGGTGCTGCTCCTCCTTCTAAACATGGTTAAAACCTTCCAGATCTTTATCATTTTCCTCCTCCCAGTTTCCAAACTTCCACATAAATGCTATCTATTTCAGTGGACTTTCCTGTAGATCGGTTATACATCACCATTTTTATGTCATCTCCTCCTATCCTGTTAGCAATTGAGCCTCATCTAACTCTAACCTCGGCATATTTAATTCTTCCAATCAGCATTTCCATTTTTACCTTTTCTTGATTTCCATATTTCTCTGCTTTATGCCGATTTTCATAAAAAATTTCGGAAATATTTCTAGTACCTCTACAGGATCTCTGGTTATCTTCCTTGTTATAGACTCCTTAAAGTTGGTGATCCTTTCTACTTTGTTGCCTGAGTCATTGTACTAAGTTTTTGTGCTCTAGAGTTATCAAAAGGTCATATTGTCTTGATCCTCTGGGTTGTTCTCTTCCATCTGTTACTATTTCCCTGGAAAAGTCTGACTATTAAGCTGCCACCTTCTCCCTTAAAACCCATATCAGCACCATGTGAACCACTAAACTTGGGGACTATGCTAAAGCCAAGTACATGGTATTAACGATCAACAGTTACAAATGAGAAAAAAATTCTTCAATGACCACAATCTCAATATCACAGAATATCTCTCCAAATTCTACTCCTGCTTAGCAAACTGCATCTAGGTGTCTGTCCCCAATTGTCAGAAGTACAATGGCAAAATTCAAAAATAAACTCATATACTAGAGTCATCTAACTCTACTATAAATGAAACACATTACTTGCTATATACAAGTTTTCTTAAGCCAGTTTTAAAAAAAAAATCTGGTTAAATGAACAGAATGTCAAGAAGTATTAGCAAAAGATCTTCGTTGGTGATATTAGAAATCTCAAAAGCTGTACTGAACTGAGCTAAGATTGAACAGTACCACCTACAACAGTCCTGAAGTGATTTTCAACAGTCCAGCTGATGCATTAAGCTCTATTTTTACCCTGTCAACTTATCCTATGCCATTTATCACCCTAAGTAACCCCCTCCCGAAACCACTTTCAAACAGGTCCCATCTGATCCCTTTAAAACCAAGGATACCAGCTCCACAAGGTCCAATAGTATTCCCATGTGTCGGCCAGTAAGTACAAGGTATATTTTGGCCCAACATCTTCTCAACACAGGAAAAAGTTCTTTGGCTTCTGCTTTTACATCAGATAACTAGATGCTAGACAGGAAGGAGCCCAGGACAGAGCCATTTGGGGCAATACTAGTGTCATAAGCTTCCTTATACAAAGATGAAAGCTGTGGGTATTACTTGTTAAACAAGCTCTCCTGAGGTGTAGGAGATTGAAATGGGTGGGATATTTTTGCACTGGATCTCTATTTTGCTTATTCTGTTACAAAATTCTGTCTGACAGGGCTTTTAGTCCTTCAGGATATTTAAGGTCCCTAGACCTATGGTTTCCTTCATGAGAGATCTTTGTGACATTTCACACTGATCAATAGCTTTAATCACAGCTTCAAATAACTGACTTCCAACACTAAATATTTGTCGGCAAGCAAGGTGGAAGTGTGTGTCTGTGTGTGTATCTGTGTGTGTGTATCTGTGTGTGTGTGTGTGTGTGTGTGAGTCTGTGTGTGTGTGTGTGTGTGTTGGGAGGTCCGGACTAAGTTCTAGATGAGTAGTTTACTTAGACTTTTGAAATCACTACAACTCCATAAAACTCTCTCATTTTCCAAACAGAAAATGCCCATAATAATGCACTAGTTTCTTTAGTTGTCTCAAGTTATCTTCGTTCACTGCAAAACTACTATAATGTGCTCTATTTTATTTCTGAATTCCACATCATGGGGACCCCCCCCCCAAAAAAAAAACAGGTTCTTCAGACCTAGACTATACAGATCCATGACCTACAGCCTATTCTAGGCATCAACCCCACCATACTTCCACCATCTTGGTTGCCCATCTTTACACAATTCTCTTAAGAGTTACACTTCACTACAGACATGGTCTACAGAACCCAACTTAGTTTGTCAGACGTGGTTTTACTGAAGTCTCCGTACATCATAAGAATTCTCAGAAAGCATGTCAAATGTCAAAGTTAACTGGTGTGAATGAGAAGGTGACCAGGAGCAAACAAGTATTTTTTTATGAAATGCAAAGTATGACGCTACTGAAATAAATATGACACTGTTCACGTACAACCCTTTTTTGTCTTCATTGTGTACACCAATCCAGCATTTATAAAATAACAGAAAAATATTTTAAAAACATCCAGAAGTGATAAACCTTTCATTTTTACACAGTACATCATTTGTCAAGTCAAAATAATAATGCATTCGGGTCACCACAGTAGCATACATTAGCAACTACTTTCAGTATTAAAGTGATCCAAAGCTTCTGCAGCTTCAACTTATGCTGGCTGCACAGCTGCAAATATGCATCACAGAACAACAGTTTTATTACATTTTGGTAACAATCTGTGAAGCTATAAGTATGGATGGTCAGTGGTTACACAGCCTGTGTTTTTCTACCGTCTCTGCAGCATCAGGTTCTTCAAACTTGCGATTTTGATTATGCAAGCTCCAACAAGCCTCCCTCTCAGCGTGAAGACCCCAATTAATACAGCTCTCTGGAAAAGACAGCACCAGAAAATATTAAGAACTAATCCGGTGTGTGTGATTTCATTATATAATTCCAAACTTCCTACTTAACAGGCTTGAGGACAGTTGAGGTATATCAGTACAAAGCCTAAGCCTTCCATTTGAACAGCATATATCAAACAGTTCTGCCTATGGCTGTATTTCTGTTGCTGTCAGCTTCTGTCTCAGCAGCAGCATGGAGATGACGAATGGAAGGTACCATTCCAGTTATCTCAATTAGGTCAGTGCATTAGAGCTCCATGGCTTCTTCTTCCACAGACTTCTCATTTGCTGTGATATACTTCTCTTGAACAGCCAGTGCACTGAAAGAAAAGTCAAGGAAACTGCAGAAAGACTACAAGGTGAGTTATTTAACTGCTAGGAAAAATAACAGCTTTCCTGAAAGATGCATATTCATAGATTTGCCTGATGTATTGTGTACTGTGTAAGCATAAACATAGAAATCAACTGAGGCTAAGTAATGGGTGGCACATGCCTCAAAAGAAATGACGCCACAAAAGTGGTTATAGTCCTGGATATAAAGAACACCAGCTTACAAAATCTTCTCTAAACAGATGTGGGAAACCTTTGATATAAATTGTCAGTGTGATGTAGCTGGAATATGTCAATAATTAATAAAATAAAAAGCAGTAATAGAAAACATTGCCTGGCTAAAAGGGCCTCAACTCATGACAGATTATAAATGTCTAGTGCTTGTATAAAAATCCATATATCTATCAAAAACAACTACCAATATAAATGTAGAGTTAACGGATTAAAATTAATTTCTCTAAAAAGGTAGAAGTAAGCTAGTTATAAATAACCTTTAAGAAATGCAGTCATTCCATTACTATGCTTAAGGCTAGAATAAAATCCTGTTAGCTAACGGTCAATGGAATAGAATGAAAGGTCACACACTGCATTCAGCTACACATCACAGTAAAAATCCTTGAAAATTCAGTTACAAATATATATACTCATTGTAATTTTCTGTTTATGTGTAATTTTCTAAGAGACATTTCTAAACATGGAAAAGTAAAAACAAAACAGAAACACATTTTGAAAAGCATAGTTGTGTGCTGTCTAAAAATGTATGAAGCAGAAAGAGAATTGAATTTCCAGACCTTGCATCCGCTGTATACCAACCCATAATGACAGAGACATGATACACTTGAAATCAGCTGTTATATTCTCTACATTAATGTTACAATCCATATTACATGTTAACACTGCATTAAAATTCTCATTAATTCCTTGTTACTGTGTACCACAACCAGACAGAATCTATTTTTTTCACCAAAGTAAGATAAATAAAGTGAGAGATACAATATAAAAGTTGGATAAATAAGATGAATGAAATGCTTTAGGAAGTAATTCAGCAACTGAATTTCTCTACCTTGTTTAAAAATAAATACATGCTATGGAATAGACTTCTCATACATGTCAAACAGAGCACCTCACTGGCCCTGTTCAACAGAAATCTTGATGAGTGGATGGGAAATAGAAAATTCACTCCAGTGGCTCTACTTGACAAAGGCACTGGGAACTAAGGTCGTGTGGCACAATGCCAGGGTAATCCTATGGGCCACGCTTGTAAAGGCTCCAGGGCCATTAGCCTAGTATACACCTATGAACAAAACTAAAATCTCTGACTAGTATACACTTTTTTTGTTGGACAATGAAAATTAGAAAGGTAGGACTGTATGTATAAAAGCAGATGCATTCAGCTGTAAAAATGTGTCAGTAAACCCTGCGCTAAAACAGTACTGATCATTCTGTGCTGCGCTAAAACAGTACTGACCATTCTGTGTTGCTTTGCTAACGTACTGATTAACTGCTTGATTTTTTCCTCATAGATTTAAGTTCTGATGTGTTACCATTAACTGACACTGTAATAACTACATTGCGTGTCAAAACAAGGGAACAGAAAATAAACTGATTAGTGTTGAACGACAGTGCCTCAGAACTACTACACGTTTTATTTTGAAGTCAGTTCTGGAGATTTTGTCTTAAGCTTCCTTCTGCAGTACTCAAACTCAAAACATTCTTAAGGTTCCTGCTTAGTATGCGGCCAGCTGTTCCACACCTGTGAGTTCTCACCATAAAAACACAAACAGGAAACAAACACCTACTGCATTATTTGCCAGTATTTACTCAGGAAACATTTCACAGCCACAGCAAAGACAGTTAAGTAGTTTCCACTGAATACAGTTTTTAAAACAAGCCCAAATGACTTGAATAACTGCTCAGGTTTAGGAGGAGTAACCTGGTCCTATCAAGTTTAGGATGTAAAGCTTCATTTGGAGTAAGTACAAGTCGCAAACACAATACACACACACACTACAATTCCGGCGTAAGGGAAGGAGCATACAGTTTTTAAAGTCCTAAAGACCAAACTATCTGAAACAGCATGTAAAATTAAGTTGAAATATCTTTTCTAAAGAAGTCAGCACTCTGCAAAGTCACAGAAATTATCATACTTTGGAACAAATGGGACTTTTTACTCTTCTAAAAGAAGAGAGTTGTTACAGTCATTAATCATCATAAATAATGCAGTAAAACAAAACATGCCAAACTAAATTAATCTACCTGCATTACAGGACTAAAAGGGGTCTGTTGGCCAGTACTCATGTAACAAGGTACAAAAATCTGCATAACCTGACACTCAATCTCTCATATCCTTAGAGAACTAATTTCAAGTTGAGCACTACAACCTGTATTCCCCAGGACAAGTAAATTATACTGCTGGACTGAAGTGTTTGCTGTTTTTATTATGGCTGAGAATTCTGTGAGCAGATATTTTGAGTAAAACTAAAAGCCTAACAAGAGCAGCCCAGTGGCATACAGACCAGCACTGTTGCTTCAATGCAGGTTCAGAAGTTTTGATTTTCTAGTAAATTGGCGAGGATTACCGTTAGTCAATAATGCCAGACATTACATATAATTTAGTAAAAAAATATGTTAATGCAAAATTTTCTAAGTGAATTTATAAACTGTCCCTGACTTTGGTCTTTGCCAGCATTCTTGAGTAAGGAAGTTGAGAGATATGAAGAGATCAACTCAGAAACACACTACAACATACTGATACTACCTGTACGGTAGAAAAGAAGGCAAGACCCATTCATCCATCTCCCAGCACTTTCAAAAGTGTGTGTTGGGAGGGGAGCTGCATGAAGAGAGAAAAACTATTATCATAAAAACACAATCCTTGTAGCTGCTAATGCATCTGCCACTTCAATGACTAGGATCCAGCATAACATAACTTCACATTAGGCCTGTCCTCTTATTAATCCTCTTAGTTTTGCTTGGTATACATGGCCTGCAGTATCCCAGCAATCCTGGACCATGGGAGTATTTCTAGATTCCAGTGTAAGGAAATAGTTGACAGCAGCTTCAATACAATGAAACGTCTTTAATAAAACACAAAACTTTCAGACATGCATCCTTCCTCAGTGTCCGAAAGCTTTGTGCTTTATTAAATAAGTTTTGTTGTACTGAAGTGGCTATCAAGTGTTTCCTTACACTAGAATTTTTTCTGTTTGATATAGCTGTGACAGTGAAGGTTTACCATTGTGTTGGTCCCTATTTTGTAGTATTTCTAGACTGCCATCATCTTATAATCTGATTATGGGTTATTATTAGGATGGTGCAAAGAAGCCATTAATTACAGACAGGTATAATTTTCTTAAAAACCTAGGGGAGCCATTAGCTAAAGGCTGCTTTACCCTCTGACATACTCAATAAATCTCTATATCCTCCCAAAATAGATTCAGTGCGCCCAACTACTTATTTAATTAATGTATTTTTTTTTACAAAAATATATTTATTCTCCACAAATTTGACCCAAGAACTTGAAGGTTAGTATACCATGGATTTACAATTCTCTGCAACAATCAAAAATAAATACATAAGCAAATAAAAAGCAAAACTACACATCATTCCATCACTCCTGATCATTGAATTCACTATTGTTCCATATCTCTTATGAAAAACTGTTGCCATTTTGGATTTTGTTGATACTGCATGCCGTTCCTTAAGGGAAACGTATACAGGTTCGCACATAGTATACCAAGATTAAAACTGTTAATTGCTTATCTAGAAACTTAGATTCATCCATCCATGACCCCTTTTTTGTCATTTTTGCATATGGGATTAGGATGTCACATTACCAGTGACATCATCTAATGTCAATGTTCACACCACCAGGTGGCTAGCCCTGCCTCGGTTTTCCTCCATACCACACACATGCACTCATATTCGGTCATAGTGTCCAGTCCACCTATTGCATATCTTTGGGATGTGGGAGGAAACCAAAGCACCAGGGGAAAACCCATGCCAGCACAGGGAGGACATGCAAACTCTGCACAGAAGGCACCCTAGCTGAAAATCAAACAAGAGAGACACTTACTGTGAGGCAGCAATGCCAACTGCTGTGCAGTCTACAGACTATCGCCACCACCCATAAGATAAATATATTACCCATGTTAAACCATTGTTTTTCCAAATACAGGTGGACTTGGCCTTTCTTTATCTCCAGCAGTAATATGTTCTGCAGTCCTGGTAGTATTTCTGTAATGGGACTATCGCTTTTTGTTTGTTTAGCAACTATTAAAACATTTCCTGATACACTTTTTTTGGCAGGCACTACACACGGTGTATTAATGAATATGGAGGTTCTCCAGAACTACAGACAACACTTCAGGGGGGTGTCAACAGTCTGTATACAGAGAAGCAAGCAGAATTTTGTTTTCCAGAAGTAATACCTTCAATCTTCTTATTCATCTGTCATTATTTTCAGATTTCAAACACACATTTAACTATCACCTCCCAGTTCCTACACATCCCATTCTCCCTATCTCCCCAGTCTACTAATGTCTTAGGACTGGCTCCATGTTGCATTATTTTAGTCTTACTAATGTTGAGGCTAAACATGTACACATCATCGTCTACATTTTGCCAAAAACACTGACCTAACATGCATCTCAAGACATCAATGAAATAATGCTGCAAGCCATTACTAATAATACAGAGATTGAGGTGACTATAAGTGACCTGAATCTGAGCTGGACGTTATCCTGTGACATACACTCACATCTCTGCTCTCAGTTATTAAGTCTTGTTCACCTCGTAATGCTCACCACTATGACAGAGACCTGTGACAGGGAAATAATTACTTCTGAAACTGGGAAGTTCACAGCAACAGAAAAAAAAAGGCCTCCTGTAGTCCAAGATTTGATTTCATCACCCTCTATTCGCATACTGTAAGCAGGTCACATCACCAAAGAATGTCCCCAGGTCAGAGAATGAAAAACAAAATCCATGTGAATCAGTGGTTGGTCTCAGTTAACAAATACAAACAAATATCTGACACCTTCAGCAACCACATTCCTACCTCTGCTGTTGCTGGAAGGGCAAGATTCAGAAAGAAAAACACTAATCTTTTGTATCATGACATGTTTTAATCCTTCCTTTACCTCTACTCTTCTGTGCACAGACTGAAAACACATACATCATACTTCACCTCAAAATGGCAGTTCATTTGACTAAGTAAATTTAAGGACATTCGCAAAGTGAATTATTTTCCGTCTTTTACATTCACAACAGGATGGGATTAGTCCACCTTGGTTCACGCATAAAGTTAAACAATGCACATGATAAAGCATGGTAGGAGGGTAAACTAAGTACATATCACAGCTAAAAATATGCATATCAAGTCTAGAAAAGGCCAATTTTTTTTTTTAATAAAATGCAAGTTTTACACTGGATATCACTGCATATCACTTTAAGAAGTGTTTTTTGCTTAAATGAATTCAGGAAAGGTATACAACAGACTGGTCCCCTTCAGATGGTCGAACTTTTAAAAGATCGACTTTCATACGGCTGAGACCATATGATCGACCTTTTAAAAACATGACCGATCTGAATGGAGACCTCCATACAATGCGGAACGGGAAGATTTCCCAATACTGCAATATAGTGTGATCTCGGAGTTGGTACATTTAAGTAGCGGGGGGGGGGGTGCAGGGGGGATTGCCCCCCTGCTAAACAGAGTTAGTTTTTTTTTTTGGGTGTATTATGGTGTTTACTTTACATGGTTGATGTTTCAAATGTTCGATCATATGGTCTCGACCACATGAAAGTCGAACATTTGAGTTGCCGATCATGCAAAGTAGACCCACAACAGACAGACAAATCAATATAAGCCAACCCGTCTTTATGTTTCTCTGCTTTAGAAGTTGCTCATTTTTTTAAGCACGACTCCATTATTTAAACTAAAAATAAAAATAAATAAATCCAAAGTACACACACTGTCCAGAAACACTTTTGAGACCCTTATACCATTAACATCCACATGGGCATGTTGGTGAAGGGAACAGAGGGGATGAGGAAGTGATGGGTAGGTATGGTGTTAAGCAAAGGAATGCAGAAGGTCAGATGGTAGTGGATTTTGCGAAAAGTATGGACATGGCTGTGATGAATACGTATTTTAACAAGAGGGAGGAGCATACGGTGACATACAAGAGTGGAGGAAGATGCACACAGGTGGACTATATCTTATGTAGAAGGGCCAGTCTGATGGAGATTGGAGACTGTAAAGTCGTGGCAGGGGAAAGTGTAGTTAGGCAGCATAGGATAGTGGCTTGTTGGATGACATTGGTGATCAAGAAGGGGAGGATGAGTGTGTGGGCAACGCCATGGATCAAATGGTGGAAATTGAAAAAGGGTAATTGTGAGGTGAGGTTCAGGGAAGAGTTACGACAGGCAATGGGTGGCAGTGAAGAGTTACTGAATAGCTGGGTAACTACAGCAGAGCTAGTAAGAGAGATGGCTAGAAAGGTGCTTGGTGTGACATGTGGAAAGAGGAAGGCGGACAAGGAGACCTGGTGGTGGAATGAAGAAGTACAGGAGAGTATACAGTGAAAGTGGTTGGTGAAGAAGAAGTGGGATTGTCAAAGAGATGAAGAAAGTAGACAAGAGTATAAGGAGAGGAGGAGCATGGCAAAGAGAGAGGTGGCGAAGGCTAAGTACAAGGCGTATGAAGAGTTGTATAAAAGGTTGGACACTAAGGAGGGAGAAAAGGACCTGTACCGATTGGCTAGACAGACGGACCGAGCTAGTAAAGATGTATAGCAGGTAAGGGTGTAAAGGATAATGAGGGAAACATACTCACAAACGAGGAGAGTGTGTTGAGCAGATGGAAAGAGTACTTTGAGGGGTTGATGAATGAAGAGAATGAGAGGGAGAGAAGGTTGGATGATGTGCGGATAGTGAATCATGAAGTGCAGTGGATTATTTATTTATTTTATTTCCAGTTTGATAACCGGGGAGGTCCACTGGGCTCATAGGGCCTGTTTTCAGTGGAGGCCCGGGGAGAAAAGCTCCAGATTAAAAACAATTGCACAAATTAAACAATTAAGACAAGCAATTGCACAAATTACAATTAAAACAAGCAAGTAAGGAGGAATTATGCATTTGTACAAATTGCATAGAATAATGCAGAAAAAAAAAACACATACGTATGAAATACATAAAATAATAGTTAAATGAGAAGTAGTGAAATGAGGAGGAGAAAAAGAATAAAAAAGACAGGTAAAGGAAAAGAAGAAGAACTAGAGGAAGATTCAACTTACGTTCAAGGTCAAAGAGCCATTTGCATGCAGAGCCATTTACAGAGAGAGTAGGGATGGGAACATATATACAGCATATACATAGAGTGTATACAGGGAAGAAAAAGGAGGAAGTAAGGATAGCTACGAAGAAGATGAAGAACAGAAAGGCTGTTGGTCCAGATGACATACCTGTGGAAGCATGGAGGTGTTTAGGTGAAATGGCAGTGAAGTTTTTAACTAGATTGTTTAATGAAATCTTGGAAAGTGAGAGGATGCCTGAGGAATGGAGAAAAAGTGTTTTGGTACCGATTTTTAAGAATAAGGGTGATGTGCAGAGCTGTAGTAACTATAGAAAGAGTAGTGGAAGCTAGGTTAAGAAGGGAGGTGATTATTAGTGATCAGCAGTATGGTTTCATGCCAGGAAAGAGCACTACAGATGTGATGTTTGCTCTGAGATTGTTGATGGAGAAGTACAGAGAAGGTCAGACGGAGTTGCATTGTGTCTTTGTGGATTTAGAGAAAGCATATGACAGGGTGCCTAGAGAGGAGTTGTGGTATTGTATGAGGAAGTCAGGAGTGTCAGAGAAGTATGCAAGTGTGGTACAGGATATGTACGAGGTAGTGTGACAGCTGTGAGGTCTGCGGTGGGAGTGACGAATGCGTTTAAGGTGGAGGTGGGATTACATCAAGGATCAGCTCTGAGCCCTTTCTTATTTGCAATGGTGATGGACAGGTTGACAGACGAGATCAGACAGAAGTCCCTGTGGACCATGATGTTTGCAGAGGACATTGTGATCTGCAGTGAGAGTAGGGAACAGGTGGAGGAGACCCTGGAGAGGCAGAGATATGCTCTAGAGAGAAGAGAATGAAGGTCAGCAGGACTAAGACAGAATATATATGTGTGAATGAGAGGGAGGATAGAGGAATGGGTGAGGATGCAGGGAGTAGAGGTGGCGAAGGTGGATGAGTTTAAGTACTTGGGATCAACAGTTCAGAGTAATGGTGAGTGTGGAAGAGAGGTGATGAAGAGAGTACAGTTAGGATGGAGTGGGTGGAGAAGAGTGATTTGTGACAGACAAGTACCAGTAAGAGTGAAAGGGAAGGTCTACAAGAGGGTAGTGAGACCAGCTATGTTATATAGGTTGGAGACAGTGGCACTGACAAAAAGGCAGGAGTCAGAGCTTGACGTGGCAGACCTGAAGATGTTAAGATTTGCACTGGGTGTGACGAGGATGGACATGATTAGGAATAAGTATATTAGAGGGTCAGCCCAGGTTGGAAGGTTTGGAGAAAGCCAGAGAGGCAAGATTATGTTGGTTTGGACATGTGCTGAGGAGGGATGCAGAGTATATTGGGGAAAAGATGCTAAGGATGAAGCTGTCAGGTAACAGGAAAAGAGGGAGGCCTAAGATAAGGTTTATGGATGTGGTGAGAGAGGACATGCAGGTGGCTGGTGTGACAGAGCAATATGCAGAGGACAGGAAGAAATGGAAACAGTTGATCTGCTGTGACGACCCCCAACACGAGCAGCCGAAAGAAGAAGAAGAAGATACCACACATCCATAACTTAACTTACTTTGGTTTAAACAGGTGTACATTACTCTCATGGAAAAAAAACAGCAAAACCAGCTGTAGGCAATCTACATGTTCCAGTTTCTAAAGCTAGTTCCTCCTGCCATCTGCAGAGCAATTATTACACTCAAACTGCTGTACACACAATATGTTCCTACTCTTTCAATGTCTACATTTACTGTGGCAATATTTGGCCTTCTGTATTTCTGTGTCATAACACCATGTCTCTCTAGAATTTTCAGCAACTACTGCTCAAAACTCCATAAAATATTTTTTTTGGGGGGGGGGGGGGGTAAAGGATCAAATTTCACAACATCCTTAGCAAAGACCTACTGAATTTATTATAACAAATGGATAGCCAGACAGGTGAGTTGATCCATAATGACTCACCAAAATACAAAGCAAGTGGGTCTGTACAGTGCATCTATCATGGGAGGGGAAGCCTTGCAAAGGATCTGCAGGCAGGATGAAGTGGATGGAAAATAATTCAGTTTGTGAATGTCCTTAAATGAAACATTTTTTGCATGTGTGTGTGTGTGTGTGTGTGTGTGTGTGTGTGTGTATGTATATATATATATATATATATATATATATATATATATATATATATATATATATATATGAAGCAGAAATTATGCACATTACATTTGTGGGGTGGGGCTGCAGCCCTCAACTTACCACCACCACCTGCAAGTGCATTTTTATATTAAAAAAAAAAAAAAAGTCTTCCAGTCTCCAGGAAACTATCAGAATTTTTTTGCTGCACTTAGTCTCTGCTGTCTGTTGACCATTAGCCCCATTTGTTCCCATCAGCACAGTGATGGCAGACTAGAAAGGGACAGCTATTAGGGGTGATTTGTATTTTCTTGTTCTTTTTTCTGGCCCTTACATCTCGTTATGTGCCAGTAAGAAGCATGCAACAAGTCCCTGCACTTCAAGCATGCTTCCTTCCAAATGGCCCCTACCCCTCCTCTCATGGCCTGGGCACTTTGGTCTACACCAGGGATATTGCACCGCCTGATGGTGCCCCAGAGTGCATACAAATCCCTCACACTCCCCTAGAGGAGTGAGTGATGTTTCTTCACTCCTTCCCCTCCCTGCTTGACTCCATTTCCAAATAAAAGTATTGTTCTTATTCAATGGATGAACTGATTTAAGGCTACTTTGCATCCTTTTAATTAGAAGTTGAATGAGGCAATGATGATAGACACTCAGCAGGAGGCACCACTCATTGTAATCTTCAATCGACTCAGGTTTCAAAACAGCAAAGGGCATTCACCAAAAGTCCTTTTCAGGACTACCAGCATACTCATTCTGTGGGGATGGATAGCAGAATGAGCTACTGTGAAACTGCCATCTGGTAGAAGTCAGGTGGTGCAGCAACACTACAGACCATCATCGAGAAGTGGCTTATCAAGCAGGAACTGAGCTGTAGCTAGGAGATTCAGCATTTGTAGTGGAAGAGTGAGCAAGTACAAGCTCCATCATGTATGCAATACATTACTTCTGCCCCACTGTGAGGAATGGGATTCGAATAGAGAGATGAGGGGCTTGAATAAGAGAGATAAAACCAGCAAGCAGAGGAGAGTAGTACTGCTGGAACGGAGTTCATCCTCTATCTTGGTGAGTAACTTCACGAGGTGGACCCAGCCCCCCCCCCCCCCCCCCCACACACACACACACACAAAATCTCACCAATGCGACATGGATACACAGACTGCATTTATCACGGACAAAAGTAGGTTAAAAAATAAGGCAGCCGGGTGCACAAGTGACAAGATATAGTATCCAACCCTGGTGGGTGCACTGGTGCCAGGAGTGAAAAAGAAATGACAGTGTGGAACCCTCAACACACAGAAACATTCCTACAATGGGATCGGGCAGGTCGGGCCAGGCCCAGGCATGTCCGCCTCAATATTGCAGAAGGAAGTAGTAGTCCACAAAAAAAAAATCACAAAAACAAATCACAAAAACTGATAGGTCAAAGAACAACCATAAAGATGACAAGAGTGAACTACAGAGGATAAGAAAGAAATTATGTTTTGTTGCTATTATGCAAGAAGACAGAATTTCCGCACAGAAAAACATACAAAAAGATTGAGAGAAAAATTAGGGGAAAGAAAAATACTTGCAAAAGAAAAACTATCAAAAGCTTCAAATACAAATCTGCGTTCATTAATACAACAGATTCATGAAAAACATTATATAGACCAAGAAACCTTGGGCTGTTTAGAAAAAGAAGCGATTGAGGAAGTGCAAAAATATAAATACATTTTTGAGAAATTTTGAAAGGTATAAAGAAGAAATATGAACATGAAAAAGAAAGATCTGATATGGTGCAATATTTATGCAAAGGAGAAAGCTAACTTAATCAATACAAAAAAAGCAGCCCCAAAGATATTCGAAGAGAAATACAAGCAAAGGCACCCAGACATGGCAAATTTTACAATACAAATATATCACAAAGGAGGAACGTAGAACAGAAGATTAGTTTGTGTCTTTCGGCTTTTCCCGGTTAAGGGTCGCCACAGCGGAACTCCGGTCCGCTGACTGGCAGTTGATTTTTACGCACCAGCTTGCCAGGCCTGACATACAACCTTCAACGAAGGTACGCCCATTCACGCATGTCTCCACGCAGAAGACGCTCTAGATGAGAATCGAACCGGACAGCGTCTTACTGTGAGGTGACAACGCTACCGCAGCACCACCACCGCAGACAGAACAGAAGATTAGTAAAGAAGTTAAAAAAAAATGGAAGCCAAAGCTATGGAATACCTGTGAAGTGAAAGATTTACTGTAGAAAGTCTAACAAAAGTTATATCACAGTATGATGGAACAGTAAGTCCCCCCAAGTAAGGAGAAACAGGAGGAGCAGGAGACATCTAAAAGAAGAAACATGGACATGGGAAAGAAAAAGATTTAATATGGTGCAATATTTATGCAAAAGAGACAAAAAGAGCAGTACTAAAGATATTTGAAGAGAAATACTGGCAAAGGCATCCGGATATGGAAAATTTTACAATAAAGAAAACAAAGAGGGAAAGTAGAAAGGAGGAGGGTTAGTAATAGAGAAGTTAAAGAAATACAAAAAAGAAGTTATGTACTCACCATAACATTCTATGTTTGTAGCCCATCTCGCCCTTCATTCTTACATGTGGGTTCAGAGCCAATCCTCAGCTCCGACTCGGCCGATTACAAAGCTCAAAGGATCTAAGTTGGCTCGTGGCAAGGTAGGTATCCCATAATGCAGTGTATTAATCCTCAGATCTTGTTTGCTGCTAACTATAATAGAAAATAGTTGTACTGTACCCTCAGGTAAAGGAGAAACAATAGTGAAAGGTCTCCAACATAGGGAAGGAGCAAAATTTTCTACCAGGTCCTCTAGGGCTATATGGATGGGGGTAGATGGGTGGGTTCATAAGAATGAAGGGCGAGATGGACTACAAACACAGAACGTTACAGTAAGTACATAACTTCTTTATGTTATGTAGT
This sequence comes from Protopterus annectens, assembly GCF_019279795.1. Classification (NCBI taxonomy): domain Eukaryota; kingdom Metazoa; phylum Chordata; order Ceratodontiformes; family Protopteridae; genus Protopterus; species Protopterus annectens. The sequence continues at coordinate 1,724,912,933 of NC_056726.1, forward strand.
CCTATCTCGCCTTCATTCTTACATGTGGGACAGCATCCCTAGGCACCTTTTTCTCGGGTGGCTCATGGGAATACACTCTTGAGCACCGTGGAACCAAAGGAAGCACTGTCCCTGGAGGCCAAATCAACTTTGTAATGATTAATAAAAGTATGTGGACTTGCCCAAGTTGCGGCTGCACATATACTGTCCATTGAAATCCTAGCTTGAAAGGCAGTGGATGTTGCAACTGATCTGGTTGAGTGACCTCTAACTCTGAAGGGAAGTTCCTTGTCATTGGAAGAGTATATAAAAGTTATGCAATTAGATAATGTGATTTTAGAGACTGACTGGCATACCCTTTCTTGACTCCGAAAAGGATATGAATAACTGGTCTGACTTCCTGAATTTTTTAGTTCTGTGGAGCTAGAACCTCAGTTGCCTATGTACATCAAGTTGGTGAAGTCTGTATTCTGTCTTGCTGGTATGGTTAGGGGAAAAATACTGGAAGTTCAGTTGCTTGGTTAATATTAGATTGGGAGCATATTAGATTGGGAGCAAATCTTAGGGACAAAGGAAGGGTTAGTTCGAAGAGAAACCCTGTCTTTATGGAAGATCAAATAAGGAGGCTTGACTGAAAGTGCTTGTAGCTCTGAAACCCTTCTAGCTGAGGTTATGGCTACCAGAAGAATCGTCTTCCAAGAGAGGAATTTCAAATCGCAAGTGGATGAAGGTTCAAAGGGTGGTGACATTAAGTGTGAAAGGTCAAAATTTAAATTCCAGAGAGGGATGGGTTCTTTAAATGGAGGTCTCAGTAAGAGAGTGTTTTTCAAAAAGGCTTTACACAGTCTATGTGCCATCAGGCGTATACTGTGCTAAGTGGAAAGTGGAAATAGCTGCTAGCTGAACTTTAATTTTGGCAGCGTCTGAGCCTTGTTGGAAGAGTTCTGAAAGGAAGTCAAGAATTGAAGAAATTGAGGCAGTGAAGGGATCTATGTTTCTGGTCTGCGCCCAAAGAGAAAAGTTTCCTGGTAGAAAGCTTATGAGAGGATATCAAGATATGTTTTACTACTGGAGTGAAATCCTGAAGCCTGACTAAGGTTGGAAGTGGAGCAGCTAAGCTGTCAAGTTGAGGGTGTGGAGAGAGGGATGGAACGTTCCTGGCATATGTGTCAGTAGATCTGGAACTGGGTCCAGAATCCATGGATCCTCCAATAGATGAGGACCGAGAAAGGAGAACCAGTATGGAGCAATGAGAATCACCTTGCTTCTCAAGGATTTTGCTTTCTGAATGACATTTGATATGAGGGGGAAACGGGGGAAAAGCATAAAGAAGTCCCGAGGGCCAACTGTGAACAAGTGCATCTCTCAGTGTCTCTCCCGGAGGGGGGATCAGGGCAAAGTAACTGGTGCATTTAGCGTTCATTGGGGTGGCAAAAAGATCGCAGCAAGGCTGGCCCCATTTGCGCAAGATCTCTTCCCCTACATTCTGAGTCAGAGACCACTAGTGAGGCATCAAAATTGACCTGCTGAGCTTGTCGGCTATCACATTGGACTTTCCCGGGATGCGGGTTGTGACTAGAAGCGTTGGGAAGACGGTGCCCATTGCCAAACCCTCAGAGCCTCTCGATAAAGAGGGTAAGATCTGGTTCCACCTCGTTTGTTTATATACCAAACCACTGACATATTGTCTGACTGGATTGCAATCGTTCCTAGAGGTAGAGAGTTGTGGAGTGCTTGCAATGCCAGAAGCACTGCTCTCATCTCTAGAACACTGATGTGAAAATGGCCCTTGTGTTCTTGCCATATGCCTTGGACTGTTTCCCAGGTAATGCCCCCCCCCCCCAATCTGGGAAGCATCCGTGGTCACAGTAGCAACAGGTTGATGTGGAAAGTACAGTTGTGTACACTTACCATAAATGTAGATGTTCGAGTGTATTCACTGTTGCAGTCATTACACTTGGGTTATCCGGCTGGCAGGCTACCCTCAGTCGGCCTGAATTCCAAAGTCTAGGTCCAGCGTCGGTTGCTGTCGCCATTTTCTTCAGTTTTTCTTGCCCCAGATGTCAGGTGCCCCCAAAAGGGAAGGCTAAAAATATGCCAATAAAACATGCATGCACCAAAATATATATGTTATACCTTCATCTACAAGCAAATACACTACAGAGATTGTATAGATTAGAGAAGTGCAGATAAGTTCCAGCAACAATAAGGGGGATGGAGGGCGGGTAACCTGGACTGCAACAGTGAATACACTCGAACATCTATATTTATGGAAGTGTACACAACTGTACTATGTTCTTCGTGTTTCACTGTTGCAGTCATTACACTTGGGTTGAATCCCAAAGCAATGGTTGGGAGGCTGGAGCTAAATAGCATTAGGGGCGGCTATGAGGCCCTGCAAAACTGCAGTGGCAAAGCCTGCCCTGGATTTAGAGTAGAGTGGTAGATGATAGTGCTTTGTAAAGGTGTGCACTAAACTCCAGGTAGCAGCCTCTAAAATGTCTTTGGTTGGTACTCCCCTGAGGAAGGCTGCTGAAGTGGCTGCTGCTCTGGTTGAATGTGGCCTAATGCCCTTAGGCACTGGCTTGCCATGTTGTGAATAGCAGAAATGAATGCAGTGGCCTATCCACTTTGAAATAGTCTGCTTAGAGATAGCCTTTCCTTGTGATCCTGCAGCATATGCCACTAGTAGTTGCTCAGGCTTTCTGAAAGCTTTGGTTCTGTTCAAATAGAAGCGTAGCTGTCTGTGTATGTCCAAAGAATGCAGAATTCTCTCCCCTTTATTCTGCGGGTTTGGATAAAAAGTAGGCAGATGAATAGTTTGGTTAAGGGCCACAATGGACACTACCTTAAGCATAAATGTTGGGTTGGTCCTCAGAGAAACCCTGTCTGGATAAAAAATGATAAAAGGTTCCACAGCCATGAGTGCCTGTAGCTCTCAGACTCGTTTTGCAGAGGTTATTGCTAGGAGCAGAGCTGTTTTCCAAGATAAAAATTTGATATCAGCTGTAGCGGCTGGCTCAAAAGGTGGCATAGTGAGTTTTTCCAAAACATAACTGAGGTCCCATGCAGGTATTGGTGATCTCCTTGGAGGCCTTAACTTTTTGGCTCCTCTGAGGTACTGCCTTAACAAAGGATGAGAAAAGATTGGTGGCTCTGTATTGTAATGAGCCGAAAAGGCAGAGGCATGAATTTTAATTGATGAAAAGGATAGGCCTTTGTCCAGCATCTCAGTTAAGTATTGCAAAATCTGAGGAATATTTGGTACTGCTGTGTCAATTCCTTGTGCCTGGTTCCAGGCACCGAATCTCTTCCATTTTCCAGCATAAGATTTTCTAGTACTAGGCCTCCTGGCTTCCAAAATGACATCCATCACCGCTTTAGTGAGAGGTGTGTTTTGTAAGACTACATTATCCGCCATGCTGCCAGATTTAAGGTCTTGAGTTGGCTGTGCAGGATCCGATTGTTTTGTTGGGACAATAGATGAGGTATTTGAGGTAAGGTCCAGGCTGGGCATTGAGACAAGTTCCTTAGGATTGGATACCAGTATTGGCGGGGCCAGTCTGGGGTAATCAGCATCATTTTTGGCTTCTCTTGTCTGACCTTTAGGAGTACCTTGGGGAGGAGAGGCAGTGGAGGAAAGGCATATACTGTTAAGTTTTTCCAGCTGAAAGATAGGGCATCCACTTTCCATGCTTGTCTGTGATAGGTCCTTGTGCAGAATCTCTTTAGTTGGCAGTTGTGAGGAGAGGCAAATAGGTCTATGTCCGGGCATCCCCATTTCCTTGTGATCATGTTGAAGACTTGTGGATCCAATTTCCACTCGTGGGGATCCATGAGGTTTCTGCTTAGTTCATCTGCCAGAGTATTTATCTTTCCTGGCAGGAATTGTGCCTGCAGATGTACTTGGTAAGTCAATGCTGTGTCCCACAAAGTCATGGCTAGTCTGCAGAGGGGGTAAGAATGAGTGCCTCCCTGCTTGTTTATATACCACATGACCGTGGTATTGTCTGTCATTATCAGTAGTTGTCCCGGATGAAGTAGGTCCTTGAAGGCTGTCAGGGCATTCTGAACAACTAGCATAGCTTTTTGATTGATATGTAGATGCATTTGGTTGGGGGACCATGTGCCCTGAATACATCTTCCTGCCATGTGGGCCCCCCCAGGCATAATCTGATGCATCCGTTGTTAATGTCTGCCTGGCTGGGGGGTAATGTGAACAGCTGTCCCTTGTTCTGGTGACAGGCCTTCGCCACCATCGAAACTCCTGTTGCAGGCAGGGAATGAGAGTAATTATTGTTTCCAGGCTGTGGCAATGCTGAGTCCAAACACTTTTTAGGTACCACTAAAGTTTCCTCATATGCAGTTTTGCATATGGAATTATTAGACTGCAGGATGCCATGAAGCCCAAAGCCTGCAGTATTTTTCTTGCAGATAACTGGGCCTTTGTTGCCAACAGTTTGAAATAGGTAGTCAGTTGCCTTTGTCTGGCGTGAGATAAGCCATCTGGGCAGTTGTGTTTAAGCTTGCACCCAGGAATATTATCTCTTGCAAGGGTACTAGTTTTTATTTCTGTTCGTTGACTGTGTACCCTAGGCATGGTAGTAATCTCTTTACAAACGCCAGATGCTGTAGTAGAATGTCCTTGTTCTCTGCTTGTATGAGGCAGTCGTCCAAGTAAGGATATATTTGTATTCCTCTTTGTCTGTAGAATGCAATTACTGGTGCCAGGCACTTTGTGATGACCCTGGGCGCAGTAGATAAGCCAAAGGGCAGTGCAGAGAATTGGTAGTGCATTGAGCCAGCTTTGAATCTGAGGTATCTTCTGTATGTTTGTCTGATTGGGACATGCAGGTATGCCTCTTTTAGGTCTAAAGTCACAAGCCAAGCCTTCTTGCCCAGCATGGGCAGAAGCTGCTGTAAAGTCAACATTTTGAATTTTGGTATATCCAGATATGTGTTTAGAATAGATAGGTCCAGTATTGGTCTCCAGGCTTTGTCCTTTCTGGGTACCAAGAAAGTCTTGAATAAAATCCTTGTCCCTGCTCTTGCTCTGGTACTTGTTGAATGGCCCTCATGTCCATGAGGGATGAGATTTGTTTTTGTGCCTCTGCCCACTGATTTTTGGTAGGTCTGGCCAACTGTTTGCCCTTGGCAGGGTATGAAAGTGAAACTTGTAGCCCTGTGACACTATGTCTAAGACCCATTTGTCCTAGGTTATTATGTGCCAATTTTGAGAAAAAAGTGCTAGTTTTCCCCCTAAAGGTGCTGCCAGAAGATAAGTGCTTGGCGCAGGCAGGGGGAAGTCATTGGGACTGTTTCCTGTAAGGCTGTGATTTGTCTTCTCCACTTTTGGAGGTAGAAGCACCCCATTGTTTAGACCTGTATGAACCTTGGGGCTGGGATCTGCCTCTTGGGCATCTATATCTGCCCCTTTGTGGTCTGTCTGACACTGGAAAGGACCAGTTATTTGTAGGCCAGTGTCAGCTAAATCTTGGAGGTTGTACCTGTAAGAAAATCCTTGACTGTTTGCATAGATTTAGCTTTGTCCTCCATTTTCTTTAACACCTCTTCTGCTTTACCACCAAACAAAGTATCATGCTGTAATGAAGCATCTAATAATTTTGCTTTAACATGATCTGGTAAATGTTCTTTTAACCAAGCATGCCTCCTAATGACAGAACCCGTGACAGCGGCCCTGCAGGAGGCCTCCAAAGAATCAAAACCACATTGCAAAGTATGCTTTCCCACTTGTTCAGCTGCATGCAATAAATCCTGCATTTCTTTGTTTTCTGCACATTCAGAATTTATCAACATTTTCTGTTTAAGCAGTGACATAACATATTGCTGATATTTGAGCATATGAAACTGGCAATTTAAAGCCCTTATAGCCAAAGTAGCAGAAGTGTAAATCTTTTTTCCCCATCTGTCCAGAGCCCTAGAATCCCTGTCAGAGGGGGTAGGGTTTTTTGCAGTGGAAGCCTTGACTCCTTTGGGGCCCTGAGAGATAGTTTCAGGGTCAGCAGCAGGGTTTTTGAAAAGGAATTTATGAGAGTCAGGGACCCTATAGTACCTGTCCGGTTTAACAGGAGCTGCAGGTAAGGAGTCAGGGGTCAGACTGGACTGAAAATACATCTACAATGTCTAACACAGGTGGAATAGCTAGGGGCCTTTGTGGGAGTAAAAGGAAGTTTCTGAGCCTTTTCTTAGATTCTGAATAATCTTGGCTCTCCCAGTGACCCCTCAATGCTCTGTCCATTTTTCATGGTATGTAAGGTTTCCCTAAAAGAGTAATCCTCAGGAGGAGAGGCTGAAGGGATAGATTCTTCAGCATCAGAATCCTCATAGGGAGGAAGAGAGTATTCCTGATCAGAAGAGGAATCTGATCTGAAGATTCATATTCTGTCTCTTGCCTAGGCCTTTTATCAGGAGGGGATGGAAACCCCTGATCAAAGTAATTAAGTCTTCAGCCATTTTGAGCACTTGCTTTTTGGGCATGGAGGCCTGACCATGAGTCTGCTGCACTTGTTTCTTTGTCTTTGCCTTTGTAGCTGGAGTCGCTTTAATGAATAATTGAGTAGGTCTGAAAACACCCTCAGAAGCAGATGCCTGCTCAGCGGCTCCGGACCCATCTGAGGGAATTGTTTCTGAAGGTCCAATATCCTGAGCTTCCAGTGGCCTAGTCGACTCCACGTGGGAGTCAGGGGCTGCGAAAGCGCCTCACTGAGGACCGGCAAACCGACGACTGGCTTAGTGGAAGCCTCATCGTCTGTTTTGGACCTTGGACGCCTGTTCTTTTCTTTTTCTTTGCGTTTCTTGTGAATTCCGGTAGTCGGATGGCTATCCGACGGCATAGTGTAATTAAATCTTCTGCCAAAATAGTGAAATGCTAAATCGTACTGACGCTTAACAGTACATTGGTTAAATCTAGCACAAGACCGACAGCTAGCAACATCGTGGTCAGGGCCTAGGCAAGGAATACAGTAAGAGTGAAAGTTCTTATGAGGTATTTGTTTCCCACAACAAATACAATTATTAACTTTTTCTGACATCGGTCTGGAGCAAGAAAAATGTTTTTCCCAACGGGGTACTTAGCTTTTAATGAAGACTTCGGATCTGAAATTCGAACACAAAAATCTCAGGAGTCGGCCGACTGGCACTTGCGAACTGCTTCTGCTTCAGGCACCGCGCGACAAGACAGACAGAAGAAAATGGCGTCGGCTGCATCTTTTATTCCCCTGGTGCACTGACGTCAGGGAAGAGGCGACAGCAAACGACGCCAGACCTAGACTTTGGAATTCAGGCTGACTGAGGGCAGCCTGCCAGCAGGATAACCCAAGTGTAATGACTGCAACAGTGAAACACAAAGAACATTGGATGGTCTCCCGATGGTTAACTCGTTGGACTGAATCCAGACCCTTCTTGCAAGTTTCTTTTATGATTGGGTGAAACAGAGGGAGTTCTTGCAACGACCACTAGGAGAAGAGTAACCACTGTAGGATTCTCATGTGCATCCTGGCTAATGGAACAAGGGTTATGGTTGAGGCCATTGTTCCCAGTAGTTTGAGCACTATCTTTGCTTTGACCTTGTTTTTGGTAAGAACAAACAATATCTGTTTGAGATTCGCAATTCTGTCAGTGGGAAGGCGTGCCATCATTGAAACGATGTCTATTTCTGTGCCTATAAAAGTAACATGCTGACAGGGTGACAAGGCAGACTTTTGCAAGTTTATTGCTATGCCTAGCTGAGCACAAACTTGTAGAGTCATGTCTCTGGCCTGTTGAAGTAGATGCTTGGTGGTGGCAGTTAGGAGCCAGTCGTCCAGGTACGGAAACACTCGTAATCCAAGACGTCTCAAGTGAGCAGTTACTACTGCCATGCATTTGGTGAACACTCTTGGGACGGTAGTGAAACCAAAGGGCAGACCATGAAACTGGTAGTGACTGGCTCCCAGCCGGAAGCGTAAGTGACCCCTCAATGCTCTGTCCATTTTTATGTGGTAGTATGCATCTTGGAGGTTTAGCGAGCACATCCAATTGTCTGTCCCTAAAAGGGGGAGTATAGACTGCAGTGTCACCATTCGGAACTTGGACTTCTTTACTGATTCGTTTAATTTCCTGAGATCCAATATGGGCCTCCAGTCCCCTGTTCTTTTTGGCACTAAAGAATCTCGAGTAAGTTCAGAATCCTATCTGGTCTGCGGGGACAGGTTGGATGACTCTTTTGTTTAGCAACCTTTGAATTTCTACAGTTGCTTGATCCCTGTCATTGGGTGGAACATCTGGGATTTTCCTGGTTCAAGGAGGGGTTAGGAGAAGGATATGGAGTATCCTCTGGATATTATGTTTTGTACCCACTTGTCTTTTGTGATATTTTGCCAGGCTTCTGGGTACAAAGATAAATATCCCCCGACTGGCTCCAGAGTAGCATAGTCAGGCCTCCTTTCAGGAGCGCTGATAAGGACATCAACGAAAGGAATCATGTTCGCCCTGGTTCTGCGGACCCAATCTGCCTCTAGGACGGCATCTACCATGATTTCCTCCACCTCTGCCCCTGGGAAAGGAATCACCTTGTGCTTATGGGAAAATTCTCTGAGATTTCTTGAACCACATCTTCCCGCCTTTCTGCCCTTTAGGATAGGGTCTTGAGGGAATGGAAAAACGTACTCCAACAGCAGAGTTTTTACCCTTCCTGCTCGCATCTGGTGAGTGTATCCTTAACTTTTGGTCCAAACAGTGAGAAAACATCAAAGGAAGCATTTGTAAAGGTACAGAAAGGGTTCCGCAAAGTTACACAAACGCATCCAGGAGTGTCTCCTCAGGGAAACTCCTGAACCCACTGCCCTACTCGCCCTATCTGCTGCGTATGACATCAGTCTCATGGAGGAGGACACTATGGAGTTTAAGGTGGATAACTGAGCGGTAACCTTCTCTGGTACCCCCGCAGTTGAAGTACCTTGTAGAAGTACCTTGTAGAGTATCTCCTAGTTCCTTCAGGAGATCTCTCTGAAGCCTTGTAAAATGGGTAAGATAATTCAGCAATCCAAGGGTAAAAACTGCTGAAGAAAAAACACACTTCCCATATCTGTCCATCATTCGAGACTCTGTTCGGCAGATGGACAGATGAGGATGTCTCTCCAAGGTCCTTCTTGGTGGCTGCTACCACCACCATAGCATCTACCGGCATGCCTTTCGTCAAAAAATCCTTCTCCTTGGGGGCTGACAGGAACTTGTTTGGCCTCCTAGGGACTGGCTTCATGGTGTCACATGATTCCACGCCTTTCGACTGACCAGGTCCATGAACTCGTCGAAAGACGGAGACACCCAAGAGGCTGAAGATTGAGATCCGAAAACGTTCAGGTACACCGACTCATCAGAAACGGTAGGCCAGCCACCTCTGTTTCAGGATTTCAAGGAAATCTACAAAGGAGATATCATCAGAGGATGACCTTGGGGACCCTTCTGACTCCTCGAGGTCAGTGTTTGAGGTGATGGACTCATCAGGGAGTCTAAGTGCTTCCTCTTGCATGTTTTCTTCCAAGGAGGCTCCTCAGAAGGGTATTCTAGGCAGGTCTCGGAAGAATGGGGACACCCCCAGAGGGGTTTCCTGAGGCTGCGGATCTCTGCTGTCCTGTGGATATGATGGCGCCAAGACAGAAGCCGGTGCTTTCGGGGAAAGTAGTACAGTTGTGTACACATAAATGTATATGTTAGAGTGTATTCACTGTTTCAGTCCTTACAAATGGATTACCCGGCTCCCGGTAGCCCACAGTCGACCAGAATACCAAAGTCCTTGGTATATGACGTCGGCTGCCTTCGGTTTAGGCTAGCCTTCAGGGCGTCGGGTACAAAAGAAGGCAGCCCACACCATTTCCTCAATTTTTCTTGCCTTAACTGTCAGGAACCCCCCAAAAAAAGGTTAGACCAGGAAAAGAAAATCCAGTCTGTGCCCTAGGAAAAAAGGGGGATGGAAGGGGGGAAACCAGGACTGCAACAGTGAATACACTCGAACATCTATATTTATGGTAAGTGTACACAACTGTATTATGTTCATTGTGTTTCACTGTTGCAGTCCTTACAAATGGGTGGATTCCCAAAGCCCAGGAAAAAAAACAAAAGGGAGGAGGAACGCCCACTGTTTAAGAGTTGGTAAGGATACCCTGCAACACTGCAGTGGTAAAACCAGCCCTGGACTTGGAAAACAAGGGTAAACTGTAATGTTTACTGAAAGTTTGGACAGACGTCCATGTAGCTGCTTACAGTATGTCCCTAGTAGGTACACCTCTTAAAAAAGCTGCTGAGGTAGAGGCTGCCATAGTAGAATTGGTCCCAATACTCTGAGGAGGAACCTTAGCATGTTGTAACAAAAGTGAATACAATGAGCAATCCACTTAGAAATAGCTTTGCCCTGAGCTCCAGAAGCAAAACTGACCAACAACTGATTTGACTTTCGAAAAGATTTAGTCTTGTCCAGGTAAAATCTAAGCTGTCTATGTACATCCAGGGAATGCAGGAACCTTTCCCCTTTATTCTGAGGATTAGGAAAGAAGGTAGGCAGGTGGATAGACTGGTTAAGAGTCAGGCTAGAAACCACCTTAAGCATAAAGGAGGAATTAGCTCAAAGAGAAACCCGATCCACATAGAAGATAAAAGGCTCTATTGCCATTAAGGCCTGCAGCTCAGAAACTCTTCTAGCTGAAGTAATAGCCAACAGAAAGGCAGCTTTCCAGGGAAGAAACTTCAGGTCTGCTGAGGAAGCTGGTTCAAAAGGTGGCTGAGTAAGTTTCTCAAGTACAAAACTGAGATCCCAAGCAGGAGTGGGTGCCCTTCTGGGAGGCTTTAAATTGCTAGCTCCCCAGAGGAAGTGCTTCATCAAGGGATGAGAGAACATGGGATGCTCAAAGGAACAATGAGCAGAAATAGATGAAGCATGGATTTTGATAGAAGAAAAGGAAAGTCCACCATTAAGCAAGCCTGCCAGATAGTCAAGAATAAGAGGAAGAGTAGGTTGAGAAGGGTCTTCCCCTCTAGTCTGCATCCAAACGGAGAATCTTTTCCACTTATCTGCGTAACATTTCCTAGTGCTAGGCCTCCTGGCCTCACGAAGTACCTCAACCACTTGTTGGGAAAGGTTTAAATTATGAGTCAAGTTGCCAAATGCAGAGTCTGAAGATGAGGATGCAAAATGTTTCCTCCCTCCTGAACTAAGAGATCTGGTATCAGGGGAAGATGCCAAGGCCGAGACTGGAAGAGACTGCGAAGTAGTGGATACCAGTGCTGTCTGGGCCAGTCTGGAGCTATGATGATGGCCCTTGGTTTTTCGTCCCTTATCTAACAGCACTCTGGAAAGAAGAGGCAGAGGAGGGAATCCATAGATCGAGAGCTGCGTCTAGGGGAAGGACAGAGCATCCACTCTCCAAGCTTTGTTGTGATGATCTCTGGTGCAAAAGGTTGGAAGAAGGTGGTTGGTTGGAGATGAGAAGAGATCCACCTGGGAAGTGCCCCAACACTGAATGATGCGATAGATGATGGTCTTGTTTAGGTGCCACTCGTGAGAATCCAGGACCTGTCTGCTCAGTCTGCCAGGGTGTTGAGCCTTCCTGGAAGAAACTGAGCTATCAGATGAATGCCCATGGAAGCTGCTATGGACCATAGTATCATGCTTTGTCTGCACAGGGGATAAGAGTGCGTCCCTCCCTGCTTGTTGATGTACCACATGATTGTGGTGTTCTGTCCTGACCAGAAGAGTACCAGGAGAGAGAAGATGCTAGAAAGCCATTAAGGCCTGCTGGACAGCCATCAATTCCTTTAGATTTATGTGCAAATGAACCTGTTGAGAGTTCCAAGTCCCCTGAATGCAACTGCCCTCTAGATGTGCTCCCCAAGTGTAGTCCGAGGCATCTGTAGTGAGAGTCTGGCTGGCAGGAGGTGGACAGAAAGGCAGGCCTTTGTTCTGTGCACAGGCCGTTGCCCACCAAAGGAACTCAGTCTGCAGGCAGAGAATCAGAGGAAGTATCAAGTCTAAATCCTGAGTGTGCTGACACCAAAGGTTTTTGAGGTACCATTGAATTTTCCTCATATGCAGTCTGGCATATGGAATCATCATAATACATGAAGCCATGAATCCCAGGGCTTGCAGGAATTGCCTTGCAGAGAGCTGGGTCATGCTTGCCAAATTTTTGAAGTAATTTGAAAGATTCATTTGTTTCTCTTGAGGGAGGAATACCATCTGGGCGGCTGTGTTCAGGCTTGCTCCCAGGAATACAATCTCCCTGGTGGGTGCCAATTTTGACTTCTTTTCGTTGATGGTGTAGCCCAAAGAGGTGAGAAGGTTCTTTACAAAGTCCAAATCCTTTAGAGGTTGCGCTGGTGAGTTTGCCTGAATAAGACAATCGTCCAAGTAAGGGTAAATTGGAATGTTTCTTTGCCTGCAAAAGTCAATGACTGGAGGCAGGCATTTGGTAAAAACTCTGGGAGCAGTAGATAAGCCAAAGAGCAGTGTTTAGAATGGACAAATCCAGAATAGGGCGCCAGGTGCCCCCTTTTTTGGGAACCAGGAAAAGCCTTGAGTAGAAACCCTGGCCTATCTGTAGTGCAGGGACTGGCTCTATTGCTCCCAGGTTTAGTAAAGAAGAAACTTGTTTTTCTGCTTCTGCCCTATGATTTGGGGGGATATCTGGGTATCCTTGGTGGACAGGGAAGGTGTGAAAGGAGAACTTGTACCCTTGGGATACTATTTTAAGCACCCATTTGTCGTCTGTGATGGTGAACCAGATATTTGCACACATGGATAACCTTCTCCTCAAAGGAAACCCTGGGCCCGCAGAGGCAGGCAGGCAGGGGAAGGCCGGAGTCATTGGGAATGCCTGGTTTGGGAAGTTTGCTTAGAGCGTGCCGATTTTGAAGAGGAAGCCTGCCAGTGCTTAGCCTTTTGAGGGGTGGAAGTCTGTCCCCTAGAAGACCTGTAACCCCTAGATCTAGTGCGACTCTGTTTACTAGGGTTAGGAAAAGTCCAATTCTTAGAAGAGTAATGTCTACAAAAATGAGAAGGCTGAACTTGCAGAAAGTCCTTAACAGTTTGCATAGATTTGTCCTTATCCTCCAAAAGTTTCAACACCTCTTCTGCTTTGCTACCAAAAAGATTGTCCTTATGCAAAGGCACATCCAGTAATTTAGACTTGACAGGTACAGAAAGGGGCTGTTACCTGAGCCAAGCATGTCTTCTAATGACAGAACCAGTGGTTGTTGTCCTGCAAGAAGCCTCCAAAGTGTCAAAACCACAATGTAGAGAATGTTTAGTGACAAGAGTGGCAGAATTCAATAAATCATGCATGTCCTTACTCTCCATCAGGGAAGGAACACCAGAATTCAATAAATCATGCATGTCCTTACTCTCCATCAGGGAAGGAACACCAGAATTCAATAAATCATGCATGTCCTTACTCTCCATCAGGGACGGAACACCAGAATTCAATAAATCATGCATGTCCTTACTCTCCATCAGGGACGGAACACCAGAATTCAATACATCATGCATGTCCTTACTCTCCATCAGGGAAGGAACACCTGCAATTTTAGCCTTAATAGCCTCCAAAGTATGCTGCTGATACTTAAGCAAATGAAAAAGACAATTAACAGACCTAATAGCCAGGGTGGAAGACGTATAAACCTTTTTACCCCATCTATCCAAAGCCCTAGATTCCCTGTCAGAAGGAACAGGATTTTTAGCAACTGTGACTTTAACACCCTTAGAGCCCTGAGAAATAATCACTGGATCAGCAGTAGGATTCTTGAAAAGGAACTGATGAGAATCAGGAAAGTACAGTTTTGTACCTACCATAAATGTAGATGTTCGAGTGTACACCCTGCTGCAGTCATCACACTTGAGTTATCCTGTCGTCAGGCGGTCCCGCAGTCGGCCGGAATTCCAAAGTCTTGGTCCGGCGTCGGTTGCTGTCGCTTCTTCCCTGACGTCAGTGCGCCAGGGGTATATATAATGCATCCGATGCCATTTTCTTCAGTTTTTCTTGCCCCAGATGTCAGGTGCCCCCAAAAAGGTGGACAGTAATTAGTACCAAATTAAGTAATTTGTACACAAACACAAAATCCCTCCAGCTATAAGCAAATACATCAGGAAGATATTGTAGAGATTTAGCCAGTTAGATCAGAGGGGAGGGAGGGAGGGTAACCTGGACTGCAGCAGGGTGTACACTCTAACATCTACATTTATGGTAGGTACAAAACTGTAATATGTTCATCGTGTTACCCTGCTGCAGTCATCACACTTGGGTAGAATCCCAAAGCTAAGGATGGGTGGGGGAGTTATAGAGGGTTAGAGGAGGCTAAGCCAGCTCTGGTCTTAGAATAAAGTGGTAAGTGATAGTGTTTGGTAAAGGTGTGTACTGAACTCCAAGTTGCAGCTTCCAAAATCTCCTTAGTTGGAACCCCCCTGAGGAAGGCTGTAGATGTAGCTGTTGCCCTGGTAGAGTGGGGCCTAATGGTAGCAGAAACTGGTTTTCCATGATGGGTATAGTAAAAACGAATGCAATGTCCTATCCATTTGGAAATGGTTTGTTTTGATATAGCCTTCCCTTGTGAAGCTATAGCAAAGGATACAAAGAGCTGGTCAGATTTTCTGAAAGCCTTAGTTTTATCCAAGTAGTAATGAAGTTGCCTGTGAATGTCCAAGGAATGCAGGAGTCTTTCTCCTTTGTTCTGTGGATTTGGGAAGAAGGTGGGTAAGTGGATGGTTTGATTTAAAGCCACACTGGAAACCACCTTAGGCATGAAGGAAGGATTAGTTCGTAGAGAAACTCTGTCTTGATGGAAAATGAGGAAAGGTTCCACTGCCATTAGTGCCTGTAGCTCTGAGACTCTTCTAGCTGAAGTTATTGCTAGCAGCAGGGCAGTCTTCCAGGATAGGAACTGTAGATCTGCAGAGAAAGCTGGTTCAAAGGGAGGTAGCGTAAGTTTTTCCAGAACAAATTGAGGTCCCATGTTGGTGTAGGTGCTCTCCTGGGGGCCTAATGTTTTTTGCCCCTCTGAGGAACTGCCTTAGAAGTGGATGCGAAAATAAGGGTGGATCCGTGTTGTAGTGGGCTGAAATAGCTGATACATGGATTTTAATGGAAGAAAAAGAAAGTCCTTTGTGCAACATCTCAGTTAAATACTGTAGAATATGAGGCATGTGAGGCTGAAGTGTGTTTTGGCCTTTAGCTTGGTTCCAGGCACTAAACCTTTTCCATTTGTCCGAATAGACCTTCCAGGTGCTGGGCCTCCTAGCTTCCAGAATAACATCCATAACTGCTTGGGAAAGAGGAGCTGGCTGGATGCTTAGGTGATTTGCCATGCAGCCAGATTTAAGGTTTTGAGCTGGCTGTGAAGAATCTGATTGTTTTGCTGTGTGAGCAAATGGGCAATTTATGGTAAAATCCAAGGTGGGCCCTGGGCCATATTCCTCAATAGTGGGTACCAGTGCTGGCGTGGCCAGTCTGGGGCTATGAGTATCAGTCGTGGTCTCTCCTTTCTGACTTTCAGAAGCACCTTTGTGAGGAGAGGCAATGGAGGGAAGGCACATAATGTCAGGTTTTTCCAACTGAATGAGAGTGCGTCCACTTTCCAAGCTTGATGGCGAAGTGTCCTTGTTCAAAATGTTGTTAGTTGATAGTTTTGAGGACTGGCAAACAGGTCTATGTCTGGAAGGCCCCATTTTTGAGTTATCATTGCAAAGACTTGTGGATCCAGTTTCCACTTGTGGGGATCCATGATGTTTCTGTTGAGGTCTTCTGCCAATGTGTTCTTTTTTCCTGGCAGGAACTGAGCTTGTAACTGAACTTGGTAAGCCAGAGCTGTGTTCCACAAGGTCATTGCTTGCCTGCATAGAGGGTGGTGGTGTTGTCCGTCCTTATTGCAAGTTGTCCTGGATGTAATAGATTCTTGAAGGGTGTCGGAGCATTCTGTACAGCTAGCATCTCTTTTTGATTGATGTGCAGATTCCTTTGATCTGCAGTCCATACGCCTTGAACGCACTGTCCTGCCATGTGTGCCTCCCCCACCCCTAGGCGTAGTCCGAAGCATATGTTGTCATAGTTTGCCTGGCTGGGGGCAAGGTGAAAGGCTGACCCTTGCTGAGGTGACATGCCTGTGACCACCACAGAAACTCCTGTTGTAGGCAGGGAATGAGAGGCATCATTGTGTCCAAGCTGTGGCTGTGTTGAGACCATACACTTTTTAGGTACCACTGTAATTTCCTCATATGCAGCTTTGCAATGGTATTAGTAGTATGCAAGATGCCATGAAGCCCAAGGCCTGCAGAATTTTTCTTGCAGGTAGTTGGGTCTTTGTTGCCACTGTTTTGAAATATTGAGTCAGTTGTAGTTGTTTGTCTGGCGTCAGATAAGCCTTCTGGGCCGTTGTATTCAAGCTGGCACCCAGGAATGTCATATTTTGTGAGGGTACTAGTTTTGATTTCTTTTCGTTTACTGTGTACCCCAGGCAACTTAGAAGATGTTTTACAAAAGCCAGATGTTGTAAGAAGATGTCCTTACTTTCTGCTTGGATGAGGCAGTCGTCCAGGTATGGGTATATTTGAATTCCTTGGCCTTGCTCTCGAGTAGGTACCAGTTGAATGGCTCTCATGTCCATGAGAGCTGTAATTTGTTTGTGTGCCTCTGCCCATTGATTTTGTGGCAGGTTTGGCATTCCTCTTTTCATTGGCAAGGTGTGAAAATGGAATCTGTATCCTCGTGAAATTATGTCTAGGACCCATTTGTCCTTTGTGACAATGTGCCAGTTGTCTGAAAAAAGTGCGAGTTTTCCTCCCAAGGGGGTTGCCAAGAGA
Organism: Protopterus annectens; assembly: GCF_019279795.1. NCBI lineage: Eukaryota > Metazoa > Chordata > Ceratodontiformes > Protopteridae > Protopterus > Protopterus annectens. The sequence goes on from NC_056726.1 coordinate 1,724,929,752, forward strand.
GTGTTGCTTGGCCAGATGAGGTGCAAGTCATTGAGTTTGCCTCCTGGTAGTTTGGGACCTGTCTTCTCCTCCCTTCTGTGTTGCAGTGCCCCATTGGCGAGGTTTGTACTGGGCTTGTGGTTGTCCTCTGCCTCTTGGACGTCTGTATTTACCCCTCTGTGGTCTGTCAGTAGCTAGAAAGGACCAATTTTTTGTTGGCCAATTTCTGCTGAAGCGAGGGGGCTGTACCGGTAGGAAATCTTTGACTGTCTGCATAGATTTTGCCTTATCCTCCATTTTCTTTAAGACTTCTTCTGCTTTAACTCCAAAAATAACATCCTGCTGTAAGGGAGCATCTAGAAGCTTTGCTTTAACATGATCAGGCAGAGTTTGTTCCTTTAACCAAGCATGCCTACGTATAACAGACCCAGTAACAGCTGCTCTGCAGGAAGCCTCCAAAGAATCAAAGCCACATTGTAAAGTATGTTTGCCCACCTGTTCAGCTGCATGCAACAGATCCTGCATTTCTTTCAATTCAGACTGTTGAGGGAGTGTGCTCATTTTTTGTTTTAACTGACACATTAGAAATTGCTGATATATTAGCATGTGAAATTGGCAATTTAGTGCCCTCATAGCTAGAGTGGCTGAGGTGTAAACCTTTTCCCCCCAACTGTCTAGTGCTCTGGAGTCCCTTTCAGAGGGTATAGGATTTTTTGCCATAGAAGCCATAGCCCCTTTGGGACCCTGGGAGATGGTCTCTGGATCAGCAACAGGGCTTTTATAAAGAAATTTGTGGGAATCAGGCAGTCTACAGTATCTGTCAGGTTTAATAGGAGTTTTAGTCTTAGGACACTTTTTATGGTGAGCGTCGTCGGTCTGAAGACGCCTTCAGAAACCGAAGGTGTTTCTGCAGCACCGACATCTTTTTCAGCAGTGTCGTCGGTAGGGGCTAAACAAAATGGCTGTGTCGGCCTAGTACTCTCCGCCAAAAGCTCCGAAGCGGTCTCGGGTTCCAGATCTGTGGTAGTCAGGGGCTGCGTCGGAGCCTCACTGAAGACCGGTGAACCGGAGACCGGACCAGCCAAGGCCTCGGTGTCTGGCTTGGGTCTAGGCTGCCTGTCCTTATCCTTGCGTTTTTTGTGCACGCCGGTAGTTGGTTGCTCCGACGGCATAGCATAGTTAAATTTTCTACCGAAGTAGTGTTGTGCGAAATCAAAGCATCTTTTTATAGTACGCTTATTAAACCTAGCACAAAAACGACAACCAGTGAAGTCGTGGTCTGGGGCTAGGCAAGGTATGCAGTAAGAATGAAAATCCTTATGAGGTATTTGCTTCCCACAAGAAATACAATTGTTGACTTTTTCTGACATTGGTCTGAGGCAAGAAAAGTTTCCCCAACGGGGTACTTAGCTTTATTGAAGACTTAGGATTTGAAATTAGACTTCGAAAATCTCAGGAGTCGGCCGACCGGCACTTGTGAACTGCTTCTGCTTCGGGCACCGCACGGCAAGAAAGACTGAAGAAAATGGCGTCGGATGCATTATATATACCCTTGGCGCACTGACGTCAGGGAAGAAGCGACAGCAACTGATGCCGGACCAAGACTTTGGAATTCCGGCCGACTGCGGTACCGCCTGACGACAGGATAACCCAAGTGTGATGACTGCAGCAGGGTAACACGATGAACATCTCTAATACCTGTCAGGCTTTCTGGGAGCAGGAGGAACAGAATTAGGAGTCAAAGAATTCTCCAAGAAAACAAACAACTTCCAAAACCGGACGGATAGCCAAAGGCTTATGCTGTGGCAAATCCAAGAATTCCCTAATCCATTTCTTAGACTGAGGATAGTCCTGACTTTCCCATTTGAAATGCTCCCCAAGAGTATTCAGCGTAACCCCAAAAGAAAAATCTTCTGGAAGGGAGGCAGAAGGGATGGAGTCTTCTGCATCAGAATCCTCAAAAACAGAAAAAAGTGAAGTTTTCCTCTTCATCAGCAGAGTTGCTGGAAACCTCAGAGTCTGAGGCAGAGAAAGCTTCTGGGGGCAATTCCCTAATCCTTTTAGAAGGAGGTGGCTGAGAGCCCTTGATAAGGGTTAAGAGTTCACTAGCCATTTTAGCCATCTGAGCCCGAGGCATTTGAGGGAGGTAGACGCCTGCTTAGGAGTAGATTTTCGGCTGGAAGGCCTGCTAGAAAGCCGGAGGGACTCAGGAGGCCTAGCCACCACAGAAGTCTGAATCAAGGTAGTCGGACTGGATCTAGTCTCCAGGCGGAGAAAAGAGGCCTCAGAAACCGGCGCCTGCTTAGCAGCTCCAGATCCAGAGGCGGCGACTGGCAGAGGGTCAGAAGACAAAGTGAAAGCCTGCGGTATGGAGGACTCAGAAAAGATCTCCGCAGATGCCTGCTGCTAAACATCCGTGGAGCGCAGGTGCAAAGAAAGCACCTCACTGACTACCGCTGGGCCGACAACCAACTTAACAGGGATGTCGTCAGCTAATTTGACCCTAAGCCTGTCGTGATCCTTATCCTTGCGCTTCTTAGGAACATCTGAAGTTGGGAGGTCAGAAGACGCCATACCGATGAACTTGGGCCAAACTCCGAAATGCTTTAGCAAGATCCTAGCTCTACGGCGTATCGTACGTGGGTTGAAAGAAGCACAGAGAACACAATTAGGGACATCATGCTCAAGGTCCAAACAAGTAATACAACAGGAGTGAAAATCATGGTGCGGAATCTGTTTTCCACAGGCAAGACAGTTATTAACTTTCTCTGACATTTGTTAAAGCAAGAAAAGAGGGTCCCCAACGGGGTACTTATCTGAGGACATCTTCCACTAAGCAGTCAGAATACAAAAAGGTGGTACTTGGCTGACCGGCACTCGTGCAAAATGCTTCTGCTTCGGGCTCCGTGGCAAGAAAGACTGAGGAAATGGAGTCGGCTGCCTTCTTTTGCACCTGACGTCAGGCCTAAACTGAAGGCAACCGATGTCATACACCAAGGACTTTGGTATTCTGGCCGACTGTGGGCTACCGGGAGCTGGATAACCCATTTGTAAGGACTGCAACAGTGAAACACGATGAACATCATCATCCTTGCGTAGAGCTGCAGATTTGGACAGCACACTCCTCATCATCTCGAAGGCAGACTCCCCCCGGTTCCAAGGACCCCACCGGTTCCGAAGAAGCAGAGGTAGCCCTGGGTTCCAGGGAAATCGGCTCCGAAGCCGATGTAGGAACCAAGCTCAGCTGAGCTGATGCACCGAGAGGTGGACTCTAAACCAAGGTGGCTCAGGTCCGAGAATCTCCCTCGGGGCTAACTAGTGAACTTCGGCTCCTAGACACCACGTACGGCACCGAAAGTGTCGGAGCAGATATCAGTTCCAGCAAGTCCTCATGAGGTGCCAGAGCCAAAGATCTACAACAAGAGGTACTGGATGTTCTGGCTCCAACAGACCAGTATGGCTCGGAGGAGGAACAGCGGTGGATGTAAAAGGTTTGGACGGCTCCGAAGCCAGCTGGGCTAGAGCTGAGAGCAAATTTTCCAGCCCCGGTGCCTTCATAAATCGTGCACCACCCTCTCCACATCATCATCTGATAAGTTTGCTCCTAGAGGACCTAGAGGGAAGGGTTGGCGAGCGACATCTTTGAAAAATATGAGCTCTCAAAGTAGGGGAGACCGGAGGAATGTCAGTAGACCGGCTCAGAGTAGAAAAATCCTTTTTCGGCTCTGAAGTTCCCAAGGCTGATACAGGCTCATCAATGGTAATGACCTCAGTTGACTCCGAAGGCAGTGGAGCCGATGACGTGGAAGTCTTAATAGTTTTAGACATTTTTACAGGAGGCCCAGATCTCTGAGGACACTTCGCATTATTTTCTGACTAGAGGAAGACTTTGCAGATTGAGAGGATGAACTACTTAAAGCTTCCTCAAAAGACGGCTTTAAGAAACCTTTCAAAATAAGCTTGTTTTTCCTTTCTTGAAGGACTCTAAAAGGATGACAAAAGGTATAGCTCTCTTGTAAATGAATGGCCCCTAAACAGTAGACACACACAGTATGCCCAACCATTATGGACATTTTTTTGACTACATTTTTGGCACTTCTTAAAACCCGAAGATTTATGATCCTTATCTTTATCTTTAGACATACTAGACAGCTGTGACTAGTAGCAGACGACAGAAAAAAACTATAGAAGGCAAACTAGTTAGATCCTCTAACTTGAACGGACTACAGCTAACAGGGCGATAAAGACACACCACAAAGGGAGAACTAATAGTAGGAGAGAGGACTAGGTCCTCTAACTCAAACGGTCCTAGCCCTGCTAAGGCAGGAGAAAAAGTACAGTTTTGTACCTACCATAAATGTAGATGTCCGATAGGAATGCATCTGCAGTCCTTACAAATGGGTTGTCCTGTCGTCAGGCAGCCCTTCGGTCGGCCGGATTCCAAAGTCTGGGTCCGGCTTCGGCTGGTGTCGCACTTCACCCGACGTCATCGCTGCAGTTTTTCGGGTATAAAGGCATCAGCCGACGCCATCTTCCTCAGTGTTTCTTGCCCCAGATGCCAGGTGCCCTCTTGGATGGCTAAATTTGGATAAATGCCAATGTTTCCAAATAGTAGAGAGCAAACACATAAAATAAGCATGTATGTACATATATACAAACAAATACACCATAATAGATCCCCCATAATAGATCCCCCCCAAGCTAGCTGAAGGATGGCAAATACCCTAGGAGTACCTCAGAGGGGAAGGTGGGTGGGTAATGCTGACTGCAGATGCATTCCTATCGGACATCTACATTTATAGTAGGTACAAAACTGTACTATGTCCTTCAAGGATGCATCTGCAGTCCTTACAAATGGGTAGAATACCATAGCTAAACTAGGGGAGGAGGAAAAGAGTAGAGATTATGGTGTAGTTAGGATCCCTTGCAAAACAGCAGTGGCAAAACCTGCTCGGGATCTAGAGTATAAAGGTAAATTGTAATGCTTGGCAAATGTATGCACGGAGGTCCAAGTAGCAGCCTCTATAATGTCCTTGGTAGCCACTCCTCGTAAGAAAGCTGTGGTAGTGGCTGTAGCCCTTGTGGAGTGAGGCCTGATGTTCTCTGGAGTTTTCTTTCCATGGTAGGAGTAACAAAATCTAATGCAATTTCCTATCCATTTGGAGATTGTCTGTTTTGAAATTGGTTTTCCTTCCTTTCCTGTTGCATATGCTACCAGAAGCTGGTCAGTTTTTCTACTGGACTTGGTCCTGTCCAGGTAGTAGTGTAATTGTCTATGTACATCCAAGGTATGCAAGAGTCTTTCTCCCCTGTTCTGTGGGTTGGGGAAGAATGTAGGTAGGTGGATAGCCTGATTTAAAGACACTCTGGATACCACCTTAGGCATAAATGTAGGATTTGTTCTCATGGACACTCTATCTTGATGGAAGATCAGGAAGGGTTGCACTGCCATTAATGCCTGTAGTTCAGAGACCCTTCTTGCTGAAGTTATTGCCAGCAGGAAAGCAGTCTTCCAGGATAAGTATTGTAATTCTGCTGTTGCTGCTGGTTCGAAAGGGGGAAGCGTCGATTTTTCTAGCACAAAGTTCAAGTCTCATGCTGGCAATGGTGGTTTCCTGGGAGGTTTTACATTTTTAATTCCTCTCAGAAACTGTCTGAGCAGAGGATGAGAGAAGACAGGAGGATCCAAGCTGTATTCTGCTGAAATAGCTGATGCATGTATCTTGATGGAAGAATAGGACAGGCCTGTATGGAAGAGTTCTGCCAAGTACTCCAGGATGTTGGCTATGTTTACCAGTGTCACATCTTTTCCCTTTGCAGTACTCCAAATGAGATATCTTTTCCATTTTGCTGCATAATTCTTTCTTGTTGAAGGTCTACGAGCCTCCAGGATTATGTCTTTAACCCTTTGGGATAAATGTGGGTTAATTGCTCTTATGTAATGTTCCAGGCAGTTAGCTGCAGAGTTTTCAGGTTTGGATGCAGGATGTTGTAGTTGTTCTGTGTTAACAGTAATGGGATCAGGGGTAGTGTCCATATTTGTTCCCGAGACATGCTCCTCAGCAATGGGTACCAATGTTGTCTTGGCCAGTCTGGAGCTATCAGAATGATCCTTGGACGTTCCTCTTTGATCTTCAGAAGCACCTTGTGCATCAAAGGAAGTGGTGGGAATGCGATGCTGTCAGGTTTTTCCAACTGAAAGATAGGGAGTCCACCTTCCAAGCAAGTGGGTGGTACGTCCTTGTGCAGAATTTCTTTAGCTGGTGATTGAGTGGGGATGCAAATAAGTCTATTTGTGGTAATCCCCATTCTCTTGTGATGGCTTTGAAGATGTCCGGATGCAGCATCCATTCGTGGGCATCTGTGGTAGTTCTGCTTAATATGTCTGCTAGAATGTTTTCTTTTCCGGTACAAAAATTGCTTGTAACTGAATGTTGTAGCTCAGAGCCACATCCCATAGGTCCAGTGCCAGCCGGCATAGAGGATATGAATGTGTGCCTCCCTGTTTGTTGATGTACCACATAACTGTGGTGTTGTCTGTCCTTATCATCAACTGACCTTCTTGGAGAAATGGTCTGAATGACTGGATTGCCAATTTTACTGCCAGCATTTCCTTTAGATTTATGTGCAGGCGCAGCTGGTCTTGAGTCCATAAGCCTTGTATGCACTTGCCCAGCATGTGTTGCCCCCCAACCGAGGTCTGAGGCATCTGTCGTGATGGTTTGGCTTGGTTGACTGTTGCAGAAGGGCAATCCTGTGTTTGATTGACAGGCCTGAGCCCACCATAGGAACTCTTGCTTCAGGCATGGGATTATTGGAATTTTGGTTTCTAGGCTGTGCTTGTGTTGGGACCACAAATTCTTTAGGTACCACTGTAGCTTTCTCATATGCAGTCTGGCATGAGGGACCAGAATTATGCAGGATGCCATGAAGCCTAGGGCTTGTAGTACTTTTCTTGCAGTTAGATGGTTCTGCTTTGTTAATGCCAAGAAGTAGAGAGGTAGTTGCTCTTTCTTTTCTGCAGTTAGGAATGCTATTTGTTTTGATGTGTCCAGCTCTGCACCCAGAAAGATTATTCTTTGGGATGGAATCAGCCTTGACTTTTTTATATTGACTGTATATCCCAGGGCTTGCAGCAGGTAAATGACTCTTTGTAAGTCTTCTGTTAGCTTGCTTTTGTTGTCCGCTTGTATCAGGCAGTCGTCCAGGTAGGGATAAATTTGGATCCCCTGAAGTCTGCAATGAGCAATTACTGATGCCAGGCATTTCGTGAACACTCTGGGCGCAGTAGATAAGCCAAAGGGCAATGCTGAGAATTGATAATGCTCTGATCCTGCAAGAAATCTGAGGTATCTTCTGCAAATTGGTCGTATGGGGACGTGCAGGTATGCCTCCTTGAGATCTAGAGTTACCAGCCAAGACTCCTTGCCCAGCATGGGAAGAAGCTGCTTTAGGGTCAGCATTTTGAATTTTGGAACAATGAGGAATGTGTTTAAAGCGGACAGGTCTAGAATAGGCCCCCATTTGTTTTCTTTTCTTGGTACCAGGAAGAGTCTGGAGTAAAATCCCTTTCCTTGCTCCATAGATGGTACCTTTTCCACAGCTCTCATTCTTAATAGTTGAGATATTTGCTTTAGAGCTTCTGCCCTTTGAGTAGGTGGTAGGTTTGGCATTCCTCTCTTTCCTGGTAGAGTATGGAAATGGAACCTGTAACCTTGGTCTATAGTTTGCAAAATCCATTTTTCCCTTGTGATGCAATGCCAGTTCTTTGAAAATAAGGATAGCTTTCCGCCTAAGGGTGCTTCTAGTTGTTCCCTGGTAGGCGGTGCCACTGCCAAGTCACTGTGATTGAGTTGTTGTAGTGGTGGTGGCTGCGTCCGTGCCTTGCTGGTTGTTACCTTGCCACTGGCGTCCCCTGTAGGCACCCCTGGATTGGTTTCTGCCTCTAGAACGCCTATTCCTGCCTCTCTGTGTCTTAGAGGAGTCCGGAAAGGACCAATTCTTGGAGGGCCAGTTCCTGCTAAACCTTGGAGGTTGAACCTGTAAGAAATCTTTCACTGTTTGTACAGATTTTGCCTTCTCTTCCATCTTTTTTAGTACCTGCTGTGCAGGGGAACCAAATAAATTGACCTTGTCCATGGGTGCATCTAAAAGCTTTGATTTGACATGGTCTGGTAATGCCTGTTCTTTCAACCATGCATGTCTCCTGATAACTGTGCCAGTCATGGCTGATCTAAAGGAAGCCTCCAGTGCATCATAGCCACATTTTAAAGAATGGTTACTAACCTGCTGTATGTTATGTACCATTTCCTGAACATATTTTTATCTAAAGATTCTTCAGAGGACAGCTTTTAGTTAACTGGTCAAGCATAAACTCTTGATATTGAATCATATGAAATTGGCAGTTCAAAGCCCTAGCTGACAAAGTAGCAGAGGTGTAAACTTTTTACCCCATCTCTAAGGACCTGGATTCCCTTTCAGAGGGAGGGGTTTTAGTAGAAGTAGCTGCTACAGCTTTAGGGCCCTGGGAGATGGTCTCTGGATCTGCAAAAGGAGCCTTGTATAAATGGTGATGAGTGTCCGGGACCCTGTAGAAGCTATCGGGCTTAGCAGGAGCCGGAGGTAATGAATCAGGAGCAGTGCAAGCATCATTAAATGCATCATCTACAACAGAAAGAACTGGAGGTATAGCTAAAGGCCTATGTTGTGGCAAATGTAGAAAGGTTCTAAGCCTTTTTCTGGAGTCTGAGAAATCTTGGCCCTGCCACTGAAATTGTTCCCTCATAGCATGCAAGGTTTCCCCAAAGGAAAATTCCTCAGGTGGAGAGGCTGAAGGAATGGACTCTTCAGCATCAGAGTCTTCGTAAGGAGAATAAGGAGCCTCAGGAGGGTCTGTATGTTCTGAGTCATCAGAGGAATCATCTGTGGATACTGGCTCAGGGGGCTCTGCTCTAGGCCTCTTTTCTGGAGGTGGGAGAGAGGTCCTGTCTGGATGAGCCTGGGATCCACGAATTAAGGAAATGAGATCCTTAGCCAAAGAAAGCATATGGGAGCTGGTGCTGGGCCTGTGTGAGGGGGGTTTGGCAGGCACCGTTTTTGAAGCTTTGGCTGCTTTAGCCCTGGCAAAGGCCTTAATAGACATGGCTGCAGGAGGCCTAGCAGCTCCACGTGCAGGGGTTGAAATATCCAGGGGAATAGTGTCTGATAATTCCTGAGAAACCGCAACAGAAGGTTGGATTTCAGAAGCCGATTCTACCAGGTTAGAGGAGGCCTCGGTAGAAGGCATGGTTTCGGCTGAAGAAAGAACCGCTTGCTCGGTTTCGGCCGAAACCGAGACACTCGCGGTTTGCTTAATCGCGGTTTCGACTGAAACCGCGGACCGCGAGTGTCGGTCCTTTTCTTTGCGTTTTTTGGTAATTTGCGTTGTCGGAGGATCCGACGGCATAATATAGGCAAAATCAGAGCCGAAAATCTGTTCAGCAAACTCCGACCGACGTCTAAGCGTCCGTCGGTTAAAAGAAGCACAGGCTAAACAAGCTGCTATGTCGTGGTCTGGGCCTAAACAATGTATGCAGTAGGAGTGGAAATCTTTATGAGGTATTTGTTTCCCACAAGATAAACAGTTATTCACTTTCTCTGACATCGGCTGAGGCAAGAAAGAGTCCCCAACGGGGTACTTAGCTTTTTAGAAGTCTTCGAAGTAGTATTCGGTAGTAGTAATCTCTGGATCTGACCGACCGGCACTTGCGAACAGCTTCTGCTTCGGGCGCCACGCGGCAAGAAAGACTGAGGAAGATGGCGTCGGCTGATGCCTTTATACCTGAAAAACTGCAGCGATGACGTCGGGTGAAGTGTGACACCAGCCGAAGCCGGACCCAGACTTTGGAATCCGGCCGACCGAAGGGCTGCCTGACGACAGGACAACCCATTTGTAAGGACTGCAGATGCATCCTTGAAGGACATCAGTATAAGAAGAGGACTAGGTCCCCTAACTTAAACGGGCCTAGCCCAAAGAGAAAGTAGGGAAGAACACCCAACTAGAAAAGTCCTCTAATGAAAAATGGACTTTGTTACAAGAGAGATACGCCACACCAGAAAACAGTTAACTAAACTACCTATGCTTAAACACAGGTATACACACACATAGGAAAATCCCAATAACAATCAGTAAAAAGGACTAAACTAGAAATACTTAATAAACGAGAGAAACTCAGCTACCACTATGGGATACCAATAAACACACACACAGGCCTGCGGAAAAATGATGGCCAAACTGCTAACAGCAGCAGTGAAATATTAAACAACATCTAATATCTACTACTATATAAAAACTAGTACACTAACTATATTCTAAGTATTTCCTAACAAACTGAACTATATACTAAGTATAAACAGGAAAAAATACAAATGAAAAGGTTCACTTAGCTTTGGCTAAGAAGAGCACTCCTGAACTCGTAAAGCGGCAAATGAGATCTGAGGATTGATACTACTGTATTATGGGATACCTACTTTGCCACGAGCCAACTTGAGAGACTTTGAGCTTTGTAATCGGCTGAGTCGGAGCAGAGGATCGGCTCCGAACCCACATGTAAGAATGAAGGCGAGATAGGACTACATAACATCTAAAGTTATGGATGCGAAGTGAAGGATTTAGTGTAGAAAATCTAACTTTGATAACACCACGGCAGGATAGAATAATGAATCCTCAAATTAAAGAGAAACAGTGGAGCAGGAAACATCTGATCAGTTGTCATATGAAGAGACTTCCATAGGAAACCAGTACAAAAGTTCAGATGGAGTTGCACAGCAAGGGAAGGAACAGGAACCTGTGGCAACTCTGACACAGTTAATGTTGTGGAGTGATAGGTTAGTGAGTTCCCACATGAAAGAGCAATGGATTACACAGGATGAAACTGAAGAGAATATGGTACAGGAAGATGCTCTGGAACTTTCTGTAGAATGACCACAGGAAATGGAGAACAAAGAACATGCCCTTATAGTTTAGAAGAAAATGATCTAAGGGAAAACCTGCTTGATTTAATAGAGATGGGTAGCCATATTAAGATCAGTGAAAGAAATAGACTAGAGAAAGTCAGTAAGACCCAAAATGTTAGAAGCTTGATAAAACAAATGACTGTTCATATGATATAACAGAAGTAAATACGATACATTACTGTGCAGCTAAATTAATAAAGTACAGTTTTGTACCTACCATAAATGTAGATGTTCGAGTGGTTATGCTGCTGTCAGGTGGTCCCTGTAGTCGGCCTGAATTCCAAAGCCTTGGTCCGGCGTCGGTTGTTGTCACTTCTTCCCTGACGTCAGTGCGGCAGGGGTATAAAAGAGGCAGCCGACGCCATTTTCTTCAGTTTTCTTGCCCCAGATGTCAGGTGCCCCAAACTAAGAAGGCAAAATAAGAAACTTGCAAAACGTACCTTAGTGTAAAACAATAGTAGTAGTTGTAAGCAAATACACCATATAGACATGCATTCCAAAGGCGATGTACCTGGAGGTATAATAAAAGCCTTGTTAGGTAGAGGGGATGGAGGGAGGGTAACCTGGACTGCAGCAGCATAACCACTCGAACATCTACATTTATGGTAGGTACAAAACTGTACTATGTTCATCGTGCTATGCTGCTGCAGTCATCACACTTGGGTAGAGTCCCAAAGCTATGGTTGGGTGGTAGGAACTAAACTGGGTTAGGTGCAGCTAGGATGCCCTGCAGAACTGCAGTGGCAAGCCCAGCTCTGGTTTTTGAGTACAGAGGAAAGTGGTAATGCTTGGTGAAGGTGTGCACTGAACTCCAGGTAGCTGTCTCCAGAATGTCCTTGGTTGGGACTCCTCGGAGGAAGGCTGCTGAGGTTGCTGTAGCCCTGGTAGAGTGAGACCTAATACTAACAGGCACTGCTTTCCCATGGTGTGAGTTGCAAAAGTGGATGCAATGTGCTATCCATTTGGAGATGGTCTGTTTTGAAATAGCCTTTCCTTCTGAGCCTGGTGCATAGGACACAAGGAGTTGATTAGATTTTCTGAAGGCCTTAGTCCTGTCCAAATAGTAACGTAACTGTCTGTGAATGTCCAAAGAGTGAAGGAGTCTTTCTCCTTTATTCTGTGGGTTTGGATAAAAGGTGGGCAAGTGTATGGTCTGACTGAGAGCCATGGTGGATACTACCTTTGGCATGAAGGAAGGATTGGTGCACAAAGACACTCTGTCCTGATGGAAAATGATGAAAGGTTCCACTGCCATAAGAGCCTGCAGTTCTGAGACTCTGCGTGCTGAGGTGATAGCCAGCAGCAGGGCTGTTTTCCACGACAAAAAATTGAAGCTCTGCTGAAAAGGCTGGTTCAAAAGGAGGAAGTGTTAATTTTTCCAGTACAAAATTTAGATCCCAAGTTGGAGTTGGTGGTTTTCTGGGGGGTCTTATATTTTTTGCCCCTCTGAGAAACTGCCTTAGCAAAGGATGAGAGAAAATGGGAGGAATCGTATCATAATGAGCTGAAATGGCTGCAGCATGGATCTTTATGGATGAGAAGGAAAGGCCTTTGTGTAGCATCTCAGCTAGATATTGGAGTAGGAGTGGAATATTTGGGGTGCCAGGATTTAGGTTTCTGGCCTGACTCCATACACAAAATCTTTTCCATTTGTCTGAGTAAGTTTTTCTGGTGCTGGGCCTCCTGGCCTCCAAAATGACATTTTGGACGTCCTTAGAGAGAAGTGTTGTTTGATAATTTAAGGTATTTTCCATGAAGCTAGATTTATGGTCCTTAGTTGACTGTGAAGGATCTGAGAGTTTTGTTGGGTTAACAGCAGAGGGAATTGAGGTAAGATCCATGGAGGGCTGCAAGCCAAGTTTCGTAGTAGTGGGTACCAGTGTTGACGTGGCCAGTCCGGAGCAATGAGGATCATCTGTGGTCTCTCTGATCTGGCTTTCAGTAATACCTGGGTCAGTAGAGGCAGAGGAGGGAAGGCGTAGACTGACCATGCTGTCCAACTGAATGATAGGGCATCCACTTTCCAGGCCAGGGGATGATAAATCCTTGTGCAAAATGTTTGTAGCTGGCAGTTGTTGGTTGAGGCAAACAGATCTATGTCTGGTGGTCCCCACCTTTGAGTTATCATTGAGGATACTTACGGGTGCAGTCTCCATTCGTGTGGTCTGTCAAATTTCTGCTTAATTCGTCTGCCAATGTGTTCTCCTTTCCTGGCAGGAATTGTGCTTGCAGCTGTACTTGGTAAGTTAATGCTGTGTTCCACAAGTCCATTGCCTGTCTGCATAGTGGTTAGGAGTGCGTTCCTCCTTGTTTGTTTATATACCACATAACTGTGGTGTTGTCCGTCCTTATGAGAAGTTGTCCTGGATGTAAGAGGTCCTTGAAGGCTGTTAGTGCATTTTTTACAGCTAGCATCTCCTTTTGATTGATGTGTAGTTGCCTTTGGTTTGCAGACCATTTGCCCTGTCCTGCCATGTGTGCACCCCAGGCGTAGTCTGATGAATCTGTTGTCAAGGTTTGGTTTGCTGGAGGTGAGACAAAAGGAAGGCCCTTGTTTCCTTGGCATGCTTGAGCCCACCATAGAAACTCCTTCTGAAGGCAGGGCATGAGAGTTATACTTGCTTCGAGGCTGTGTCTGTGTTGGGACCATACACTTTTTAGGTACCATTGTAGTTTTCTCATATGCAGTCTTGCATATGCAATTAGTTGAATGCAGGATGCCATGTACCCAAATGCCTGCAGGAATTTCCTTGCAGTGAGCTGGGTAGAAGTTGCCATCTTTTTGAAGTACTGAGCCAGTTGTTTTTGCTTGTCTGGCGTGGGGTAAGCCATCTGGGCCATTGTATTCAAGCTGGCACCCAGGAAAATTATTTCTTGTGAGGGTATTAGTTTTGATTTCTTTTTGTTTACTGTGTACCCTAGGCAACTTAGTAATTTTGTTACAAATGCCAGATGCTGTAGTAGGATGTCTTTGCTGTCCGCTTGGATCAGGCAGTCGTCCAGATATGGATAAATTTGTATTCCTCGTCTGCAATATGCAATTACTGATGCCAGGCATTTCGTGAATACTCTGGGCGCAGTAGATAAGCCAAAGGGCAATGCAGAGAATTGATAATGCGTTGTGCCTGCCAAAGATCTGAGGTATCTTCTGCAATCTTGTCTGATAGGGACATGCAGGTATGCCTCTTGGAGGTCCAACGTTACCAGCCAAGACTCCTTGCCCAGCATGGGAAAAAGCTGCTGTAGTGTGAGCATTTTGAATTTGGGAATGTCCAGGAACGTGTTTAGAATTGAAAGGTCTAAGATGGGTCTCCAGGCTTTGTCCTTTCTTGGTACTAGATACAGTCTTGAGTAAAATCCTTGGCCCTGCTCTTTTGCAGGTACCTTTTGAATTGCCCTCATGTTCATGAGAGCTGAAATTTGCTTTTGTGCCTCTGCCCATTGGTTTGTTGGCAGATTTGGCATGCCTCTCATCCGTGGTAAAGTGTAAAAATGAAATCTGTAGCCTCGGGTAATAATGTCCAGAACCCATTTGTCCTTTGTTATGATGTGCCAATTTTGGGAAAAAAGAGCCAGTTTTCCTCCTAGAGGTGCTGCCTGGGCTAATTTGCTTGGCAGGCGCAGAGGAAAAGTCATTGAGTTTGTTTTCTGAAAGGTTGAGATCTGTCGTCTCCCCCTCTTTGAGTTGTTGTTTGCCATTGTCTAGGCCTGAAGGTACCTTGTGCCTGGCCTCTGCCCCTAGGGCGTCTGCATCTGCCCCTTCAGGGTCTGTCTGAAGCAGGAAAGGACCAGTTTTTTGATGGCCAGTTTCTGCTGAAGCGAGGCGGTTGCACCTGTAAAAAATCTTTAACTGTCTGCATCGATTTTGCCTTTTCTTCCATTTTCTTTAAAACTTCCTCTGCTTTGACACCAAATAATGCATCCTTTTGCAGTGGAGCATCCAGTAACTTTGCTTTGATATGTTCTGGTAGGGCCTGCTCTTTTAGCCAAGCATGTCTACGTATTACAGACCCTGTGACTGCTGCTCTACATGAGGCCTCCAAAGAATCAAAACCACACTGCAAGGTATGTTTTCCCACTTGTTCTGCTGCATGCAACAAATCCTGCATCCCTTTGAAATCTTGTCTGGTTTAGGTGGAGCTGGAGATAAGGAATCTGGATTTAGACTGGATTCAGTGTAGACATCATCCAGAATGTCTAAAACAGGAGGAATGGCTAAGGGTCTATGCTGAGGTAGAAGAAGAAACTCACGGAGTCTTTTCTTGGAGTCAAGAGTAATCTTGCCCTTCCCAGTGGAAATGCTCTCTCATGGTGTGCAGGGTTTCCCCAAAAGAGAAGTCTTCAGGGGGGAAACAGAGGGAATTGATTCCTCAGCATCTGAGTCTTCATAGAGAGGGAAGGGGTCATCCTGTTACTCAGTCTGCTGAAGAAATGGTTTCCTGGTCAGAAGGAGGTAAATCTTCCTCCAGTCTAGGCCTTTTGTCAGGAGAGGGGTTGGGAACCTCTGATAAGGGTAATCAGGTCTTCAGCCATTTTGAGCATTTGCTTTTTAGGCATAGGGGCCTGTGTGGGAGTCTGTGGACCCGGTTTCTTAACCTTTGGAAGCCTAGCGTATGACTTGAGTCGTCGGTTTAAAGACGCCTTCTGAAACTGAAGGCCTGTCCATAGTCTTCTAAGTCTGCGGTAGTCAGGGGCTGCGTAGGTGCCTCACTGAATACCGAAGATCCGGCGGCAGGCCTAAGCGATACCTTGGAATCTGGTCTAGGTCTAGGCCTAGGCTGCCTGTCCTGGTCCTTGCGTTTTTTAAAAATAGCGGTTGTCGGAGGTTCAGACGACATGATGTAGTTGAATTTTCTGCCAAAATAATGTCGGGCGGTATCAGCCCGACGCTTAATAGTGCGTTTATTGAACCTAGCGCAAAACCAACAACCAGAAACATCGTGGTCTGAGCCTAGGCAAGGAATACAATAAGAATGGAAATCCTTATGAGGTATTTGCTTCCCACAAGAAATACAATTATTAACTTTGTCTGACATCGGTCTGAGGCAAGAAAAGTTTCCCCAACGGGGTACTTAGCTTTATAGAAGACTTCGGCTGAAATTCTGTTCGTAAATCTCAGGAGCTGGCCGACCGGCACTTGCGAACTGCTTCTGCTTCGGGCACCGCGCGGCAAGAAAGACTGAAGAAAATGGCGTCGGCTGCCTCTTTTATACCCCTGCCGCAGGGAAGAAGTGACGACAACCGACGCCGGACCAAGGCTTTGGAATTCAGGCCGACTACAGGGACCGCCTGACGGCAGGATAACCCAAGTGTGATGACTGCAGCAGCATAGCATGATGAACATCAGATAGTTTACCACAAAACACAGGGCAGTAAGGGAGAGGAAGGGGAGAAAAGTACAGTTGCGTACACTTACCATAAATGTAGATGTTCGAGTGTATTCACTGTTGCAGTCATTACATTTGGGTAATCCTGCTGGCAGATTGCCCTCAGTCGGCCTGAATTCCAAAGTCTTGGGTCCTGCGTCGGCAGTCGTCACCCCTTCCCTGACGTCAGGTGTATAAAAGAAGCAGCCGACACCATTTTATTTAGTTTTTCTTGCCCCAGATGTCGGGTGCCCCAAAAAAGGGTAGTCAAAATGCATATCTATATATAAAATAACATGCAGCAAAATAAACTTTACCTTCATCCACCAGCAAATACACCACATAGGTTCCACCAGAAGGAAAAAGGGGGAATGGTGAGTGGGTAACCTGGACTGCAACAGTGAATACACTTGAACATCTACATTTATGGCAAGTGCACACAACTGTACTATGTTCATGTTTCACTGTTGCAGTCATTACATTTGGGTAGATTCCCAAAGCTATGGTTGGGAGGCTGGAGCTAAACAGCATTAGGGGAGGCTATGAGACCCTACAGAACTGCAGTGGCAAAGTCTGCCCTGGATTTAGAGTAGAGTGGCAGATGATAGTGCTTTGTAAAGGTGTGCACTGAACTCCAAGTAGCTGCCTCTAAAATGTCCTTGGTTGGTATGCCTCAGAAAAAGGCTGCTGAAGTGGCTGCAGCTCTGGTGGAATGTGGCCTAATGCCCTTAGGCACTGGCTTTCCATGGTATAAGTAGCAGAAACGAATGCAGTGGCCTATCCATTTTGAAATAGTCTGCTTTGAGATAGCCTTTCCTTGTGATCCTGCAGCATATGTCACTAGTAATTGCTCTGTTTTTCTGAGAACTTTGGTTCTGCCCAAGTAGAATCTAAGCTATCTGTGTACGTCCAAAGAATGCAGAATTCTTTCCCCCTTGTTCTGTGGATTTGGATAAAAAGTTGGCAGATGAATGGTTTGGTTGAGAGCCACACTGGACACCACTTTAGGCATAAATGTTGGGTTTGTCCTCAGAGACCCTGTCCGGATAAAAAATGATAAAAAGTTCCACAGCCATGAGTGCCTGTAGCTCTGAAACTTGTCTTGCAGAAGTTATTGCCAGGAGCAGAGCTGTTTTCCAAGATAAAAACTTTAAATCAGCAGTAGCAGCTGGCAAAAACAGGAGGCAGGGTGAGGTTTTTTCCAAAACATAGTTGAGGTCCCATGCAGGCATTGGTGATCTCCTTGGAGGCCTTAAATTTTTGGCTCCTCCGAGGTACTGTTTTAATAATGGATGAGAAAAGATTGGTGGCTCTGCATTGTAATGAGCCGAAATGGCAGAGACATGAATTTTAATAGATGAGAAAGATAGGCCTTTGTTCACCATCCGAGTTAAGTATTGTAAAATCTGAGGAATATTTGGCACAGCTGTATCTGTTCCTTGTGCCTGGTTCCAAGCACAGAATCTCTTCCATTTTCCCGCATAAGATTTTCTAGTACTAGGCCTTCTGGCTTCCAAAATGACATCCATGACAGCTTTGCTGAGAGGTGTGTTTTGTATGACTACATTATCTGCCATGCTGCCAAGTTTAAAGTCCTGGACTGGTTGTGTAGGATCTGATTGTTTTGCTGGGACAGTAGATGCGGTACTTGTGGTAGGGTCCAAGCTGGGTATTGAGACAAGTTCTTTAGGACTGGGTACCAGTACTGGCGGGGCCAGTCCGGGGCAATTAGTATCAACTTTGGTTTCTCTTGTCGGACTTTTAGGAGGACCTTGGGGAGAAGAGGCAGAGGAGGAAAGGCGTAAACAAATAGGTTTTTCAAACTGAAGCATAGGGAGTCTGCTTTCCATGCTTGTCTGTGATAAGTCCTTGTGCAGAATTTTTTCAATTGATAATTTTGAGGAGAGGCAAACAGACCTGTGTCTGAGCTCCCCCATTTCTCTGTTATCATGCTGAAGACTTGTGGATTTAGTTTCCACTCGTGAGGATCCATACAGTTTCTGCTTAAATCATCTGCCAGTGTATTTTGTTTTCCTGGCAGGAATTGAGCTTGAAGATGTATTTGGTAGGTCAAAGCTGTGTCCCACAGTGCCATGGCTAATCTGCAAAGGGGGTATGAGTGTGCGCCCCCTTGCTTGTTTATATACCAGATGACTGTGGTGTTGTCCGTCTTTATCAGTAGTTGTCCTGGATAAAGTAAGTCCTTGAAGGCTGTTAGGGCATTTTGAACAGCTAGCATCTCTTTCTGGTTGATATGTAGATGCATTTCTTTTGGGGTCCATATGCCCTGAATACATCTTCCTGCCATGTGGGCCCCCCAGGCATAATCCGATGCGTCTGTTAAGGTTTGGTTGGCAGGGGGGAGAGTGAAGGCCCGTCCCATGTTTTGATGACATGCCTTTGCCCACCATAGAAACTCCTGTTGTAGGCAGGGAATGAGAGGAATCATTGTTTCCAGACTGTGTGAATGTTGCCTCCATAAACTTTTCAGGTACCATTGAAGTTTCCTCATATGCAGTGTTGCATATGGAATCAGTAGGATGCAGGATACCATGAAGCCCAGAGCCTGCAGAATTTGTCTTGCAGATAAAGTACAGTTTTGTACCTACCATAAATGTAGATGTTTGGGTGCTAATACAACTGCAGTCATAACAGATGGGTTCTCCTGCCGTCAGGCGGGTCCTCGGTCGGCCGAATTCCAAAGTCTAGGTCCGGCGTCGGTTGTCGTTGCCTCTTCCCTGACGTCAGTGTGACAGGGGTATAAAAGAACCAGCTGACGCCATTTTCTTCTGTTTTTCTTGCCCCAGATGTCAGGTGCCCCCAGAAGAAAGGCAATACATAAATTTATGTAATAAAGCAATGCAATATAATCAAAATACAGTAGTTGCAAGCAAATACACCATAAATGAATACCCCAATCAGGTTGTATGAGGAGGTGTTAGCCAACAGGCCTGTCCCAAGAGGGGAAGGAGGGAGGGAAACCTGGACTGCAGCTGTATTAGCACTCGAACATCTACATTTATGGTAGGTACAAAACTGTACTATGTTCATCGTGCATACAGCTGCAGTCATAACAGATGGGTAGAATCCCAAAGCTAAGAAAGGGGTGGTAGGCACTAGGTGGAACTAGGAGGAGCCAGGATGCCCTGCAAGACTGCAGTGGCAAAGCCTGCTCTAGTTTTGGAGTATAATGGTAGGTGGTAGTGCTTGGAGAAGGTATGCACAGAACTCCAAGTGGCTGCTTCCAAAATATCTTTGGTAGGAACTCCTCTGAGGAAAGCTGCAGAGGTAGCTGTGGCCCTTGTGGAGTGAGATCTGATGCCTGCAGGTACAGTTTTACCATGAAAAGAGTAACAAAAGCGTATGCAGTGGGCTATCCATTTTGAGATTGTCTGTTTGGAAATTGGCTTCCCTTGAGCTCCTATAGCATAGGACACAAAGAGCTGTTCTGTTTTTCTGAAAGGCTTTGTTCTGTCCAAATAATAACGCTGTCTGTGGATGTCCAAGGAATGTAGTAGTCTCTCCCCTTTGTTTTGAGGATTAGGGTAAAAGGTAGGTAAGTGGATAGCCGGATTCAAAGCTACCCTGGATACCACTTTTGGCATAAAGGACGGGTTGGTTCGTAAGGAAACTCTGTCCTGATGGAAGATGATAAAAGGCTGCACAGCCATGAGGGCTTGTAGTTCCGATACCCTGCGAGCTGAGGTGATAGCCAGAAGGAAAGCTGTTTTCCAGGACAAATATTGCAAATCTGTTGAGGCAGCTGGCTCAAAGGGAGGCAAGGTCAGCTTTTCTAGAATGAAATTGAGGTCCCAAGCAGGTATTGGTTGTTTCCTTGGGGGCTTTATATTCTTAGCCCCTCTTAGGAACTGTCTTAAGAGGGGGTGAGAGAATAAAGGTGGATCAGTGTTGTATTCTGCAGAAATGGCTGAGGCATGGATTTTGATGGATGAAAATGAAAGTCCACTGCTTAGCAGCTCAGCTAGATACTGTAATATTTGAGGTAAATTCAGTTTTCCTGGATAATGGCCCTTTTTCTCATTCCAGGCACAAAACCGTTTCCATTTTGCGGAGTAAGCTTTTCTAGTAGACTGCCTTCTGGCCTCCAAAATGACATCCTGCACCTCCTTGGAGAGTAGGGTCTGTTGTGATGTTAAGGAATCTTCCATGCGGCCAGATTGAGTGTTTTCAGCTGACTGTGAAGAGTTTTGAAGCTGTGCTGAGTCAGAAGAGGCGGCATTAGAGGTAGGGTCCATGGTGGGGAATGCGTCAGGCTCCTCAGGAGTGGGTACCAGTGCTTTCTTGGCCAGTCCGGAGCAATGAGAATCATCTTTGGTCTGTCTGCTCTGGTTTTTAATAGAACTTTGGGCAGCAGAGGAAGAAGCGGAAAGGCATAAACTGTCATTGTTGTCCAACTGAAAGAGAGCGTCCACTCTCCAGGCCTGTGGATGAAAAGTCCTTGAGCAGAATTTTGTCAATTGGTGATTTTTGTGGGAGGCAAAGAGATCTATGTCTGGCCTTCCCCATGCTTGTATTATCTCTGTAAAAACTTGAGGATGCAACTTCCATTCGTGTGGATCTGTCATATTTCTGCTTAGGTTGTCTGCCAGCGTGTTTTCCTTGCCTGGCAAGTACTGTGCATGAAGTTCGATTTGTAATTCCAGAGCCATGTTCCAAAGTGACATGGCCAGCCTGCATAGGGGGTATGAATGGGTTCCTCCCTGTTTGTTTATGTACCACATTACTGTGGTGTTGCCTGTCCTTATCAATAGTTGACCTGGATGCAGAAGGTCTTTGAAAGCTATAATAGCATTTATTACTGCTAGCATTTCCTTTTGATTGATGTGAAGGTGCTTTTCTTTTTGGGACCATTTGCCCTGAATGCACCGATCTGTCATGTGCGCCCCCCAGGCGTAGTCCGAGGCGTCTGTAGTGATGACTTGATTTGCTTGAGGCTTGCAGAATGGGAGACATGTGTTTGTTTGGCATGCTTGAGCCCACCACAGAAATTTCTTTTGAAGACATGGAATTAGTGGTATTATTGTTTCCAAACTGTGGCTGTGTTGAGACCATAGGTTTTCAGGTACCATTGAAGTTTCCTCATATGCAGCTTTGCACATGGGATTAGTAGGATGCAAGATGCCATGAACCCCAGAGCCTGCAGGATTTTCCTTGCAGTCAGCCTGGTGAAATTTGCTAGTTATCTGAAGTATTGAGTAAGTTGCCCCTATTTCTCTGGCGTGAGGTAGGCCATCTGGGTGTTTGTGTCCAAGTTGGCACCCAGGAAAATTATTTTCTGAGAGGGTACTAGCCTTGATTTCTTTTTGTTGACTGTGTATCCCAGAGAATTCAACAACATTATTACAAAAGCCAGATGTTTCAGAAGTATGTGCTTGCTGTCCGCTTGGATCAGGCAGTCGTCCAAATACGGGTATATTTGTATCCCTTGAAGTCTGCAGTAGGCAATTACTGATGCCAGGCATTTCGTGAATACTCTGGGCGCAGTAGATAAGCCAAAGGGCAATGCAGAGAATTGATAATGGGTTGAACCTGCAAGAAATCCGAGGTATCTTCTGCAATTTTGTCTGATTGGGACATGCAGGTATGCCTCCTTGAGGTCCAATGTTACCAGCCAAGACTCCTTGCCCAGCATGGGAAGAAGCTGCTGTAATGTGAGCATCTTGAATTTTGGTACGAGTAAAATGTGTTTAGGATGGATAGGTCCAAAATAGGTCTCCAATCTTTTCCCTTCCTTGGTACCAGGAATAGTCTGGAATAAAAACCTTGACCTTGTTCTTGAGTAGGTACCTCTTGAATAGCTTTCATGTCCATGAGATCTGAAATTTGTCTTTGTGCCTCTGCCCTTTGATTGTGTGGCAGGTTTGGCATGCCTCTCATTTTTGGAAGGGTGTGAAAATGGAATCTGTAGCCTCTGTTTATAATGTCCAGGATCCATTTGTCTTTTGTGACAATATGCCAATTTTTCGAAAATAATGCCAGTTTTCAGCCTAAGGGTGTTGCCATTTGAGCCTTGCTTGGCATGCAAAGGGGAAAGTCATTGGGCTTGCTTTCTGAATGGCTGCGAACTATCCTCACCACCTCTTTGTGTAGGAGCTTGCCATTGTCTGCCTCTAAACGATCCTTGAGATTGCCCTCTGCCCCTCGGGCGCCTGTATCTACCTCTTTGGGGTCTGCCCGTGGCTGGAAAGGACCAATTTTTGGAAGGCCAATTTCTACTGAAACGTGGAGGTTGTACCTGTAGAAAATCTTTCACTGTTTGCATTGATTTAGCCTTTTCCTCCATTTTCTTTAATACCTCCTCAGCATTAACACCAAATAATACATCCTTTTGTAGAGGGGCATCTATTAATTTAGCTTTGACATGATCTGGTAAGGTTTTCTCCTTGAGCCAGGCATGTCTACGTATGACTGATCCTGTAACAGCAGCTCTACATGAGGCCTCTAGAGTATCAAAACCACATTGCAAGGTATGTTTACCCACTTGTTCTGCACTATGCATCAAATCCTGCAACTCCTTCAAGTCTGGTTGTTCAGGTTGTGACATTTTGCTTCTCAACTGTGATAACAGAAACTGTTGGTACTTTAACATATGGAACTGGCAGTTTAATGCCCTCATGGTTAAGGTGGCCGAGGTGTATACCTTTTTTCCCCACCTTTCTAAAGATCTGGAATCTCTCTCGGAAGGTAATGGATTTTTAGCAGTGGAGGCCTTAATTCCCTTGGGGCCCTGTGAGATGGTTTCTGGGTCAGCCGCACGGATTTTGTATAGAAATTGGTGTGAGTCAGGAACCCGGTAGTACCTGTCTGGTTTGAATGGGGCTGGAGGTAAAGAATCCGGGTTAAGGCAGGCCTCCGAATACACATCATCTAGTATGTCTAAGACAGGAGGTATAGCCAGAGGCCTGTGCTGAGGTAGCAAGAGAAAATCCCTAAGCCTTTTCTTGGAATCTGAATACTCTTTGCCTTCCCAGTGGAAGTGTTCCCTTAAGGTATGCAAGGTTTCCCCAAATGAGTAATCCTCTGGAGGGGAGACTGAGGGAATGGACTCCTCTGCATCAGAATCTTCAAAAGGGGAGTAAGAATGTTCCTGTTCATCCGAGTGCTCTGAAATAATAGAGGCCTGGTCAGAGGAGGGGGATTCTTCCTCCACTCTGGGCCTTTTGTCCAGGGGGGGGGTGTGTGTGAGAACCCCTGATAAGAGTAATTAAATCCTCAGCCATTTTAAGCATCTGTTTTTTAGGCATGGGGCCTGGAGAAGGGCCCTGTGTAGCTGGTCTCTTAGAATGCATGGCTGCTTTAGACAGTGAAAGCCTTGATGGAAAAAGAGGAGGAAGGTCTGAAGACACCCTGAGAGGAGGCAGACCTGTCTACATTTTGAGTTTCACCACCAAAAGTGTCTTCGGTATCTGTAGTCGGGGTGTGGGCAGAGGAGCCTGCGACCTCGGGTACAGAAGACACCGCCAAAGATGTGTCGTCGGTAAGCAGGGGCTGCGTAGGCGCCTTGCTGAGAACCAGACCACCTGTAGTCGGCTTTGGCGTGGTGTCGGTAGAGGCCGTGGACCTCGTGTGTCGGTCCTTATCTTTCGATTTTTAGACAAAACTGGAGTCGGAGTATCCGACGACATAATATAGTTAAATTTTTTGCCAAAATAGTGCTGGGCGAACTCCGCCCGACGCTTAATGGTGCGTTTGTTGAATGTAGCACAAAAACGACAGACCGAGACGTCGTGGTCTGGGCCTAAGCAAGGAATGCAGAAGGAATGAAAATCCTTATGCGGTATTTGCTTCCCACATGAAATACAATTATTAACTTTGTCTGACATCGG
The DNA here is from genome assembly GCF_019279795.1 of Protopterus annectens. NCBI lineage: Eukaryota > Metazoa > Chordata > Ceratodontiformes > Protopteridae > Protopterus > Protopterus annectens. Next base: position 1,724,953,939 of record NC_056726.1, read on the forward strand.
TCTGAGGAAAGAAAAGTTTCCCCAACAGGGTACTTAGCTTTCAAGAAGACTTCGGTTGCAAAATTTTCGTAATTTCAGGAGCTGGCCGACCGGCACTTGCGAACTGCTTCTGCTTCGGGCACCACGCGGCAAGAAAGACTGAAGAAAATGGCGTTGGCTGGTTCTTTTATACCCCTGTCGCACTGACGTCAGGGAAGAGGCGACGACAACCGACACCGGACCTAGACTTTGGAATTCGGCCGACCGAGGACCCGCCTGACGGCAGGAGAACCCATCTGTTATGACTGCAGCTGTATGCACGATGAACATCTGGGTTTTTGTTGCCATCAGTTTGAAGTAGTCAGTTGCCTTTGCTTGTCTGGCGTGAGGTAAGCCATCTGGGCAACTGTATTCAAGCTTGCACCCAGGAATGTTATCTTTTGAGAGGGTACCAGTTGTGATTTCTTTTCATTTATTGTGTACCCTAGGCATGTTAGAAGCCTTTTCACAAACAGGTGTCGAAGAATGTCCTTGTTCTCTGCTTGAATGAGACAGTTGTCCAAGTAAGGATATATTTGTATACTTCTTTGTCGGCAAAATGCAATTACTGGTGCCAGGCACTTTGTAAAGACCCTGGGTGCAGTAGATAAGCCAAAGGGCAGTGCAGAGAATTGATAATGCATTAAGCCAGCCTTGAATGTGAGGTATCTTCTACACGATTGTCTTATTGGGACAGGCAGGTATGCCTCTTTTAGGTCTAATGTCACCAGCCAAGCATTCTTGCCCAGCATGGGCAGAAGCTGCTGTAAAGTCAGCATTTTGAATTTTGGAATGTCCAGGTATGTGTTTAAAATCGATAAAATCCAGTATTGGCCACTAGGCCTTGTCCTTTCTGGGTACCAAGAACAGTCTTGAGTAAAACCCTTGTCCTTTTTCCTGTGCTGGTACTGGCTGAATGGCCCCCATATCCATGAGGGACGTTACCTGTTTTTGTGCCTTTGCCCATTGGTTTTTTGGCAGATCTGGCCAACCGTTTGCCATTGCCAGAGTGTGGAAATGGAATCTGCATCCCTGTGATACTATGTTTAGTACCCACTTGTCCTGGGTTATTAACTGCCAATTTTGAGCAAAAAGTGCTAACTTTCCCCCTATGGGTGCTACCAAAAGATAAGTGCTTGGTGTAGGCAGAGGGAAGTCATTGGGATTGTTTTCTGTAGGTTTGCGCTTTATCTCCTCCAGATTTGGAGGCAGAAGCGCCCCATTGCTTTGACCTGTATGAATCTTGCGCCTGGCATCTGGAACCCTTAGGGTGTCTGGATTTGCCCCTTTAATCTCTGTCTGACACAGGAAAGGACCAATTTTTTGTAGGCCAGTGTCTACTGAATCTAGGTGGCTGCACTTGTAAGATGTCTTTAACAGTTTGCATAGACTTAGCTTTGTCTTCCATTTTCTTTAAAACCTCTTCTGCCTTAATACCAAACAGAGAATCATGCTGTAAAGGTGCATCTAGCAATTTAGCTTTAACATGATCAGGCAAATTCTGTTCCTTTAACCAGGCATGCCTCCTAATCACGGATCCAGTAACTGCAGCCCTGCAAGAGGCCTAAGTATGCTTTCCAACCTGTTCAGCTGCATGCAATAATTCCTGCAATTCTTTATTTTCTGCACATTCTGAAATTAACATCATTTTCTGTTTCAGCAATCCCATAAAGTACAGTTGTGTACCTACCATAAATGTAGATGTTCGAGTGTATTCACTGTTGCAGTCATTACTCTTGGGTTATCCTGCTGGCAGGCTACCCGCAGTTGGCCTGAATTCCAAAGTCTTGGTCCGGCGTCGGTTGCTGTTGCCTCTTCCCTGACATCAGTGCGCCAGGGGTATAAAAGAAGCAGCTGATGCCATTTTCTTCAGATTTTCTTGCCCCAGATGTCAGGTGCCCCCAAAAGGGTAGGCTAAATATATTATGCCTATTAACATACATGCAGTAAAGAAACATTTCCTTCATCTAAAAGCAAATACACCACATAGGTTGTATAGAATAGAGAAGTACAGATAAACCCCAGCAAAAGAAAGGGGGACGGAGGGAGGGTAACCTGGACTGCAACAGTGAATAAACTCGAACATCTACTTTTATGGTAGGTACACAACTGTACTATGTTCGTGTTTCACTGTTGCAGTCATTACTCTTGGGGTGAATCCCAAAGCTGAGGATGGGTGGCTGAGCTAAATAGGATTAGGAGAGGCTATGAGGCCCTGCAGCACTGCAGTGGCAAAGCCTGCTCTGGATTTAGAGTAAAGAGGTAAGTGGTAGTGATTTGTAAAAGTGAGCAGTGAACTCCAAGTTGCAGCCTCTAAGATGTCTTTGGTTGGTACTCCTCTGAGGAAGGCTGCTGAAGTGGCTGCTGCTCTGGTAGAATGAGGCCTAATGCCCTTAGGCAGTGATTTGCCATGCTGAGAATAGCTGAAACGGATGCAATGACCAATCCATTTAGAAACAGTCTGTTTTGAGATAGCCTTTCCTTGTGATCCTGCAGCATATGACACTAAAAGTTGCTCAGTCTTTCTGAAAGCTTTAGTTCTGTCCAAGTAGAAGCATAGCTGTCTGTGTATGTCCAAAGAATGCAGAATTTTCTCACCCTTGTTCTGTGGGTTTGGATAAAAGATAGGCAAGTGAATGGTTTGGTTGAGGGCCACACTGGACACCACCTTAGGCATAAATGTTGTGTTTGTCCTCAGAAAAACCCTGTCTGGATGAAAAATGATAAAAGGTTCCACAGCCATGAGTGCTTGTAACTCCGAGACTCGTCTTGCAGAGGTTATTGCTAGGAGCAGAGCTGTTTTCTAGGATAAGAATTTTATATCAGCTGTTGAGGCTGGCTCAAAAGGAGGCAGTGTGAGTTTTTCCAAGAAATAATTGAGGTCCCAAGCTGGAATTGGTGCTCTCCTTGGAGGCCTGATGTTTTTGGCCCCTCTGAGGTACTGCCTTATTAAAGGATGAGGAAAGAGGTGGTTCCTTATTGTAATGGGATGAAATGGCAGAGGCATGAATCTTAATTGATGAAAAGGAAAGGCCTTTGTCCAATATCTCAGTTAGGTATTGTAAAATCTGAGGAATATTTGGTACATACGTGTCAATGCCTTGTTCCTGGTTCCAAGCATAGAATCTCTTCCGTTTTTATGCATACGATTTTCTGGTACTGGGCCTCCTGGCCTCCAAGATAACATCCATAACAGCTTTTGAAAGAGGAGGTTCTGAATGGCTACATTATCCGCCATGCTGCCAGTTTTAAGGTCCCGAGTTGGCTGTGCAGGATCCGATTGTTTTGTTGGGTCAGCAAGTGAGAAGTTTGAAGCAATATCCATGCTGGACCTTGAAACAAGCTCTTTAGGATTGGGTACCAGTGCTGGCGTGGCCAGTCTGGTGCAATCAGTATCATTTTTGGCTTCTTTTGTCTGATCTTTAGGAGCACCTTGGGAAGGACAGGCAGTGGAGGAAAGGCATATACTGTTAGGTTTTTCCAGCTGAAGGATAGGGCGTCCACTCTCCATGCTTGTTTGTGATAAATCCTTGTGCAAAATCTCTGTAACTGGCAGTTGTGAGGGGAGGCAAATAGATCTATGTCTGGGCATCCCCATTTCCTTGTTATCATGCTGAAGACGTGTGGATCCAGTTTCAACTAGTGGGGATCCAAGAGGTTTCTGCTTAGTTCGTCTGCCAGAGTATTTGTCTTTCCTGGCAGGAATTGTGCTTGCAGGTGAACTTGATAAGTCAATGCTGTGTCCCACAAGGTCATTGCTTGTCTGCAGAGGGGGTAGGAATGTGTGCCTCCCTGCTTGTTTACGTACCACATGACCGTAGTATTGTCCGTCTTTATCAGTAGCTGTCCTGGATGAAGTAGATCCTTGAAAGCTGTCAGGGCATTCTGAACAGCTAGCATCTCTTTTTGATTGATATGAAGATGCATCTAGCTTGCAGGCCATGTGCCCTGAATACATTTTCCTGCCATATGGGCCCCCCAGGCATAATCTGATGCATCCGTTGTCAGTGTCTGTCTGGCTGTGGGTAAAGTGAATGGCAGATCCTTGTTGTGGTGACAGGCCTGTGCCCACCAATCGAAACTCCTGTTGCAGGCAGGGAATGAGGGTAATTACTGTCTCCAGGCTGTGGCAATGCTGAGTCCAAACACTTTTTAGATACCACTGTAGTTTCCTCATATGCAGTCTGGCGTATGGAATTAGTAGAATGCAGGATGCCATGAAGCCCAAGGCCCGCAGGATTTTCCTTGCAGATAACTGGGTCTTTGTTGCCAACTTTTTGAAGTAAGAAGTTAGCTGCCTTTGTTTGTCTGGCGTGAGATAAGCCATCTGGGCAGTTGTATTTAAGCTTGCACCCAGGAATATTATTTCTTGAGAGGGTACTAGTTTTGATTTCTTTTCATTTACTGTGTACCCTAGGCAAATTAGTAATCTTTTTACAAACGCCAGATGCTTTAGAAGAATGTCTTTGTCCTCTGCTTGAATAAGGCAGTCGTCCAAGTAGGGATATATTTGAATTCCTCTTTGTCTGCAAAATGCAATTACTGGTGCCAGGCATTTTGTAAAGACCCTGGGCGCAGTAGATAAGCCAAAGGGCAGTGCAGAGAAAGTACAGTTTTGTACCTACCATAAATGTAGATGTCCGAGAGGTATGCATCTGCAGTCCTAACAAATGGGTTGTCCTGGCCTCAGGCAGCCCATCGGTCGGCCGGATTCCAAAGTCTGGGTCTGGCCTCGGCTGATGTCGCACTTCACCCGACGTCATAGCTGCAGTTCAGCGGGTACAAAGGCATCAGCCGACGCCATTTTCCTCAGTGTTTCTTGCCCCAGATGCCAGGTGCCCTCTAGGAAGGCTAAATTTGGATAAATGCAAATGTTTCCAAACAATAGAGAGCAAACAGAAATAAACATGTATATACATATATACAAACAAATACACCATAATAGATTCCCCCAGCTAGCTACAAGATGGGCAAATACCCTAGGAGTACCACAGAGGGGAAGGAGGGTGGGTAATCCTGACTGCAGATGCATACCTCTCGGACATCTACATTTATGGTAGGTACAAAACTGTACTATGTCCTTCAAGGATGCATCTGCAGTCCTAACAAATGGGTAGAATACCATAGCCAAACTGGGGAGGAGGCACTAAGGAGGCACTAAGAGTTTATGGTGTAGTTAAGATCCCTTGCAAAACAGCAGTGGCAAAACCTGCTCGGGATCTGGAGTATAAAGGTAGATTATAATGCTTGGCAAATGTATGCACGGAGCTCCAAGTAGCAGCCTCTAAAATGTCTTTGGTAGCCACTCCTCGTAAGAAAGCTGTAGTAGTGGCTGTAGCCCTTGTGGAGTGAGGTTTGATGTTTTCTGGAGTTGCCTTTCCATGAAAAGAGTAACAAAATCTAATGCAATTTCCTATCCATTTTGAGATTGTTTGTTTTGAAATTGCTTTTCCTTCCATTCCTGTTGCATATGCTACCAGAAGCTGGTCAGTTTTTCTATTGTTCTTGGTTCTGTCCAGGTAGTAGCGCAATTGTCTGTGTACATCCAAGGTATGCAGCAATCTTTCCCCCCTGTTTTGTGGGTTGGGGAAGAAAGTTGGTAGGTGTATTGCTTGGTTTAATGATACCCTGGAGACCACCTTTGGCATAAAGGTAGGATTAGTTCTCATGGACACTCTATCCTGATGGAAGATAAGGAAGGGCTGTACTGCCATTAATGCCTGTAATTCAGAAACCCTTCTAGCTGAAGTGATTGCGAGCAGGAATGCAGTCTTCCAAGATAAGTACTGTAATTCTGCTGTTGCTGCTGGTTCAAAAGGGGGAAGTGTCAACTTTTCTAACACAAAGTTCAAGTCCCATGTAGGCAATGGAGGTTTCCTTGGTGGCTTTACATTTTTAATTCCTCTGAGAAACTGTCTGAGTAGAGGTTGAGAAAAGACTGGAGGATCCATGTTGTATTCTGCTGAAATTGCTGATGCATGAATCTTAATGGAGGAGTAAGAGAGACCATTGTGGAAAAGCTCAGCTAAGTATTCCAGGATGTTAGCTATATTTGCCAATGATGCATCCACTCCTTTTGTTGCACTCCAAATGAGATATCTTTTCCATTTTGCTGTATAAGTTTTCCTTGTTGAGGGTCTGCGAGCCTCCAAGATAATGTCTTTAACCCTTTGAGATAAATCTGGGTTATTTTTCCTTATGTAATGTTCCAAGCAGCTAGCTGCAGTGTTTTCAAGTTTGGATGCAGGATTTTGAAGTTGTTCTGTGTTAGCAGTAGAGGTAGTAAGGGTAGAGGCCATGCGTGTTCCCGGGACATACTCCTCAGTAGCGGGTACCAATGTTGCCTTGGCCAATCTGGAGCTATCAAGATGATCCTCGGGTGATGTTCTTTGATCTTCAGTAGCACTTTGTGCATCAAAGGAAGAGGTGGGAATGCATATGCTGTCAGGTTTTCCCAACTGAAGGATAGGGAGTCCACCTTCCAAGCAAGTGGGTGGTATGTCCTTGTGCAGAATTTTTTCAATTGGTGGTTGTGTGGGGATGCGAACAGGTCTATTTCTGGCAGTCCCCATTTCCTTGTGATGGTTTTGAAGATGTCTGGATGCAGCATCCATTCGTGGGCGTCCGTGGTGGTTCTGCTTAAGATGTCCGCTAGTATATTTTCTTTTCCTGGCACAAATATGGCTTGGTGCTGAATGTTGAGGTGCAGGGCCACATTCCAGAGGTCCATTGCCATCCGGCATAGAGGATATGAATGTGTGCCTCCCTGTTTGTTGATATACCACATGACTGTGGTGTTGTCCGTCCTTATCAGCAAATGACCCTGTTGAAGAAATGGTCTGAATGTCTGAATTGCCTGTTTTACTACCAGCATCTCTTTTTGATTTATGTGTAGGTTCATCTGGTCTTGAGTCCATAAGCATTGTATGCACTTGTCCACCATGTGTGCCCCCCAACCGAGGTCTGAGGCATCCGTGGTGATAGTCTGGCTTGGGTGAGGCCTGTGGAAGGGCAGTCCTTTGTTCAATTGACAGGCCTGAGCCCACCACAGAAATTCTTGCTTCAGGCATGGAATTATTGGAATTTGGGTTTCTAGGCTGTGCTTGTGCTGAGACCATAAATTCCTCAGGTACCATTGCAACTTCCTCATATGTAGCCTGGCATGTGGGATTAATATTATGCAGGATGCCATGTAACCCAGGGCTTGCAGGATTTTCCCTGCTGTAAGCTGGTTCTGCGTTGTTAATGCCATGAAATAGAGTGGTAGCTGCTTCTGTTTTTCTGCTGTGAGGAATGCCATCTGGTTTGATGTGTCCAGTTCTGCACCCAGGAAGGTTATCCTTTGGGATGGTATCAGCCTTGACTTTTTTGTGTTGACTGTGTATCCCAGGGCTTGCAGCAGGTGAATAACCTTTTTCAAATCTTTTGTTAATTTGCCTTTGCTGTCCGCTTGTAACAGGCAGTCGTCCAGGTATGGATAAATTTGAATTCCCTGAAGCCTGCAATGAGCAATTACTGATGACAGGCATTTCGTGAATACTCTGGGCGCAGTAGACAAGCCAAAATGCAATGCTGAGAATTGATAATGCTCTGATCCTGCAAGAAATCTGAGGTATCTTCTGCAATTTGGTCGTATGGGGACGTGCAGGTATGCCTCCTTGAGATCCAGAGTCACCAGCCAAGACTCCTTGCCCAGCATGGGAAGAAGTTGCTGTAGGGTCAGCATTTTGAATTTTGGAACAATGAGATATGTGTTTAGAGCGGACAGGTCGAGGATAGGTCTCCATTGGTTTTCCTTTCTTGGTACTAGGAAAAGCCTTGAATAAAATCCTTGTCCTTGTTGCATAGACGGTACCTTTTCTATAGCTCTCATCCTTAGTAAGTGGTCTATTTGCTGTAGAGCGTTTGTCCTTTGGTTTGGAGGTAGGTTTGGCATTCCTCTCTTCCTTGGAAGAGTATGGAAGTGAAACCTGTAGCCTTTGTCTATTGTCTGTAAAATCCATTTGTCTCCTGTAATGTAATGCCAATTTACTGAAAATAAGGCTAATTTTCCGCCTAAGGGTGCTGCCAATTGTTCCCTGGTAGGCGGTTTCAGAGCCAAGTCACTGTGATTGTCCTGTAGAAGTGGTAGTGGCTGGATCTGTGGCAGTAGTTCTCTGGCTGTTAGGCTGCCACTGACGTCCCCTGTAGGCACCTCTGGATTGACCTCTGCCTCTAGGGCGTCTATTTCTGCTTCTCTGTGCTCTGGTGGTGTCTGGAAAGGACCAATTCTTGGAAGGCCAGTTCCTACTAAACCTCAGAGGCTGGACCTGTAAGAAATCCTTGACTGTCTGGACAGATTTAGCTTTTTCTTCCACCTTTTCAACACTTGCTGTGCAGGGGAACCAAACAAACTGTGCTTTTCCATGGGAGCATCTAGAAGCTTTGACTTTACATGGTCTGGTAAGGATTGCTCTTTTAACCATGCATGCCTTCTGATCACTGTACCAGTCATAGCTGATCTAAAGGAAGCCTCCAGTGCATCATAGCCGCATTTTAAGGAATGATTACTGACCTGCTGAGTGTTATGCACCAAATCCTGAAGGGACTTACGGTCTAAAGGTTCAGGCGAGGACAGTTTTTTAGTGAGCTGATCTAACAGAAATTCCTGATACTGAATCATGTGGAATTGACAGTTTAAGGCCCTAGCCGAAAGAGTAGCAGAAGTATAAACTTTTTTACCCCATCTCTCCAATGCCCTAGATTCTCTTTCAGAGGGGAGGGTTTTTTTGGCAGAGGCAGCAGCTACAGCTTTGGGGCCCTGTGAAATAGTTTCAGGATCTGCAATAGGAGCCTTGTATAAATGATAATGTGTGTCCGGAACCCTGTAGTATCTGTCGGGCTTAGCAGGGGCCGGAAGCAGTGAGTCAGGGGCAGTACAAGCATCATTAAATGCATCATCCACAACTGTAAGCACTGGAGGAATAGCTAAAGGCCTATGCTGTGGTAAATGTAAAAAGGTCCTAATCCTTTTCCTAGAATCTGAAAAATCCTGGCCCTGCCATTGAAATTGTTCCCTCATAGCATGCAAGGTTTCCCCAAAAGAAAATTCCTCAGGAGGAGAGGCAGAAGGTATGGAATCCTCTGCATCAGAGCCCTCATATGGAGAGTAAGGGCCCTCTGGAGGATTTGTGTTTTCTGAATCATCAGAGGAATAATCTGAAGAAACTGGCTCAGGGGGCTCTGCTCTAAGCCTCTTCTCTGGAGGTGGGTGAGAGGCCCTGTCAGGGTGAGACTGGGTTCCCCTGATCAAAGAAATGAGATCCTCTGCTAGACTAAGCATTTGAGTACTAGAGCTAGGCCTGTGAGAGGGGGCTTTAGCAGGCACGGCCTTTGAAGATTTAGCTGCTTTAGCCCTGGCAAAAGCCTTAATTGACATGGATGCAGGGGGCCTAGCAGCTCCACGTGCAGGAGTAGATACATCTAAGGGGATAGTATCTGATAAATCCTGAGAAACTGTAAGAGCAGGTGGATTTTCAGTAGCAGATTCAGCCATGCTGGAAGAGGCCTCGGTAGAAGGAGGCATGCTTTCGGCCGAAGGAAGAACCGCGGACTCGGCTTCGGCCGAAACAGAGACACTCGCGGTTGCCACCGCGAGTGTCGGTCCTTTTCCTTACGCTTTTTAGCTAAATGTGTAGTCGGAGTCTCTGACGGCATGATATAAGCAAAAGCGGAGCCGAAAAACTCCTCTGCAAACTCCGACCGACGTCTAAGTGTTCGTCGGTTGAAGGAAGCACAGGCTAGACAAGCTGCTACGTCGTGGTCTGGGCCTAAACAAGGTAGGCAGTAAGAGTGGAAATCTTTATGAGGTATTTGTTTCCCACAAGTTAAACAGTTATTCACTTTTTCTGACATCAGCTGAGGCAAGAAAGAGTCCCCAACGGGGTACTTAGCTTTTTAGAAGTCTTCGGCAGTAGCAATCTCTGGTTCTGACCGACCGGCACTTGCGAACAGCTTCTGCTTCGGGCGCCACGCGGCAAGAAAGACTGAGGAAAATGGCGTCGGCTGATGCCTTTATACCCGCTGAACTGCAGCTATGACGTCGGGTGAAGTGCGACATCAGCCGAGGCCAGACCCAGACTTTGGAATCCGGCCGACCGAAGGGCTGCCTGAGGCCAGGACAACCCATTTGTTAGGACTGCAGATGCATCCTTGAAGGACATTTGGTAGTGCATTGAACCAGCTATGAATCTGAGGCATCTTCTGCAAGATTGTCTGATTGGGACATGCAGGTATGCCTCTTTTAGGTCCAAAGTTACAAGCCAAGCCTTCTTGCCCAGCATGGGCAGTAGCTGCTGTAGAGTCAACATCCTGAATTTTGGAACCTCCAGAAATGTGTTTAGTATAGACAGGTCCAGTATTGGTCTCCAGGTTTTGTCCTTTCTGGGCACCAAGAAAAGTCTCAAGTAAAATCCTTGCCCCTGCTCTTGTTGTGGTACTTGGTGAATGGCCCTCATATCCATGAGGGCTGTAAATTGCTTTTGTGCCTCTGCCCATTGATTGTGTGGCAGGTATGGCATACCTTTTGCCCTTGGTAAGGTGTGAAAATGGAACCTGTATCCCTGGGACACTATGTTTAAGACCCATTTGTCTTGGGTAATCATTTGCCAATTTGGTGAAAAAAGTGCTCGTTTTCCCCCTAAGGGGGCTGCCAAAAGAAAAGTGCTTGGATCTGGCAGAGGAAAGTCATTGGGACTGTTTCCTGTAAGGTTGTGATTTGTCTTAGCCACTTTTGGAGGTAGGAGCACCCCATTGTTTAGGCCTGTATGAGCCTTGGGGCTGAGATCTGCCTCTGGGACATCTGCATCTGCCTCTTTGTGGCCTGTCTGACACTGGACAGGACCAATTTTGGAAGGCCAGTTCCTGCTAAATCTGGGTGGCTGTACCTGTTAAAAAAATCCTTAACTGTCTGCATGGATTTCGCTTTATCCTCCATTTTCTTCAACACCTCTTCTGCTTTAGCACCAAACAAAGTAACATGCTGTAATGGAGCATCTAATAATTTTGCTTTAACATGATCAGGTAGATTCTGTTCCTTTAACCAAGCATGCCTTCTAATAACAGAACCTGTAACAGCGGCCCTGCAAGAGGCCTCCAGTGAATCATAACCACATTGCAAAGTATGCTTTCCCACTTGTTCAGCTTCATGCAATAAATCCTGCGTTTCCTTGTTCTCTGAACATTCAGAATTTGTCAACATTTTCTGTTTAAGCAGTGACATTAAGTATTGCTGATATTTATGCATATGAAACTGACAATTTAAAGCCCTTACAGCCAAGGTAGCAGAAGTGTAAACTTTTTCCCCCATCTGTCCAGTGCCCTAGAATCCCTATCAGAGGGGACAGGGTTTTTTGCAGTGGAAGCTTTGACCCCTTTGGGACACAGATATATTTTCTGGGTCAGCAGAGGAGTTTTTATACAGGAATTTATGAGAATCTGGGACCCTGTAGTATCTGTCAGGCTTAGCAGGTGCAGGGGGTAAAGAGTCAGGGGACAGGCCTGACTCTGAAAATACATCATCTACAATGTCTAGAACAGGTGGAATAGCAAGGGGTCTGTGCTGAGGTAGTAGCAGAAAGTCTCTGAGCCTTTTCTTAGATTCTGAGTAATCTTGGCTCTCCCAGTGGAAATGCTCCCTCGTGGTATGCAGGGTTTCCCCAAAAGAATAATCCTCATGAGGAGAGGCTGAAGGAATGGATTCTTCAGCATCAGAATCCTAATAGGGAGGAATAGAACAACCCTGTTCAGAACAGGACTCAGAGGAAATAGAAACTTGATCAGAAAAATCATATTCTCTTTCCTAGGCCTCTTATCAGGAGGGGGATGGGAACCCCTGATCAAAGTAATGAGGTCTTCGGCCATTTTAAGCATCTGTTTTTTAGGCATGGAAGTCTGAGTAGGAGAATGCTGTACTTGTTTCTTTGTCTTTAGAGCTGCTTTAGTCTTTGAAGCTGAAGACGGTTTAACATATAACTGTGCAGGTCTGAAAACATCCTCAGAAGCTGATGCCTGCTCAGTGGCTCCGGACCCATCTGAGGGAATGATTGAGTGTCCAATACCTTGAGTATCCAGAGGCCCAGTCAGCTCCACGTCGGAGTCAGAAGCGGCCTGTGGCTCTGAGGTAGTGGGCGCCAGGGGCTGCGAAAGCGCCTCATGGAGAACCGGCGACTGGCCTAATGGAGGCCTTGTCATCGGTTTTGGACCTCGGATGCCTATCCTTTTCCTTGTCCTTGCGTTTTTTGTAAATTCCGGTCATCGGCTGTTCTGACGGCATTATATAATTAAACCTTCGGCCAAAGTAATGAAATGCGAAATCGAACCAACGCTTAATAGTGCATTGGTTAAATCTAGCACAAAACCAACAGCAAGCAACGTTGTGGTCACGGCCTAGGCAAGGAATACAGTAAGAGTGAAAATCCTTATGAGGTATTTGCTTCCCACAAGAAATACAATTGTTAACTTTTTCTGATATCGGTCTGGAGCAAGAAAAAAGTTTCCCCAATGGGGTACTTAGCTTTAAAGAAGACTTTGGTTCTGAAATTCGGATTTGAAAATCTCAGGAGTCGGCTGACCGGCACTTGCGAACTGCTTTTGCTTCGGGCACCACGCGGCAAGAAAGACTGAAGAAAATGGCGTCGGCTGCTTCTTTTATACCCCTGGTGCACTAACGTCAGGGAAGGGGTGACAGCAACCGACGCCGGACCAGGACTTTGGAATTCAGGCCGACTGCGGGTAGCCTGCCAGCAGGATAACCCAAGAGTAATGACTGCAACAGTGAAACACGATGAACATTATGTTGTTGGTACTTAAGCATATGAAATTGACAGTTTAAGGCACCGATTGCCAAGGTTGCAGATGTATAAACCTTTTTCCCCATCTGTCCAGTGCCCTTGAATCTCTGTCAGAGGGGGTAGGATTTTTTGCTGTTGAGGCCTTAACTCCCTTTGGACCCTGTGAAATAGTTTCAGGATCAGCAGCAGGGTATCTAAATAAAAACTTATGTGAGTTAGGGACCCTGTAATATCTGTCAGGCTTACTGGGAGCCGAAGGTAAGGAGTCAGGGGTCAAGCTTGACTTCGAAAACATATCATCCACAATGTCTAAAACAGGGGAAATGGCTAAAGGCCTGTGCTGAGGGAGAAGAAGGAAATCCCTGAGCCTCTGTTGATTCTGAGAAGTCTTGACTCTCCCAGTGAAAATGCTCCCTCAAAGTGTGCAAGGTTTCTCCAAATGAATAATGGTATAGACTCCTCTGCATCAGAATCCTCATAGGGAGGTATAGATAATTCCTGATCAGAAGCGGAATCAGAAGAAATAGAAACCTGATCTGAAGATTCATAATCAGTGTCTTGCCTAGGCCTCTTATCTGGAGGGGGATGGGTACCCCTGATCAAGGTAATGAGGTCTTCAGCCATTTTGATCATCTGTTTTTTTTTGGCATAGAGGCCTGTGCACATGGCTCATGCGTCGGTTTTTTAGTTTTAGAAGTTGCTTTTGTCTTTGGTTTTGCAGCTGTCGTCAGTTTGATATACAAATGTTGAGGTCTGAATACACCCTCAGAAGCCGGTGCTTGCTCAGCAGCTCAGGACCCATCCGAGGGAGATACATCCGTCGGTCCAATACCTTGAGTATCTTGCGGCATGCCGGACTCCACGTGGATGTCGGTAGAGGCCTGCGACTCGAAGATAGCGGGTATCAGGGGCTGCGAAAGCGCCTCACTGAGTACCAGCGAACCGGCGACTGGCTTAGGAGAAGCTTCGTCGTCTGTTTTGAATCTCGACTGACTTTCTCTGTCTATTTCTTTGCGTTTTTTTATGTACTCCGGTAGTCGGACTGCTATCCGACGACATTTCTGGTTAGTTAAATCTGTTTCCAAAATACTTTGATGCAAAAATATACAGACGCTTAATAGTGTGTTGGTTAAATCTAGCACAAAACAGACAGCCAGGCAAGTTGTGATCAGGGCCTAGGCAAGAAATACAGTATAAATGGAAATCCTTATGAGGTATTTGCTTCCCACAAGTAATACAATTAATAACTTTCTCCGACATCGGTAAGGAGCAAGAAAAAAGTTTCCCCAACGGGGTACTTGGCTTTAGTGAAGACTTCGGTTCTGAAACTCACTCGAATATTTCAGTAGTCAGCCGACCGGCACTTGCGAAATGCTTCTGCTTCGGGCACCGCACAGCAAGAAAGACTAAAGAAAATGGCGTCGGCTGCATGTTTTATACCCCTGACGACCTGACGTCATGGAAGAGAAGACAACAACTGACACAGGACCCAAGACTTTGGAATTCAGGCCGACTGAGGGCAACCTGCCAGCAGATTAACCCAAATGTAGTGACTGCAACAGTGAAGCACGAAGAACATCAGACAAATGCAGGTTTTGTAAAACAGAATTGGAAACAGCAGCACATCTTGTGGCTGGGTTTGATAAACTAATGCCAGAAGGACTGTACACTGAAAGGCATAATAATGTGGCAAGACTGTTGCACTGGGGATTGTGCAAACATTACAATACTGAAGTAACTCAAAAGCACTGGAAACATAAGCCACAAAGCATTACAGAAAATGATTAAATTTATATCACATGGGATCACCCATTACCAACAGTTCAAAAAATAAAAGTGAAAAAAACAGATATAGTAGTCCAGGAAAAGAAGACAAAAGAAGCATTGATCACTGAAATTGCTACACCCAGTGACTAGTGTCTTACGTAGAGAGAGACACAAAGTCATAAAATACCAGGAATTACAGGCAGAAGCAAGGGCAATGTGGAAAGAGGACACCAGACAGTTCCAATAGTACTAGGAGCAATGGGTCTTATAAAAAAGAATTTACAATTGCACTTTGATGCGTTACAGATACATGCAACTCCATATGAATCTGAAGGAGTCAATACTAGGCACATTGTGGGTGCTGTGAAGAGCACTTCTGGTTAATATCAAGGAATGAAACAATACTAATTTCATTAACTTTAAAATCACACTTTGACTTAGGAATGGGGTTCATTCCAGTCATGGTATTAGAAACCCAAAAGGTTTGGAGAAATTAAAATGAGGAATAGGCTTGCTCTTCACTGCCAGCCATTAAAAGATTGACACTTCCCTGCAAAGGGCACAATGCAACACTAAAGAAGTCATGTAGGGATGGGAAGGAGCAGGGGCTGACTAAGGATACTGAGGAAAGGCTGAGGCACACCCAAATATTATTCTAGAAAAATAAATTAGAAGGCATCTTCTAATGCACAGAGCGAGGTATCTACAGCAATGATGCTCTTGCTTAACTGTCACATAGCCTCCCTAATCTGTGGGTTACTGCACTTTTCAAAATGGAGTAGGCCTATAATAAGTGTTTTGCTGCTGATCTCCCCCAACACTCCATCACCATTAAGCACTTATACTTAGCCCAGTGGCTAGTTTTCTGCCACATCAGCATGAAGCTTGGTGGCTAGTATCCCAGCATTACCTCAGCACAAAGCTTAGCCACAAACTTCCTACTTTTCACACTTCACAAAATTATAAACTTGGACAGCCCTTCCCAGTTTCTTAACAACACTGCACTCAAAATGCGTTAAAATATCAACTGCCAGAGAAAGATACAATGAAGCTGCATTATCTGTGGTTGCAGCAATTTTTCTGAAAAAAGGTCCCTGAACTTATGGCAGATTTCTATCAGAACATTTTTTAAAGAAATCTGCTATTAAACTCGCTTTGCTCTGCACTAGAATTGCCCTTGTGACATTACATGATAGACATTTTCTGTCTTCACACTACTTTGTGGAACCATTTATATGGTTGTATACTATTCATTCTTGTATATCGCCAATTTTCCACTATCTCATTACTTCATTGTTTGTGTCTTTCGGCTTTTCCCGGTTAGGGGTCACCACAGCGGAACTCCGGTCCTCTAATGATTGGCAGTTGATTTTTAAGTACCGGCTTGCCAGGCCTGACGCACAACCTTCAACGAAGGTACGCCCATTCACGCATGTCTCCACGCAGAAGATGCTCTGAGAATCGAACCGGACAGCATCTTACTGTGAGGCGACAACGCTACCGCAGCACCATCACCGCAGGTATACTATCTCATTACATCATAATTTTCTCATTTTTCGTGTACTTGTCACTTTCCTCCTGACCTGTCCACTCTTTCCTGATACCCCCCCCCTTTCCTCAAGTTTATTCTTTTTCAGGGTCATCCACTGGTTTCCGAATTTGAAATGCTCATTTATAATGTT
This sequence comes from Protopterus annectens, assembly GCF_019279795.1. NCBI lineage: Eukaryota > Metazoa > Chordata > Ceratodontiformes > Protopteridae > Protopterus > Protopterus annectens. Next base: position 1,724,970,236 of record NC_056726.1, read on the forward strand.
CATTAGCAACGATTGATTTAAATTATTTTTTTTTTGTATACAGTTGAATGCTTACATTTATTTTTAAAGTGTGGAATACACTGTACTGTCAAGACAGATTTCACATTTTTAATTTGTACGTTCATTTTCAAACATCTTTGCACATTTTTTGTACATACTGGAGCTTTTCTCCCCCCAATCCAACAATGAAAATAGGTTATGCTCAAGTTTATATATATGAGTGAAAAATCAGCCATCGTGCTGCTTGCAAAGAATAATTACTTTTCTTTTTAGATGCTCTGCACTCTCTTTCTTACAAAGACCTTTAAAACTGACCACCTTGGGACTTCATTCATAATTATGTCTCACTGCTTAGCTAATTTACCAAGGTTACCACCTTAAAACTCACTCTGACACCAAGCTGTATATGAAGCATGGCTGCCAGGCTTTATCAGATGCCTTGCTGAACTCTAGCTAATTTACATCTACAACCACTCCATGGTTCACCACTCTGGTCATCCTGTTTAAGAAATATATTTCATCTGCCTGTTTTGCTATAAAACTTCAGAACTTATTTATTTTCGTCTAACTCTAAAGACAAGTGGGTTGTAATGTCCTAACTCTTCCCTGCTCTCAAAAACTCATCTGAAAATGGATTTAAAACTACCCTGCATGAATTGTGACATACCATGTACCCTCCTTGTAATTTAAGGGGTAACAAGCAGTGTCATTAGAGTAACTAATTGTTGGGCACTGCACCGTACACCATGTATTCACAACACCAAATAACAGTCTTGTAGAGCAATAAAAAGGATACGAGGTGAACTGGAAATCCGCCCCAACTGCTGCAGACATCATGACTTCCAGGTTTCTCTTTTCTGAATCTCCATAGCAATAGCCATTTGCTTTGTCCACAGCCTGCAACACCTGTTTCATCCGCTCTTTGTCCTAGAAAAAAAATAAAATACTTTTTTCTACTTACTCTGAATCAGGTTATGCCCTTCATTTACTGTAAAACTTTCAGTTATTTAGCTATAGTAAGTTTCCGACACTGAGTCATTTAACAAATCGAGAGTATATATTTAAGATCACAACAACCATGGATAACAGCTGCTGTACGAATTCAGAAATAAAATCTAGGTTCAAGACAGACTCTTAAGCAGGTACAACTTGTAAAGTTGTGTATCAAAATTTGAATTCATTTAAAATGAATCTGGATAACTGGAAAGGTAAGCAGAATATGATCTTTGTTTGAGGTAGAACACTGCAACAACAAAGTTATGAACTTACATCAGTGACTCACTGAAAACGTTGCAAAAGTATACCATGCATGTTGTTGATTACCAGCCTGAAATATGAAAAAAATGTTTCCCCATGCCAATTTCAGTTTCTTGGTATTGACCTTGAAGAAAAGTAACAGAAGACGAACTCAAATGACTCCTGCCGCTAAAATAAATAAATAAATGGAAAAAACAAGAAGCAAAAATGCACCTGCTATTGCAGCTACTCTGTCAAAGTTCCATGGTTCTAAATTATGTTGCAACTATACCATATCTACAGATATACATCGGGTGCTGGTATAATGGTTAAGGTGTTTACCTTACAGGCACAGGATACAGGGTTTAATTCTCACCTTTAAGGAAAACTGGCTAAGCTTAAAATGGCCAACAATGGTAGCTAGTCTAATACTTGTATATACACATATACACACACACACACACACACACATGTGTGTACACATGACTACATTTTTTGTGATAGTAACGGCTGGGATCTCATTCCAGAGAATCTTTTCTATGTACAATTATTTAAGGTCTCTAGCTCCTGCATCACTTGCTACATCAGTTCTGCTTCCATGAGCATGAATAATCCGCACCTGCAAAACCACAACACTAAACAAGGATAACATTAAAAAAGTTTTACTTACAACTCTTCAGGCACCAAGGCAGGCTAAAATACAATGTAAAACATGGAGACAGGGAGGACGTATTCACTGCTGATGACCTTGAAGATCAAACAATATGATAAATACTCAAATACCTGTTACACCTTACTTTAAGGGAGCGGTTTTCTCTTGAATGGTCTCTGGAAGTAAAGTAATAAAGCCCTGATGCCAATCACATTCACCCCTCTCCACCAAACCCTCTACTGTCCCTGTCACTAACTGAGCAGTGCTCCTCTGGGTTATAACCAGGGCTTTATCACTTTTCTCTTGAATGGTCTTTGGAAGTAAACAGCTCCATGTGAAAGATTTTGAAAGGTTAAGAGTAAATGAGAGTCTGCATTTCAAGACCAGCCAATGGAGATGATGCTCACCAGGAACAAAGATTCCAACAGATGCAATTCAAAGTCCATCTAACAAGCAGGTATGAAGGAAACACTGAATAGCGTGGCTAGAGAGAGGTTCGTGAAAGAACTGCTTCAGAAACTGCTTGAAAAAAGTTTATGCTAAGCCATATTCTGCAACCCGCAAGACCATGATACTTTGAAAGGTCGGACATATGTTCCTAGACTGTGGAATGATGATGAACAGGTGTCTATGGAAGACTAATCAGACCTGTAAGTTTACTTACTAGGGTGGAGGACAGTATTTCTATACTATATAGAAATAACTGTTTGCATCTGGTAGATCAGTTCCCTATTAAGTAGCGAACGCTGTTTAATTGACAGCTAAATGTTGAAATGGCAAAATCCCAAAGACACTGAACAGCAATATTTTTTTCCCAGGGAAAAAAATCACTGGGCCATTTTCGGGACTTTGCAGTTTTCTCCACTGTGGTGTGATCTCAGATCTCTTGGTATATTTAAGTAGGGGGGTGTGTGGGGGCAAAGCCCCCCACTTTATTTTGTGTTTTTTTTTGCGGACCAGTGATTTTTTTTTTCCCCTGGGAAACAAATTGCTGTAAGAAGAACGAATAAGTAGAAAAACGCTCACTTTATTATTAAGAAACAACAAAGCTTTCGGGAATCTCCCTTCTTCAGTGTTCAGTTAAATCAATTAAAACCATTGTATATATAAGGATAAAAAGTACAGTTTTGTACCTACCATAAATGTAGATGTTCGAGTGCTAATACAGCTGCAGTCATAACAGATGGGTTCTCCTGCCGTCAGGCGGGTCCTCGTTCGGCCAAATTCCAAAGTCTAGGTCCGGCGTCGGTTGTCGTCGCTTCTTCTCTGACGTCAGAGCGACAGGGGTATAAAAGAACCAGCCGACGCCATTTTCTTCAGTTTTTCTTGCCCCAGATGTCAGGTGGCCCAGAAGGAAGGCAATACATAAATTTGTGTGATAAAGCAATGCAATATAATTCAAATATAGTAGTGCAAGCAAATACATCCAGAATGAATACCCCAATCAGGTAGCATGAGTATAGTCCTGTCCCAAGAGGGGAAGGAGGGAGGGAAACCTGGACTGCAGCTGTATTAGCACTCGAACATCTACATTTATGGTAGGTACAAAACTGTACTATGTTCATCGTGCATACAGCTGCGGTCATAACAGATGGGTAGAATCCCAAAGCTAAGAAAGGGGTGGTAGGCACTAGGTGGAACTAGGAGGAGCCAGAATGCCCTGCAAGACTGCAGTGGCAAAGCCCGCTCTAGATTTGGAGTATAATGGTAGGTGGTAGTGCTTGGAGAAGGTATGCACAGAGCTCCAAGTGGCTGCTTCCAAAATATCTTTGGTAGGAACTCCTCTGAGAAAAGCTGCAGAGGTAGCCGTGGCCCTTGTGGAGTGAGATCTGATGCCTGGAGGTACAGTTTTGCCATGAAAAGAATAGCAAAAGCGTATGCAGTGAGCTATCCATTTTGAGATAGTCTGTTTGGAAATTGGCTTTCCTTGTACTCCTATAGCATAGGACACAAACAGCTGATCTGATTTCCTGAAAGGCTTTGTTCTGTCCAAATAGTAACGCAGTTGTCTGTGGATGTCCAAGGAATGTAGTAATCTCTCCCCTTTGTTTTGAGGATTAGGATAAAAGGTAGGTAAGTGTATAGCCTGATTCAAAGCTACCCTGGATACCACTTTTGGCATAAAGGACGGGTTGGTTCATAAGGAAAAGTACAGTTTTGTACCTACCATAAATGTAGATGTCCGAACTGGATAGCATCTGCAGTCATAACAACTGGGTTGTCCTGTCGTCAGGCAGCCCTTCGGTCGGCCGGATTCCAAAGTCCGGGTCCAGCTTCGGCTGATGTCGCACTTCACCCGACGTCATCTCTGTTGGTCTTCAGGTATAAAGGCATCAGCCGACGCCATTTTCCTCAGTGTTTCTTGCCCCAGATGCCAGTTGCCCTCTTGGAAGGCTAAATTTTGGGTAAATGCCAATGTTTCCAAAAGATAGAAGGCAAACACAAAAAATAAGCATGTATGTACATATATACAAACAAATACACCATAAGAGACTCCCCCCCGCCAGCTAGCTATTAGGAGGGTAAATACCCTAGGAGTACCACAGAGGGAAGGAGGAGGTAATCCTGACTGCAGATGCTATCCAGTTCGGACATCTACATTTATGGTAGGTACAAAACTGTACTATGTCCTTCATGGATGCATCTGCAGTCATAACAACTGGGTAGAATACCATAGCCAACTAGGGGAGGAGGAAGAATAGATTATGGTGTGGATAGGATCCCTTGCAGTACTGCAGTGGCAAACCCTGCTCGGGATCTGGAATACAGAGGTAAATTATAATGCTTGGCAAATGTATGCACGGAGGTCCAAGTAGCCGCCTCAATAATGTCCTTGGTTGCCACTCCTCGTAAGAAGGCTGTGGTAGTGGCTGTTGCCCTTGTAGAATGAGGCCTTATGTTCTGTGGAATTGGTTTTCCATGAAAGGAGTAACAGAATCGTATGCAATTTCCTATCCATTTGGAGATTGTCTGTTTGGAAATCGCTTTTCCTTCCCTTCCTGTTGCATAGGCTACAAACAGCTGGTCAGTTTTTCTGTTACTTTTGTTCTGTCCAGGTAGTAGCGTAGCTGTCTATGTACATCCAAGGTATGCAGCATTCTTTCCCTCTGTTTTGTGGGTTTGGGAAGAAGGTAGGTAGGTGGATTGCCTGGTTTAAAGACACTCTGGATACCACCTTAGGCATAAATGTAGGATTAGTCCTCATGGACACTCTATCTTGGTGGAAGATTAGGAAGGGCTGTACTGCCATTAGGGCCTGAAGTTCAGAAACCCTTCTTGCTGAGGTTATTGCCAGTAGGAAAGCAGTTTTCCACGATAGATGCTGCAGGTCTGCTGTTGCTGCTGGTTCAAAAGGTGCAGTGTCAACTTTTCCAGCACAAAGTTCAAATCCCAAGCTGGCAATGGTGGTTTCCTAGGAGGTTTTACATTCTTGATCCCTCTGAGGAACTGCCTGAGTAAAGGATGTGAAAAGACAGGTGGATCAATGCTGTATTCTGCTGAAATAGCTGATGCATGTATCTTGATGGAGGAATAGGACAGGCCTGTATGTAGAAGCTCTGCCAAATACTCCAGAATGTTAGCAATGTCTATATTGGACACATCTTTTCCTCTTTCAGCACTCCAAATGACAAACCTTTTCCATTTTCCTGCATAGTTCCTTCTTGTTGAAGGTCTGCGGGCTTCAAGGATAATGTCTTTAACCCTTTGGGAAAGCTCTGGATTAGTTGCTGCTATGTGATGTTCCATGCAGTCAGTTGCAAAGTTTTTAGGTTTGGATGCATGATGCTGTAGTTGTTCTGGGTTAACATCAAAGGCATCAGGGGTATTGGCCATATTTTGTCCCGAGACATGCTCCTCAGCAATGGGTACCAGCGTTGTCTTGGCCAGTTTGGAGCTATCAGGGTTATCCTTGGACGTTCTTCCTTGATTTTTAGTAATACCTTGTGTATCAAGGGAAGAGATGGGAATGCATATGCTGTCAGACCTTTCCAGCTGAAGGAGAGCGAGTCCACTTTCCATGCACGTGGGTGGAACGTCCTTGTGCAGAATTTTTTGAGCTGGTGATTGAGAGGGGAAGCGAATAGATCTATCTGTGGCATTCCCCATTTCTTTGAGATGACCTTGAAGATGTCCGGGTGTAGCATCCATTCGTGAGCATCCGAGGTGGTTCTGCTTAACATGTCTGCTAGAGTATTTTCCTTTCCTGGTACGAACATTGCCTGTAACTGGATGTTGTAGCTGAGCCAGGTTCCAAAGGTCCAAAGTCATTCTGCATAGGGGTATGAATGAGTGCCTCCCTGTTTGTTGATGTACCACATGACTGTGGTGTTGTCTGTCTTTATCATCAAATGTCCTGCTTTGAGGAATGGTCTGAATTTTTGGATTGCCAGCTTTACTGCCAGCATTTCTTTTAGGTTGATGTGCAAATGGAGCTGGTCCTGTGTCCACAATCCTTGTACGCATTTGTCCAGCATGTGAGCCCCCCATCCTAGGTCTGAGGCGCCTGTTGTGATGGTTTGGCTTGCTTGATAGTTGTGGAAAGGTAGGCCTGGATTTGACTGGCATGCTTGAGCCCACCATAGGAACTCCTGTTTTAGGCATGGGATTAGAGGAATTTCTGCTTCTAGGCTGTGCCTGTGTTGGGACCATAAATTCTTTAGGTACCACTGTAGTTTTCTCATATGTAGTCTGGCATGTGGAACCAGGATTATGCAGGATGCCATGAAGCCCAAGGCCTGTAGAACTTTTCTTGCTGTTAGCTTGTTCTGTTTTGTTAGTGCCAAGAAGTAAAGAGGGAGTTCTTTTGTTTTTCTGCAGTTAGGAATGCCATTTGTTTTACTGTGTCCAATTCAGCCCAAGAATGTCCTTGTTTGGGATGGTATCAGCCTTGACTTTTGTAAATTGACTGTGTATCCCAGTGCTTGTAGCAAGTAAATGACCCTTTGTAAATCTGTTGTCAGCTTGCTTTCGTTGTCCCCTGTAGCAGACAGTCGTCCAGGTATGGATAAATTTGGATTCCTGTAGTCTGCAGTGAGCGATTACTGATGCCAGGCATTTTGTGAATACTCTGGGCAGTAGATAAGCCAAAGGGCAATGCTGAGAATTGATAGTGCTCTGATCCTGCAAGAAATCTGAGGTATCTTCTGCAGATTGGTCGATGGGGACGTGCAGGTATGCCTCCTTGAGATCTAGAGTTACCAGCCAGCACTCCTTGCCCAGCATGGGAAGAAGTTGCTGGAGAGTCAGCATTTTGAATTTTGGGACAATGATGTATGTATTTAAGATGGACAGGTCAAGAATAGGTCTCCAGCTTTTTCCTTTCTTGGAACTAGGAATAGTCTGGAGTAGAATCCTTTGCCTTGTTCTGTTATTGGCACTTTTCCACAGCTCTCATCTTTGTTAGTTGCATTATCTGCTGTAGAGCTTCTGTTTTTGATTTGGAGGCAGGTTTGGCATTCCTCTTTGACTGGTAAGGTGTGGAATTGGAACCGTATCCTTGGTCTATGGTTTGCAGAATCCACTTGTCTTTTGATATAGTGCCAGTTTTTCAAAATAAGGTTAATTTTCCGCCTAATGGTGCTGCTATTTGTTCCCTGGTAGGCGGAGTTAGAATCAAGTCACTGTGCTGCTGTAGTGGCAGTGGTTGTGTCTGTGCCTCTGTTATTACCTTGCCACTGTCGTCCTCTGTAGGCACCCCTCTGGATTGATTTCTGCCTCTGGGACGTCTATTCCTGCCCCTTTGGGATCTTGTGGAGTCAGGAAAGGACCAATTTTGGCAGGCCAGTTCCTGCTAAACCTTGGGGTTGAACCTGCAAGAAATCTTTAACTGTTTGTACAGATTTTGCCTTTTCTTCCATTTTCTTCATTACCTGCTGGGCAGGTGTACCAAACAAACTGGCCTTATCCATAGGTGCATCTAATAACTTAGCTTTAACATGATCCGTAAGACCTGTTCCTTCAGCCATGCATGTCTTCTTATCACTGTGCCAGTCATGGCTGATCTAAATGAAGCCTCCAGTGCATCATAGCCACATTTTAAGGAATGGTTACTGACCTGTTGTATGTTATTTACCATTTCTAATATATATTTCTTATCTATAGAGTCATCAGAGGATAGCTTTTTAGTTAACTGATCAAGCATAAACTCTTGGTATTGTATCATGTGAAACTGACAATTTAAAGCTCTAGCTGAGAGAGTAGCAGAGGTGTAAACCTTTTTGCCCCATCTGTCTAAAGACCTGGTTTCCCTTTGAGAAGGGATAGGGTTTTTTGCTGTGGTCGAGGCTGCTGCCTTAGGCCCCTGGGATACAGTTTCGGGGTCTGCAAGTGGGGCCTTGTATAAGTGGTGATGAGTGTCTGGGACCCTGTAAAATCTGTCTGGTTTGACTGGGCTGGAGGTAAGGAATCTGGTGCAGTGCAGACATCATTAAATGCATCGTCCACAACAGAGAGGACAGGAGGTATAGCTAAAGGCCTGTGTTGTGGTAGGTGCAGAAAAGTCCTAAGCCTTTTTCTGGAATCTGAGAAATCCTGTTCCTGCCATTGGAATTGTTCTCGCATGGCATGTAAGGTTTCCCCAAAGGAGAATTCTTCTGGTGGAGAAGCAGCTGGAATGGATTCTTCAGCATCTGAGTCTTCATAATTGGAGAAATGAGCCTCTGGCTGGTCTGTAATGTCAGAGTCCTCCGCGGAATCATCAGAGGACACAGGCTCGGGGCTCTGCTCTAGGTCTCTTTTCTGGGGGCTGAGAGGCCCTGTCTGGGTGAGATTGTGATCCCCTAATTAAGGATATTAAATCCTCTGCCAGAGTAAGCATTTGTGAACTAGAAGTGGGCCTAGTAGAGGGGGCTTAACAGGCACTGACTTAGTAGATTTGGCTGCTTTAGCCCTGGCAAAGGCCTTAATAGACATGGCTGCAGGAGGCCTAGCAGCACCACGTGCTGGGGTAGAGACATCCAAAGGGATGGTGTCTGATAAGTCACTAGTAACCACTGTAGGTAAGATTTCTGAGGCCGTTTCAAGTAGGGTAGCAGGAGCCTCAGTAGTAGTCATTGATTCAGCTGTGCTTTGATCAGTTTTCTCGGTTTCGCCGAAACCGAGACACTCGCGTTTGCTTAACCATGGTTTCGCCGAAACCGCGGACCGCGAGTGTCGGTCTTTTCTTTGCGTTTTTAACAATCTGGGTAGTCGGAGGATCCGACGGCATAATGTACGCAAAATCTGAGCCGAAAACTGTTCAGCAAACTCCGACCGACGCCTAAGCGTTCGCTCACCGGTTGAATGAGGCACAGGCTGAACAGGCTGCTACGTCGTGGTCTGGGCCTAAACAAGGCAAACAGTAAGAGTGGAAATCTTTATGAGGTATTTGTTTCCCACAAGTTAAACAGTTATTGACTTTTTCTGACATCGGCTGAGGCAAGAAAGAGTCCCCAACGGGGTACTTAGCTTTTAGAAGTCTTCGAAGTAGTATTCGGAAGTAGTAATCTCTGGATCTGACCGACCGGCACTTGCGAACAGCTTCTGCTTCGGGCGCCACGCGGCAAGAAAGACTGAGGAAAATGGCGTCAGCTGATGCCTTTATACCCGAAGACCAACAGAGATGACATCGGGTGAAGTGCGACATCAGCCGAAGCCGGACCCGGACTTTGGAATCCGGCCGACCGAAGGGCTGCCTGACGACAGGACAACCCAGTTGTTATGACTGCAGATGCATCCATGAAGGACATCTCTGTCCTGATGGAAGATGATGAAAGGCTGCACAGCCATGAGAGCTTGTAGTTCCGATATCCTACGAGCTGAGGTAATAGCCAGAAGGAAAGCTGTTTTCCAGGACAAATATTGCAAATCTGATGAGGCAGCTGGCTCAAAAGGAGGCAAAGTCAGTTTTTCTAGAATGAAATTGAGATCCCAAGCAGGTATTGGTTGTTTCCTTGGGGGTTTTAGATTCTTAGCCCCTCTGAGGAACTGTCTTAAGAGGGGGTGAGAGAATAAGGGTTGATCAGTGTTGTATTCTGCAGAAATGGCTGAGGCATGGATTTTGATGGAGGAGAAAGAAAGTCCACTGCTTAGCAGCTCAGCTAGATACTGTAATATTTGAGGTAAATTCAGTTTTCCAGGATCCTGGCCCTTTTTCTCATTCCAGACACAAAACCGCTTCCATTTTGCGGAGTAAGCTTTTCTGGTAGACGGCCTTCTGGCCTCCAAAATGACATCCTGCACCTCCTTGGAGAGTAGGTTCTGTTGTGATGCTAAGGAATCTTCCATGCGGCTAGATTGAGTGTTTTCAGCTGACTGTGAAGAGTTTTGAAGCTGTGCTGAGTCAGAAGAAGAGGCATTAGAGGCAGGGTCCATGGTGGGGAATGCGTCAGGCTCCTCAGGAGCGGGTACCAGTGTTGTCTTGGCCAGTCTGGTGCAATGAGAATCATCTTCGGTCTGTCTGCTCTGGTTTTTAATAGTACTTTGGGCAGCAGAGGAAGAGGTGGGAAGGCATAAACTGTCATGGATGTCCAACTGAAAGAGAGAGCGTCCACTCTCCAGGCCTTTAGGTTAAAAATCCTTGAGCAGAATTTTGTCTGGCCTTCCCCATGCTTGAATTATCTCTGTAAAAACTTGAGGATGCAACTTCCATTCGTGTGGATCTGTCATATTTCTGCTTAGGTTGTCTGCCAGCGTGTTGTCCTTGCCTGGCAAGTACTGTGCTTGTAGTTCGATTTGTAAATCCATGACCATGTTCCAAAGTGACATGGCCAGTCTGCATAGGGGGTAAGAATGGGTTCCTCCCTGTTTGTTTATGTACCACATTACTGTGGTGTTGTCCGTCCTTATCAATAGTTGACCTGGTTGCAGGAGGTCTTTGAAAGCTATAATAGCATTTATTACTGCTAGCATTTCCTTTTGATTGATGTGTAGGTGCTTTTCCTTTTGGGACCATTTGCCCTGAATGCACCGATCTGTCATGTGCGCCCCCCCCCCAGGCGTAGTCCGAGGCGTCTGTTGTGATGACTTGCTTTGCTTGAGGCTTGCTGAATGGGAGACCTGTGTTTGCTTGGCATGCTTGAGCCCACCACAGAAATTCCTTTTGAAGACATGGAATTAGTGGTATTATTGTTTCCAGGCTGTGGCTGTGTTGAGACCATAGGTTTTTCAGGTACCATTGAAGTTTCCTCATATGCAGCTTTGCACATGGGATTAGTAAGATGCAAGATGCCATGAATCCCAGAGCCTGCAGGATTTTCCTTGCAGTCAGCCTGGTGCAATTTGCTAGTGTTCTGAAGTATTGAGTTAGTTGCCCTGCTTCTCTGGTGTGAGGTAGGCCATCTGGGTGTTTGTGTCCAAGTTGGCACCCAGGAAAATTATTTTCCGAGAGGGTATTAACCTTGATTTCTTTTTGTTGACTGTGTATCCCAGAGAATTCAACAACATTATTACATAAGCCAGATGTTCCAGTAAAATGTGCTTGCTGTCCGCTTGGATCAGGCAGTCGTCCAAATAGGGGTATATTTGTATCCCTTGAAGTCTGCAGTAGGCAATTACTGATGCCAGGCATTTCGTGAATACTCTGGGTGCAGTAGATAAGCCAAAGGGCAACGCAGAGAATTGATAATGGGTTGAACCTGCAAGAAATCTGAGGTATCTTCTGCAATTTTGTCTGATTGGGACATGCAGGTATGCCTCCTTGAGGTCCAATGTAACCAGCCAAGACTCCTTGCCCAGCATGGGAAGAAGCTGCTGTAGAGTGAGCATCTTGAATTTTGGTACGAGTAGAAATGTGTTTAGGATGGATAGGTCCAAAATAGGTCTCCAATCTTTTCCCTTCCTTGGTACCAGGAATAGTCTGGAATAAAAACCTTGACCTTGTTCGTGCGTAGGTACCTCTTGAATAGCTTTCATGTCTATGAGATCTGAAATTAGTCTTTGTGCCTCTGCCCTTTGATTGTGTGGCAGGTTTGGCATGCCTCTCATTTTTGGAAGGGTGTGGAAATGGAATCTGTAGCCTCTCTTTATAATGTCCAGGATCCATTTGTCTTTTGTGACAATATGCCAATTTTTTGAAAATAATGCCAGTTTTCCGCCTAATGGTGCTGCCATTTGAGTCTTGCTTGGCATGCAAAGGGGAAAGTCATTGGGCTTGCTTTCTGAATGGTTGCGAGTTATCCTCACCACCTCTTTGTGTAGGAGCTTGCCACTGTCTGCTTCTAAACGATTCTTGGGATTGCCCTCTGCCCCTCGGGCGCCTGTATCTACCTCTTTGGGGTCTGTCCGTGGCTGGAAAGGACCAATTTTTGGAAGCCAATTTCTACTGAAACGTGGGGGTTGTACCTGTAGAAAGTCTTTCACGGTTTGCATTGATTTAGCCTTTTCCTCCATTTTCCTTAATACCTCCTCAGCATTAGCACCAAATAATACATCCTTTTGTAGAGGGGCATCTAGTAATTTGGCTTTGACATGATCTGGTAAGGTTTGTTCCTTGTTTGTTCCTTGAGCCAGGCATGCCTACGTATGACTGATCCTGTAACAGCAGCTCTACATGAGGCCTCTAGAGCATCAAAACCGCATTGTAAGGCATGTTTACCCACTTGTTCTGCACTATGCATCAAATCCTGCAACTCCTTCAAGTCTGGTTGTTCAGGTTGTGACATTTTACTTTTCAATTGTGATAACAAAAACTGTTGGTACTTTAGCATATGGAACTGACAGTTTAATGCCCTCATGGTTAAGGTGGCCGAGGTATATACGTTTTTCCCCCACCTTTCTAAGGATCTGGAATCTCTCTCGGAAGGCAATGGATTTTTAGCAGTGGAGGCCTTAATTCCCTTGGGGCCCTGTGAGATAGTTTCTGGGTCAGCAGCATGGCTTTTGTATAGAAATTGGTGTGAGTCCGGAACCCTGTAGTACCCTTCAGGCTTGACCGGAGCTGGAGGTAGAGAATCCGGGTTAAGGCAGGCCTCAGAGTACACATCATCTAGTATGTCCAAGACAGGAGGTATAGCTAGAGGCCTGTGTTGAGGTAGCAAGAGAAATTCCCTAAGCCTTTTCTTGGAATCTGAATAATCTTGGCCTTCCCAGTGGAAGTGTTCCCTTAAGGTATGCAAGGTTTCCCCAAATGAGTAATCCTCTGGGGGGGGGGGGAGACAGAGGGGATGGACTCCTCAGCATCAGAATCTTCAAAAGGGGAGTAAGAATGTTCCTGTTCATCAGAATGCTCTGAAATAATGGAGCCCTGATCAGAGGAGGGGGATTCTTCCTCCACTCTGGGCCTTTTGTCCAGGGGGGGGGGGGGTTGTGAACCCCTGATAAGAGTAATCAAATCCTCAGCCATTTTAAGCATCTGTTTTTTTTAGGCATGGGGCCTGGAGATGGGCCTTGCGTAGCTGGTCTCTTAGAATGCATGGCTGCTTTACACTTAGTGTAAGCCTTGATGGAAAAAGAAGAGGAAGGTCTGAAAACACCTTGAGAGGAGGTAGACCTGTCCACATTTTGAGATTCACCGCCAAGAGTGGCGTCGGTATCTGTAGTCGGGGTGTGGGCCGAGGAGCCTGAGACCTCGGGCACAGGAGACACCGCCAAAGTAGAGTCGTCGGTAGTCAGGGGCTGCGTAGGCACCTCGCTGAGAACCGGACCACGTGTAGTCGGCTTTGGCGTGGTGTCGGTAGAGGCCGCGGACCTCATGTGTCGGTCCTTGTCTTTGCGTTTTTTAGACAAAACTGGAGTCGGAGTATCCGACGACATAATATAGTTAAATCTTTGGCCAAAGTAATGCTGGGCGAACTCCGCCCGACGCTTAATGGTGCGTTTATTGAAAGTAGCACAAAAGCGACAGACCGAGACGTCGTGGTCTGGGCCTAAACAAGGAATACAGAGGGAATGGAAATCCTTATGCGGTATTTGCTTCCCACATGAAATACAATTATTAACTTTGTCTGACATCGGTCTGAGGCAAGAAAAGTTTCCCCAACGGGGTACTTAGCTTTCAAGAAAACTTCGGTTGCAAAATTTTCGTAATTTCAGGTGCTGGCTGACCGGCACTTGCGAACTGCTTCTGCTTCGGGCACCGCGCGGCAAGAAAGACTGAAGAGAATGGCGTCGGCTGGTTCTTTTATACCCCTGTCGCTCTGACGTCAGGGAAGAAGCGACGACAACCGACGCCGGACCTAGACTTTGGAATTCGGTCGACCGAGGACGCGCCTGATGGCAGGAGAACCCATCTGTTATGACTGCAGCTGTATGCACGATGAACATCAGCAAACCACATGACACAGCCATCCAATGTGGAAACAAACATCATCAATGAATCAATTATAAAATTTTAAAACCATACTATTTTGTGAGAATACATCTATATACATGTGCTTAAACCTACATCTAAAATAAAAACTGAAAAAAGACTTACAATCGATAGATATATTTCTTAAAAAAATATACATATATGTATATATATATATATATATATATATATATATATATATATATATATATATATATATACACAAACGTGTGTATATATATATATATATATATATATATATATATATATATATATATACACACATACACACACATATATATATATATATATATATATATATATATATATATATATATATATATATACACACACACACACACACACACACACACACACACACACACACACACACACACACATATACAAAACAAAATAAATCGCCTATATAACTTCTGCTTGTAGTCTAGCATTAATATGGTTGTTACCATATTATTTTACCCAGATACATATACATATATCTGTATCTAAGATAAAATCTCAAAAATGACATATAGGAACAGTAAGGACACCTATTTCAGCAATAAATCAAACAAATTATTTATACTGCTTCTGCTTAAAATCTAACATAGGTTTAATTGTTACCATACTGTTTAACCCAGGTGCTCTGACTGCTTCAAGTCTTAACATCCACTTGTATTTCGACATCTCCAATTTATTATTTATATCACCAAACCTCAGACTCCTATGTACAACTTCTAATACTTTAAATTTAAAGTTATGTGAACTTCCATCGTCCATCCTATGTTGTGCTAAAGCATTGGATGAGACACTCCTTATGTCAGATTTGTGCTCAATGATGCATTCTTTCAGGAATCTTGAGCACTTACTAACATAGAATCCTTGGCACTGTGTACATGTAGCTAAATATACTACCATCATAGTTCTACAGGTTGCTTGATATTTAATCTCGTATCTTAATATACTTACTGGATGCTCAAAGAATTTTATGTCACAAATGTCAGAGCAGCAACTGCAGCTAAAGCAAGGGACTGTTCCAACATTGTGCATTACTTGATTCACCAAATTCACCACAAAATCTTTGTAAAATAATTTTCTCTAAGTTATTCATATTTCTATATGCAAATCGAGGTGTACTGCCCAGTAATGTATGCAATTCTGGCTGAACCATTATGATCCGCCAGTTCTTTTTAATTATTGCCTCAACATACTTAGTCATACAATTATAGGTAGTAACATATCTTAACATACGAAGTGGGTTTTCGCCTTCTTTTAAAGATAGATAATTACTAAAATATGGGGGTGCCTGTCAGGTTCTATTCTTCCATATGTTATCTTATTCCCATAATATTTGTCATATCATAGCCTCTGCTTTGGAATTCTTCACATAAGACTCCCATCTGTTCTTCACATTTTCTCTGGTCTGTATTCAACATACTAATTCTCAATAATCGGTTTTTTACAATGCCATTAAATACATGTCGAGCATGCATGCTTCTCGCATGCGTATATTTGTTCACATGTACACTCTTTCTATACGCACATGTTTCTAATTTACTATCAACACCTTTGTCAATCTCAACATCTAAGAAAGACATTTTATCATGAGAACAATTCATAGCAAACTTGAGAAAATCCGTTGTATTATTTAAATACTGAATAAAGCACCTTAATTGCTGCTCATCCCCTTCCCATAGTAAAAAAACAATCAACGAAACGCTGATAGAAAAGAATATTCTCTCTGAATAAATTATCACACATAACATAATGCTTTTCCCATTGACGGAGGACAATGTTGGCATATGTGTTGTCCATGGGTGTGACCATGGCTACTCCTGATGTTTGTAAGTATGGTTGTTTGTTGAATAAAAAAACATTTTTCTCCAAAACAACTTCTATTATTCTACATAAGGTTTCCACCTCTTTCCCCTTCTTTTTAGCATTATGACATAGAAATTCACGAATGGCATTTACACCACATTCATTGGGTATCACAGTAAATAAGGAAACTATATCCAAGGTCACCATCATGAATTCTCTAAACTTATTATCATACCATGAATAAAGTTTTTTTTAAAAAAATCATTGGCGTCTTTAATATAACTTGGACAAGAAGGCAAACATTTACTTAAATTTTCCTGAATGAAAATTGATAGAGGTTCCGTTGACCACCCTCTTCCCGAGACTATCGGTCTCATTGGTGGAGTGGTCAAAGATTTATGTAGCTTCGGTATTCCATATATGACCGGAATGACCGGAGTTGAAACAGAAAAATAATTAAAAAGTTCAAGTGTGATAACACCCTGTGTTTGCATTTCATAACATTTATTTCACTAATAATCTTTCTTACATCACCAAATGTGATTTCTTTGAAAGTGTGCTCATCATTCAAAAAATGCCTCATTAACTCATTATATTCATTTTTATCGAAAATAACTGTTGCTCCACCCTTGGCTTGTTTGATGATAATGTCCTTATTATTACTGAACTGCTTGCAGGCCAAAAATTCTGCTTAAATGTATTATACCTTTTTACTTTTAGTCTACCCATGGAGACATCATTATATACTTGTCTTAATTCATCCTCACAAACAACACTAAAATCATCCAAAATCAGATAATTATTAGGAATAAAGGTACTTTTCTTTTTAAACTTATCTATTTCCCCACTTTGTGTGTGTCTTTAAATAACATTTTCAAACACACATTCCTAACAAATGTCTTCAAATCAGTCAATGCTTCCACTACTGTATCGCAGCCACTGGGAATAAATTGCAGGCCTTTGTTCAACAAGCTTTCCATTTCAGCAGTTAAAAAAAGACTTGATAAGTTCAAAACAGAACAGTGCGGCTTACCATTCATCTGCGACCCTGTTTGTTGTTTGGTAGCGGACTGTCACTCTTTCTTTTTCCAGTTATGGGGTTCATTCGTGGTTGAGAACGCCCTCACGATTGCGGGCGTTTGTTGACTTGTACCTTCTCCGGTAGTTTTGCCTCGATCGGTTGAGATAGTTTAAAAAAAATCTCTGCTTGCTTTATCTTTGATGTTGGCGTGGACTCCCCCGAGGTTTTACTTTTTTCAACTTGCAGGTTCGTTGTGGATGAACAGGTCATTGCCGTATCTGTTTGACTAATATAAGGGATTCACATCTAGATCAGGGGAGGTCATCGTGCCTCTTTACTCATCCCTCATCAGGCCCATAATGGAGTACAATGCCCCTTTTGGGATGTACCTTACCAGACACCTGCAGCAACTGGAAAGACCCCAAAAGTACCTCACAAAGAGGATCAAAGGGCTCAAACAGATGCCATATGTTGCCCGGTTAAAGAAAAGTACAGTTTTGTACCTACCATAAATGTAGATGTTCGAGGATCCACATTGCTGCAGTCCTAACTATTGGGTAGTCCGCTGTCCAGTCGGCCCGAATACCAAAGTATATGGCTGACGTCGGTCAGGGCGCATTAGACTGACGTCAGTACGTCAGGGTACTAATGCGCATGACCGACGTCATATCCTCAGTCTTTTCTTGCCCCAGATGTCAGAAGACCCTAAAAAGACAAGGCCTAATATACCTACACCAAAAACATGTATAATATATACAAAATCATCAGCATATAACCTCACCTACACAACCACCCCTAAACACAGAGGGGAAGGAGGGAGGGTAAATTGGACTGCAGCAATGTGGATCCTCGAACATCTACATTTATGGTAGGTACAAAACTGTACTATGTTCTTCGCTCCACATTGCTGCAGTCCTAACTATTGGGTAGAATCCCAAAGCAGAGGTAAGGGAGGCTGGCAAATCATAAAGAAGCAGGAGCTGACAACATGCCTTGCAAAATAGCTGTGGCAAAACCAGCCCTAGACTTAGAGTAGAGAGGAAGGTGATAATGCTTAGAGAAAGTATGCACTGAACTCCAAGTAGCTGCTTCCAAAATATCCTTAGTTGCCACCCCTTAGAAATGCTGTTGAAGTGGCAGTAGCCCTAGTGGAATGAGGCCTAATCCCAGCTGGAATCTCCTTGCCATGATGGGAATAACAAAATGCAATGCAAAACCCAATCCACCTAGAAATAGTTTGTTTTGACACAGGCTTGCCCTGCGAACTCAAAGCAAAAGAAACAAACAACTGCTGAGACTGCCTAAAATCCTTAGTCCTGCTCAAATAATAACGCAATTGCCTGTGCACATCTAAAGTGTGCAAAATCTTTTCCCCTTTATTTTGGGGATCTGCATAAAAAGTAGGCAAATGAATAGTTTGGTTTAAAGCCACACTAGAAACCACCTTAGGCATAAAAGAAGGATTAGTACGTAATGATACCCTATCCTTATGAAAAATCAAAAGGCTCAACCGCCATAAGGGCCTGTAACTCAGAAACCCTTCTTGCAGAAGTAATAGCCAACAAAAAAGCAGTCTTCCATGACAAGTATTTCAGTTCAGCAGTAGCTGCAGGCTCAAAAGGTTGTAGAGTAAGTTTCTCCAACACAAAATTGAGATCCCAAGCAGGAGTAGGAGCTCTACGTGGGGTCTTATATTCTTTGCCCCTCTAAGAAATTGCTTGAACAAAGGATGTGAAAACAATGGTGGGTCACAATCATAGTGAGCTGAAATTGCTGCAGCATGAATCTTAATGGAAGAGAAAGACAAACCTTTGTCCAATAACTCAGTAAGATATTGAAGAGCCACACTCAAATTAGGCTCTGAAATCTCCAAATTCTTTGCTGCAGTCCAAAATAAAAATCTCTTCCATTTTTCTGTACACTTTCCTTGTACTAGGTCTTCTGGCTTCCATAATCACATTTAAAACTTGTTGAGGAAGTTGAGACCTGCTGTCTTTCAAAACAGAATATGCCAGGCTGTTAGATGAAGAGAGTGAAGCTTGACATTGAGCAGACGACCGTCCTTCTGAGACAACAGATGTGGAATCAAGGGTAAAGGCCATGGAGGCTTCTTTACCAGACTCCTCAGTAATGGGTACCAGTGCTGCCGAGGCCAATCTGGAGCTATTAAAATCATCCTTGGCTTGTCTTGTCTGACCTTTAGAAGCACCTTTGGAAGAAGAGGCAGAGGTGGAAAGCATACACATGAAGATTTTTCCAACTGAAAGAAAGAGCATCCACTTTCCAAGCTGTGTGATGAAACCTCTTTGTGCAAAACTTTGGCAGCTGGTGGTTCAGTGGAGAAGCGAACAGATCTATGTCTGGAGTTCCCAAGGACACTGTCAACTTTTGAAATACATGAAGATCCAGTTTCCACTCGTGGGGATCCATGATTTGTCTGCTTAACACATCTGCTAAGGAGTTCTGTGCTCCCGGCAGAAACCTTGCCTGAAGAGTTAGTTGCAAGCTGAGCAGTCTCCCATAAAATCATTGCTTGCCTGCACAATGGGTAAGAATGTGTTCCCCTTGTTTGTTGATGTACCACATGACAGTTGTGTTGTCTGTTAGAATCAACACCTGCCCTGGAAGAAGTAACTCCTTGAAAGCCATTAATGCAAACTGGACTGCTAACATCTCCTTCATGTTGATATGTAGATGCTGTAGTCTGGCAGGCCACTTGTCTTGTATCCACTTTCCATTTAGATGAGCTCCCCAAGCAATGTCCGAGGCATCTGTCGTTAAAATCTGACTCGCCTCTGGCGGGTCACAGAGAGTCCCTTGTTTAGGTGACATTCCTGAGCCCACCACAAAAATTCTTTTTGAAGGCAAGGTATTATTTGAATGACAGTGTCCAAATCCTGGCAGTGCTGTGTCCATACATTTTTGAGATACCATTGTAGCTTCCTCATATGCAGTTTGGCATTGGGAAGCACCAGAATACAAGATGCCATGAACCCTAATGCTTGAAGGACTGTCCTTGCAGTCAGCACGGACTGATGAGATAGTTGATGGAAGTAAAGTGATAGACTCTGTTGTTTGTCCGGGGTTAAAAAGGCCATCTGGGCTGCTGTATTCAGTCTCACACCCAGAAAGCACATGTCTTGAGAGGGTACTAGACTGGACTTTATTTCGTTCACAGAATACCCTAGGCATCTTAGCACTGCTATAACATATTCCAGATGCTGTAGAAGGTCTTCCTTTTCTTGAGCCAGAATCAGGCAGTCGTCCAAGTAAGGATAGATTTGAATTCCTTGTAGCCTGAAGTAAGCTATCACTGGAGCCAGAACCTTTGTGAATACTCTGGCAGTAGATAAGCCAAAGGGCAATGCAGAGAACTGATAATGAGAATTTCCAGCTCGAAAACGCAGATACTTCCTGCAACTTAGTCTTCTAGGCACATGAAGGTAAGCTTCCTTGAGATCTAGAGTTACCATCCAGTGATCTTTGCCCAGCAGAGGTAAAAGCTGTTGTAACGTCAACATCTTGAACTTGGGAATGTCCAGATAAGTGTTGAGGATAGATAAATCCAAAATTGGTCTCCACGTGTTCCCCTTCTTTGGTACTAGGAACAGGCGAGAATAAAATCCTAGGCCCCTTTGTGATACAGGGACTGGCTGAATGGCCCCTATTTGGAGTAACTGAGAAATTTGCTTGTGAGCCTCTTTCCTTTGTGGAGGAGGAACGTCTGGCATGCCTTTGAAAGGGGCAATGTATGGAAATAAAACCTGTAACCGTGGTGAATGATATCCAACACCCATCTGTCTTGAGTAATTAAATCCCAATTTTCTTTGAAAAGAGACAGTCTTCCTCCCAAAGGAGCTGCCAGACGAGAATCTACTGGCAGCTGAAAAGGCAGGTCATTGGGTCTGTTTACGAAAGGACTGACCCCTGCCCTCACCAGAAGTCTGAGCAGGTGAACTCCCTGTTCTAGGCCTAAAAGAACCTTGAGCTCTGCCCCTACCACGTCTAGACCTACCCCTAGACTGGGAATCATAAGCAGGATATGTCCAACCCTTAGTAGGCCAATTTCTACTAAACTTCGGTGGCTGCACCTGCAAAAAATCTTTAACAGTTTGCATAGACTTAGCTTTGTCCTCCAAAAACTGCTTCCACAGGCGAACCAAACAACACATCAGACTGTAAAGGAGCATCCAAAATCCTTGTCTTAACATGCTCAGCTAAATTCTGATCCCTCAACCAGGCATGCCTGCGAAGAACAGAACTAGTGGCAGCCACCCTCGAGGAGGCCTGTACAGCATCAAAACCACATTGCAAAGAATGCTTACTCACTTGTTCAGACACATGAACTAAATCCAGCAACTCTTTACACTCAATACCTTCCGCCAAAGCATCCACCTTAGATTTCAATTGTGAAAGGAGATAATTTTGATATTTTAGCATGTGAAACTGACAATTCAACGCCCTCATGGCTAAAGTGGAAGAAGTATACACTTTCTTTCCCCATCTATCCAAAGCCCTTGCCTCTTTATCAGTGGGAACAGGGTTTTTTAACAACAGAGGCCTTAACACCTTTAGGTCCCTGAGAAACAGTCTCGGGTCTGCCCTAGGACTCTTAAAAGATACTTATGAGCTTCAGGCACCCTATAGTACCTATCAGGTTTAACAGGAGCAGGAGGCAAGGAATCAGGGTTCAGGAAGCCTCTGCAAAACATCTTCTACCACATTCAACACAGGAGGTATAGCTAAGGGCCTATGCTGGGGTAAAACAAGAATTCCTAAGCCTTTTCCTAGAATCAGAGTAATCTTGGCCTTCCCATTTAAAGTGCTCCCTCATGGAATGCAGAGTCTCTGAAAATGAGAAATCCTCAGGAGGAGAAGCTGTAGGAGTGGAATCATCCACATCAGAATCAGAATAAGGAGGATACTCCTGCAAGTCTTCCGCAGAAGACTCCGAAGCCTCTGAACACTGTTCCAAACTCTCAAACTCAGGTTCCACCCTAGGCCTCTTATCAGGAGGGGGCATAGAACCTCTAATCATAGTAATCAAATCTTCTGCCATTTTAAGCATATGTTTCTTAGGCACAGAACCTGAAGTGCTAGGAGAAGCCCCCACCGAAGCTAAACTTGGCCTACCTCTCAAAGAAGTTTTGGAAACAGAAGGAGAGGCTCTAACTACCTTGGGAAGAGAGGGAAGAACAGTTACCTGAGAAGCCCCCTCAGCCTGGCCTACCTCCTGAGAGGGCACATCCTGTAACAGTAAAGTCTCTGCCTGAGACTCCAAAGAAACTCCTGGCAAAACCTCTGACTCCACTGAGCCTTCTAAAGAACCGACGTCCGGGACTGCCGGTTCATCAACCCTAGGCTTTGCGGTTTTATCCTTGCGCTTCTTGGATGAAGCGGGCGTCGGAGCATCCGACGGCATTTTATAATTACAACGCTTCCCAAACACTAACCTGGCACAGTCTAACCTTCTCTTAATAGTGCGTTTGTTAAATCTAGCACAAGAGCGGCATCCAACAACGTCGTGCTCAGGCCCTAAACAAGGTATACACAAAGTATGGTAATCCCTATGAGGTATCTGTTTCCCACAAGAAATACAGTTATTCACTTTTTCTGACATCCGGTTAAATACTGAGGCAAGAAAAACCAAAACGTTCCCCAACGGGGTACTTAGCCAACTTTGATTCGGTCTGAAACTCCGACTTCAGAAAATTTCAGAACGCCAACCTGCACTCGCAAAACTGCTTCTGCATCGGACCACGCGGCAAAAAAGACTGGGGATATGACGTCGGTCATGCGCATTAGTACCCTGACGTACTGACGTCAGTCTAATGCGCCCTGACCGACGTCAGCCATATACTTTGGTATTCGGGCCGACTGGACAGCGGACTACCCAATAGTTAGGACTGCAGCAATGTGGAACGAAGAACATCTCCAGCTCTACTCAGTGGCATACCGCCTGTTCAGAGGCGATCTGTGCCTGACGTATAAAGCCATGTCCAACCCGGAATTAATGGACATGCTGCACCTCAGAAAATCCAAATCCCATCGAGCTACGCGCTCGAGAGACTTGAACCTCAGCACTGAAATAAATAGGACATGCTGGAGGGACAGATTCATAACCCAGAGGCTTCCTTCACTCTGGAATAAAATCCCAGTCCAGGTTAGGCAGAGTCCCTCATTGACTCTCTTCAAGAGGAATCTTGATGAGTGGATGGGAGATCGTAGGTTTACCCCGGGTATCACTTCTGTGTCACTGTTAGACAGAGGCACAGTATACTAACCTCGAAAAAGGGCATAGCAAAATAAATTTAAAATGGGTGGCGAAAGCCAAACACATTCTGGCTAGGCTTATAAATGCCCTAGGGCAGATAGCCTAGTATGAACCTTGTTGCCCAATCACGTCGTGCACTGTATCTACCACAGTATTCCTTCCTTCTTGATTGGGTTGCTGTAATACCTGGACACGCCCATCCTGAGCGTGCGGAGCCCTTTCAGACTCTCTGAAAGTGTCTAATTCATCCATTCCATCTCTTTTCTCTTTTGTATGAAAGTTTTTATTGTTGTTATTTACCTGGGTCTTTGGCCAAGAGAAAATATGACCCATTCTAAAGTTGTTATCTCTTTGTAGTTTATGTTGTTTTATAGCCTGCAGCCTATTATCCAGCATATTCATTCTATTCAGCATTAACCGATAGGAACCAGATATGCATGCAAAATTTACAGAGCCAATTAATTCATTTTCCATTCTTATTATTTCATCTGAGAGTTCTTTCTCTATTGGTAAAAAATGCTCATTCATCAAGAGCATATAATCTTTAAAAGAATGTCCTTGCTTTCTGCTTGAATAAGGCAGTCGTCCAGGTATGGGCATATTTGAATTCCTCTTTGTCTGCAGTATGCAATTACTGGTGCCAGGCATTTTGTGAAGACCCTGGGCGCAGTAGATAAGCCAAAGGGCAGTGCAGAGAATTGATAATGCGTTGAACCTGCAATGAAGCGGAGGTATCTTCTGCAATTTTGTCTGTTTGTCTGATAGGGACATGCAGGTATGCCTCCTTGAGGTCCAAAGTGACTAGCCAAGCATTCTTGCCCAGCATGGGAAGAAGCTGCTGTAGTGTTAGCATCTTGAATTTTGGTACTTGCAGATAGATGTTCAGAATTGAAAGATCCAGAATGGGTCTCCATGCTTTGCCCTTTCTTTCTTGCAGGTAACCTGTTCATGAGAGCTGTAATTTGTTTTTGTGCCTCTGCCCACTGATTTGGTGGCAGGTTTGGCATTCCTTTGATCCTTGGTAAGGTATGAAAGTGGAATCTGTATCCTTGAGAGACGATGTTTAGAACCCATTTGTCTTTTGTGATGATGCTCCAGTTGTCTGCAAAAAATGCTAGTTTTCCTCCCAAGGGAGTTGCCAGGAGAGATTTGCTTGGTAGTTTTGAGGATAGAGTCATTGTGTTTGTCTTCTGCTAGCCTGGGGCCTGTCTTCTCCTCCTTTCTGGGTAGCAGAACCCCATTGGCGAGGTTTGTAAGGGCCCTGTGACTGGCCTCTGCCCCTCGGGCATCTGTATTTGCCCCTCTGTGATCTGTCTGAAGCTGGAAAGGACCAGTTTTTTGTTGGCCAATTTCTGCTGAAATGAGGGGGTAGTACCTGCAAAAAATCCTTGACCGTTTGCATAGACTTTGCCTTATCCTCCATTTTCTTTAAAATCTTTTCTGCTTTGACACCAAATAATACATCCTGTTGTAAAGGTGCATCCATTAATTTTGCTTTAACATGGTCAGGGAGGGTTTGTTCTTTTAACCAAGCATGTCTACGTATGACAGAGCCAGTAACAGCTGCTCTACAGGAAGCTTCCAATGAATCAAATCCGCATTGTAAAGTATGTTTGCCCACCTGTTCAGCTGCATGCAACAGATCCTGCATTTCCTTGAATTCAGGCTGTTCTGAATGTGTGCCCATTTTTTGTTTTAACTGAGACATCAGGAATTGTTGATATTTCAACATGTGAAACTGGCAATGTAATGCTCTCATAGCCAGAGTTGCTGAGGTGTATATTTTCTTTCCCCATCTATTTAGGGCTCTGCAATCCCTTTCAGAGGGCACAGGATTTTTTAGCCATAGAAGCGCCCTTAGGACCCTGGGAAATTGTTTCTGGGACAGCTACAGGGCTTTTATAAAGGAATTTGTGTGAGTCAGGTACTCTGTAGTATCTGTCTGGTTAGGCTGGAGCAGGAGGAAGAGAGTCTGGATTTAAACTAGACTCCAAGTAAACATCATCCACAATATCTAAAACAGGAGGGATAGCAAGAGGCCTGTGCTGGGGTAGTAAAAGGAACTCTCAGAGCCTTTTCTTAGAATCTGAGTAATCCTGGCCTTCCCAGTGGAAATGTTCCCTCATGGTATGTAAAGTTTCCCCAAAGGAGTAGTCTTCAGGGGGAGATGCTGAGGGAATAGAATCGTCAGCATCAGAATCCTCATAAGGTGGAAAAGTGTAATCCTGTTCCTCAGAAGAATCTGAGGAGAGAGAAACCTGGTCAGAGGATGCATAATCCTCCTCTTGTCTTGGTTTTTTATCAGGAGGGGGATGGGAACCCCTGATAAGGGTAATCAAATCTTCAGCCATCTTAAGCATCCGTTTCTTAGGCATGGGGCCTTGAACTGTAGACTGATGTACAGTTTTCTTTGGTTTTAAAGGAGTTTTAAGTTTAGCATAAGATTTAATGGTGAGTGTAGTCTGTCTGAAGACACCTTCTGCAACCGAAGGTGTTTCCGTTGCACCGGTGTCTAGTTCTGCTCCGGTGTCGGTAGATGGCTGCGTTGGCCTAGTAGACTCCGCTTGGGAATCCGCAGCTGTCTGGGGTTCCAGCTCTGTGGTCGTCAGGGGCTGCGTAGATGCCTCACTGAAAACCGGAGAACCGGCGAAAGGCCCAACTGAGGCCTCGGTGTCTGGCTTATTCCTAGGCTGCCTGTCCTTATCCTTTTGTTTTTTATGAATGGCGGTCGTCGGCTGCTCCGACGGCATGATATAATTAAATTTCCTACCAAAGTAATGCCGTACGAAGTCAAAACGGCGTTTGATAGTTTGTTTATTAAACCTAGTGCAAAACCGACAACCTGTGACGTCGTGATCTGGTCCTAGGCAAGGAATACAATAGGAATAGAAGTCCTTATGAGGTATTTGCTTCCACAAGAAATGCAATTGTTAACTTTTTCTGACATCGGACTAAGGCAAGAAAATGTTCCCCAATGGGGTACTTAGCTTTAATGAAGACTTCTGACTGAAATTCAAATCGAAAATCTCAGGTGTCGGCCGACCGGCACTTGCGAACTGCTTCTGCTTCGGGCAATGCGCGGCAAGAAAGACTGAAGAAAAAGGCGTCGGATGCCTCTTATATACCCCTGGTGCACTGACGTCAGGGAAGAAGCGACAGCAACCGACGCCGGACCAAGACTTTGGAATTTGGGCCGACTGCGGGACCGCATGACGGCAGGATAACCCAAGTGTGATGACTGCAGCAGGGTAACACGAATGCCTGCTCAGCGGCTCCGGACCCATCTGAAGGGTTAGTCTCCATAGGCCCAATACCTTGAGTATCTAGAGGCCTAGGCACCTCCATGTGGGAGTCTGTCGTGGCCTGTGGCTCTGAGGTAGCGGGTGTCAGGGGCTGCGAAAGCACCTCACTGAGAACTGGTGAACCGGCGACTGGCCTAGAAGTGGCTTCGTTGTCAGTTTTGGGCCTAGGATGCCTGCCCTTATCTTTGCATTTTTTGTGAATTCCGGTCGTCGGTTGTTCCGACGGCATGGTATAATTAAACCTTCGGCCAAAGTAATGGCGAGCAAAATCAAACCAATGTTTAATAGTGCATTTGTTAAATCTAGCACAAAACCGGCAACTAGTAACGTCGTGATCTGGGCCTAGGCATGGAATACAGTAAGAATGAAAATCCTTATGAGGTATTTGCTTCCCACAAGAAATACAATTATTAACTTTTACTGACATCGGTCTGAGGCAAGAAAATGTTTCCCCAACGGGATACTTAGCTTTATTGAAGACTTCGGTTCTGAAAATCGAATTTGATATCTCAGGAGTCAGCCGACCGGCACTTGCGAACTGCTTTTGCTTCGGGCACCGCGCGGCAAGAAAGAAAGAAGAAAATGGCGCCGGCTGCTTCTTATATACCCCTGACGCACTGATATCAGGGAGGAGGTGACAGCAACCGAAGCCGGACCAAAGCCTAACTCTGGCCGACTGCGGGACCGCCTGACGGCAGGATAACCCAAGTGTAATGACTGCAGCAGTGAAACACGATGAACATCTGGAAAAAGAAAGAGTGACAGTCCGCTACCAAACAACAAACAGGGTCACAGATGAATGGTAAGCAGCACAGTTCTGTTTTGAACTTATCAAGTCTTTTTTTAACTGCTGAAATGGAAAGCTTGTTGAACAAAGGCCTGCAATTTATTCCCAGTGGCTGCAATAGAACAGTGGAAGCACTGACTGATTTGAAGACATTTGTTAGGAATGTGTGTTTGAAAATGTTATTTAAAGACACACAAAGTGGGGCGATAGATAAGTTTAAAAAGAAAAGTATCTTTATTCCTAATAATTATCCAATTTTGGATGCTTTTAGTGTTGTTTGTGTGGATGAATTAAGACAACTATACAATGATGTCTCCATGGGTAGACTAAAAGTAAAAAGGTACAATACATCTTATGCAGAATTTTTTGGCCTGCAAGTAGTTAAGTAATAATAAGGACATTATCATCAAACAAGCTGATCGGGTGGAGTAACAGTTATTTTCGATAAAAATGAATATAATGAGTTAATGAGGAATTTTTTGAATGATGAGCACACTTTCAAAGAAATCACATTTGGTGATGTAAGAAAGATTATTAGTGAAACAAATATGTTTGTCTATGAAATGCAAACATAGGGTGATATCACACTTGAACTTTTCTTTTCCAATTCCGGTCATATGTGGAATACCAAAGCTATATAAATCTTTGACCACTCCACCAATGAGACCGATAGTCTTGGGAAGAGGGTGGCCAACGGAACCTCTATCCATTTTCATTCAGGAAAATTTAAGTAAATATTTGCCTTCTTGTCCAAGTTATATTAAAGACACCAATGATTTTTTAAAAAAACTTTATTCATGGTATGAATACTTATGTACTGTGATACCCAATGAATATGGTGTAAATGCAATTCGTGAATTTCTATGCCATAATGCTAAAATGAAGGGGAAAGAGGTGGAAACCTTATGTAGTATAACAGAAGTTGTTTTGGAGAAAAAATTTTTTTATTCAACAAACAACCATACTTACAAACATCAGGAGTAGCCATGGGCACACCCATGGCCAACACATATGCCAACATTGTCCTCAGTCAATGGGAAAAGCATTATGTTGTGTGTGTGAATTTATTCAGAGAGAATATTCTTTTCTATCAGCATTTCGTTAATGATTGTTTTTTACTACGGGATGGGGATAAGCAGCAGTTAAGGTGCTTTGTTCAGTATTTAAATAATAGAACGGATTTTCTCAAGTGTGTGGAGTCTGCATGTCCTCCCCGCGGTTGGGTAGCGTTCGAAAAGTCATGCGTGCATAAATGGGCGTGCCTTAGTTGAAGGTTGGGTGTCGAGCTGACACCTCAGCATTTCATAAAAATCTACTGCCAATCATTAGCGGACGGGAGTTCCACTGTGGCGACCCTTACCGGTAAAAAGCTGAAAGACAAACAACAACTATGAATTGTTCTCATGATAAAATGTCTTTCTTAGATGTTGAGATCTACAAAGGTGTTAATAATAAATCAGAAACATGTGCGTATAGAAAGAGTGTACATGTGAACAAATATACACATACGAGAAGCATGCATGCTCGACATGTATTTAATGGCATTGTAAAAAGCCAATTATTGAGAATTAGTACGTTGAATACAGACCAGAGAAAATGTGAGGAACAGATGGGAGTCTTATGTGAAGAATTCCAAAGTAGAGGCTATGATATGACAAATATTATGGGAATAAGATAACATATTGAAGAATAGAACCTCACAGGCACCCTCATAGTTTAGTAATTATCTATCTTTAAAAGAAGATGGTGAAAACACAGTTCTTATGTTAAGATATGTTACTACCGATAATTGTATGGCTAAGTATGTTGAGGCAATAATTAAAAAAAGAACTGGCGGATCATAATGGTTCAGCCAGAATTGCGTACATTACTGGGCAGTACACCTCGATTTGCATGTAGGAATATGAATGACTTAAAGAGAAAATTATGCTACAAAGAGTTTGAGGTGAATTTGGTGAATCAAGTAATACACAATGTTGGAAAAGTCCCTTGCTTTACCTGCAGTTGCTGCTCTGACATTTGTGACAGAACATTCTTTGAGCATCCAGTAAGTAGATCAAGATACGAGATTAAATATCAAACAACCTGTAGAACTATGATGGTAGTATATTTAGCTACATGTACACAATGCTAAGGAGTCTATGTTGGTAAGTGCTCAATCAAGATGCCTGAAAGACCGCATCATTGAGCGCAAATCTGACATAAGAAGGAGCGTCTCATCCAATGCTTTAGCACAACAAAGGATGGACGAGGGAAGTTCACATAACTTTAAATTTAAAGTATTAGAAGTTGCACATAGGAGTCTGAGGTTTTGTGATATAAATAATAACATGGAGATGTCCGAATACAAGTGGATATTAAGACATGAAGCAAACAGAGCACCTGGGTTAAACAATATGGCAACAATTAAACCTATGTTAGATTTTAAGCAGAAGCAGTATAAATAATTTGTTTGATTTATTGCTGAAATAGGTGTCCTTACTGTTCCTATATGTCATTTTTGAGATTTTACCTTAGATACAGATATATGTATATGTATCTGGGTAAAATAACATGGTAACAACCATATTAATGCTAGACTACAAGCAGAAGTGATATAGGCGATTTATTTTGTTTTGTACATATATATATATATACATATATATATATATATATATATATATATATATATATTTCTTTACTTTAAGAAATATATCTATCGATTGTAAGTCTTTTTTCAGTTTTTATTTTAGATGTAGGTATCAGCACATGTATATAGATATATTCTCACAAAATAGTATGGTTTTAAAATTTTATAATTGATTCATTAATGATGTTTGTTTCCACACTGGATGGCTGGGTCATGTGGTTTGCTATTTTATCCTTATATATACAATGGTTTTAACTGATTTAACTGAACACTGAAGGGAGATTCCTGAAAGCTTTGTTGTTTCTTAATAATAAAGTGAGCGTTTTTCTACTTATTCGTTCTTCTTTCTGTTAATTGCGAATGCAAGGAATAGTGGAAATAAAACCACGGCTGAACTGTTTTGTTTGGAAACAAACTGCTGTGCCATTTATTCAGAATTTTGTGTTTTCGTTTTTTTTTGGGTCGATTATACAGCATTCGCTATTTTAAGCGTTCGTTGTTATAATATAGACATGGTAGGTCTACCCAGTAGAAGGCAACCCAGCCACTTCAAGAACTTCTAAAACACCCACAACATCCAGAAGAGACAGTGGTGATTATGTAAAATCCAGCTGTTTTCTCCATCTAAATGAACATCATCTCACTTGGGGGAGGATGGCTTCTTGTACAACAAAGGAGCAGACACAGCCTGTGACCACACTCTTCTTTTGTCTGTTTGTGCGTTTCGGCTTTTCCTGGTTAGGGGTCGCCACAGTGGAACTCTGGTCCGCTAATGATTGGTACTTGATTTTTACGTGCCGAGTTACCAGCCCTGATGCACAACCTTCAATGAAGGTACGCCCATTCACGCATGTCCCCATGCAGAAGAAAGTGACAAAAAATGAGTCCTGGCTTTTCCTCTTAGAACATGGAGAACAGATACGAAATTAAAAAAAAAAAAGGAGAGAGAAAGGAGGATATCAACTTTTACCTCTGTGTTAGGGAGAGCAGAAATCCAGGTGCCATTTCCCCTTGTCCTAATGCAAGGAACAGAGCTTAAAAGACCATGTTCTAACAGGTCGATTTTGGAAGTGTTCTATATTCAGAAGACTTGTTGAATGCATGGTCTCATGATTGTCCACTCCAGGAAAGGACTGTAGCTCGACTAATGGAATCCGTTACTATGTTCACTTCTCCTGTTATATGAACTTCTGGCAGGAGAATGCCATGACCAATAGCTCAATGCCAGACCCGCTATCATTACCTGGTAGTGGACAGTATGAATGTGCCCCCCAAACCTCTACATTTAACAGGGCTTGATTGTCTTACTTAACCAGCAGAAAGCTATGGTTTTAACTTCCTTGCTACTGTTTCGGAAGCACTGATCTCAGACTTTACAACATTCCTGTGTTATGTGAGCTACTCAGTCTGCCAGAAAAGCATTCATGTTCATGATTACAGGATCATTATCACATTCACACCTGTGAGAACTGTCAAAACACTAAAGGGCAAGGTGACAAGAATCGTACACCATTAGGAAACTTGCAAAACAATGGCAACTTACCAAACACTGGCATTTCACAGTTCAGAGTACATTCAAATGAAAGTGTGCCAGGGGAACACTAAAGATCATGGCTGCCATCAACCATCTATCAATCCACATATGCATCATCAACCAGGATACCAATGTCATGATTTCCTAACAGACTTAGTCCTGCCCAAACAATATCCTAACTGCCTATGAATTTTCCCGTGATGCAACACATACTCCTCAAAGTTAGAATTCTGAGGAAGAAAAAGACACAAAAGTGAATGGCTTGATTAAAACAGAACTCAGAAGCCACATCAGACACGACAGAAGGATCAGTTCTAACAGAAACATGGTCTGATGGAAAAAGAAGCAAGGGATGTTTGGTGGAGGAGGTCTGCGGTTCAGAAATACCCTGGGCAGAGGTAACAGTGATGGTGGTGGTGGTGGTGGTGGGGGGGGGGACTCCAAGATACAAATCTGAGCTACGCAGAAGCCACCAGTTCAAATTCATCCAGAGTTATTTTGTGGAGTACAAAATAAGCCTCAAGGAGGTATAGGCTCATGAAATGGCAGCCTAAAAAAATGTGCCCTTCAAGAAAGACTTCAAACATTCACAAATACCAAGGAAGGACCATCACGGCTGGGAAGAAAGTTGGAGATGGTGGTCAAGTGAAATCCAACAAACAAAATACTTAAACCTGAATAACATATGCCCATCAGATAATCCAACACGACTAAAACTACAACAGAAAAGGGATCCGACCTTTTGAATCTTGCCCAAACAAAATGTGTTCAATTACCTCAATATATTTTCCTTGAACTGGGATTTTTGGTGAAAACTAAGAAGGATCACTAGCCACCACTGGGACTGAAAAAAAGGACTGGAAAAAAACATACTTCAAAACCTCAGGGAGTGAACATCTGGGTGAGACTCGCCTGACAGGTTAGACAGCGATATTTTTGATTAGTTTTAGACGGGACTGTAAGCAAGGGATCCAGACCAGCTAGGGACTAATCAGAGCTATGAGGATGATTCTGGCTCTAAGAATCCTTGCTTTGTGGATCATCAGCATCACATTAAACAATCTTCAAAGAAGGGTAAGTTCATGTTTATTATGTACAGACATTAGTATTGATTTGTATGGGGAGGACCACTATAAATGGGGACTCCTGAAAAGCCTGTAGGGAAAGAAAGTAAAATGCCCTACTGATCACTGCTGCAGTATACCTTACAAGTGGATTATCCTGCCAAGGATAGCTGTACATCCAGCCAGTATACCAAAGCCTGGGCCCTTCAAAGCACTGTACATCTGATGTATGGCCTAAGCTCAAATGTGTGACGTACATACAGAATTATATGGGTGCAAAATACCGCTGAACTTACTTGTCTCCAGGACAAGATTAGAAAAAGAGGAAACTAAACACATATGTACATATCCATCAAGAAAAAGGAATAAAGAAATATAGTCCATCTTGGGCAAAGAAAACAGCAACACCAAAAAAGGGAAAGGAATGTGGGATGGAATACTGCAGTAGTGATCAGTAGGACATCTACTGTTATGGTAAGTTCTTACACAACTGCATTAAGTCCTTCAAAGAGCACTGCTGGATTATTCCTTACAAGTGGGAGAGTAGTAAAACTACTAAAGAGAGAAGGAAGTCAGGACAGAAGGACTTATCAAAAGATCCTGGAGAATGGACCTGGTAAAACCTGCTCTAATCATAGAAAACACGTCCAGCTTATATAGTGTTCAGTAAAAGTATGAGCAGAAAACCAAATTGCTGCCTTAAGAATAGATCTAGCAACCATGCCCTTGAATAGGCTTCAGTGGATGCTACAGCTTTAGAAGAATGGACTCTAAAAGAGGAAGAAAGCAGTTTCCCCATAATATGAATAACAGAAAAAAATTAACTTGGAAATCTAAGAAGAAATTGTTTTCTTAGATACTGGCAAACTTGGTTTCTTATCTTTGAAGGAGATAAAAAGTTGCTCAGATTCCCCGATAACTTTGGACCTTCTGGGTAGAATCTGAGATGCTTGTGTACATCTAAAGAATGAAATACCATCTCTCCTCTATACTGGGGAGAGGGAAAGAAGGAAGGAAGGACGGACAACTGACAGATTGTCTCAAGGACAACTCATTAACCACCTTAGGCATAAAGGAAGAGTTGGTGCTAAGAGAAACCCTATCTTTATAAAAGATCAAGAAGGGAGGAAAGTACAGTTTTGTACCTACCATAAATGTAGATGTCCGATAGATATGCAACTGCAGTCCTGACATATGGGTTGTCCTGCCTCAGGCAGCCCCTCGGTCGGCCGGATTCCAAAGTCTGGGTCCGGCGTCAGCTGATGTCGCCTCTTCCCCGACGTCAGAGCGGCTGGGGTACAAAAGCATTAGTCGACGCCATCTTCTTCAGTGTTTCTTGCCCCAGATGCCAGGTGCCCTACAAGGAAGGCTAAATTTAGAGAATGGATACAATTCCAGACATGCACAATAGTAATAAACAGATACACCATAAAAGCTATCCCCAGCTAAGTTGGAAAAGGGGTAGTGGACCCAAAAAAGTAAATTACAGAGGGGTAGGAGGGAGGGTAAACCTGACTGCAGTTGCATATCTATCGGACATCTACATTTATGGTAGGTACAAAACTGTACTATGTCCTTCAAGAATGCAACTACAGTCCTGACATATGGGTTGAATACCATAGCCAAGCTGGGGGTGGTAGGATCTAAGAAAAAGATGGTGTAGCTAAAATGCCCTGCAGGACTGCCGAAGCAAAGCCTGCTCGGGATCTGGAGTATAAAGGCAGGTTGTAGTGTTTGGAAAATGTATGCACGGAGCTCCATGTAGCAGCTTCTAGAATGTCCTTTGTAGCCACCCCTCTTAGAAAGGCTGTGGAGGTGGCTATAGCTCTGGTGGAGTGTGGCCTGATATTGGCTGGCACACCTTTTCCATGGAAAGAGTAACAGAATCTGATGCAGTCAGTGTCCAATCCATTTTAAAATTGCTTGTTTGGAAATTGCCTTTCCTTGCACTCCAACAGCGTAAGCTACAAATAGTTGGTCAGACTTTCTGTTGGCCTTTGTTCTGTCCAAGTAGTAGCGTAATTGTCTGTGTATGTCCAAAGTGTGCAGCAGCTTTTCTCCTTTATTTTGAGGATTGGGAAAGAAAGTAGGCAGGTGAATTGCTTGATTTAGAGACACCCTGGATATCACTTTTGGCATGAATGAAGGATTGGTTCTTAAAGAAACTCTGTCCTGATGAAAAATGAGGAATGGAGGTACTGCCATGAGGGCCTGTATCTCCGAGACTCTTCTTGCTGAGGTAACTGCCAACAGGAAAACTGTTTTCCAGGAGAGAAATTGCATTTCTGAAGATGCTGCTGGCTCAAAAGGAGGAAGAGTTAATTTTTCCAAGACGAAGTTGAGGTCCCATGCAGGCACTGGTGGTTTCCTGGGAGGTTTGATATTCTTAATCCCTCTTAGAAACTGTCTTAGCAAAGGATGTGAAAACACAGGTGGATCACAGTTGTATTTTGCTGAGATTGCTGAAGCGTGTATTTTTATGGAAGAATATGAAAGGCCACTATGAAGCATTTCTGCCAAGTATTCTTGTATCTGTGGCATGCTTATTACTGATGCATCCTGTCCCTTGTTGGCATTCCAGGTGATGAATCTCTTCCATTTGGCTGAATAAGTTTTTCTGGTGGAAGGTCTGCGTGCTTCCAGTAAGATCTCTTGAACTTTTTTGGAGAGAGAGATATGGGTAGAAGTCATGGAACCCTCCAAGCTGTCAGCTGCAATGTTTGCAGGTTGGGATGAACAGTCCTGTATTTGTGCTGAGTTAGAAGCAGAGGCCATTGAGGCAGGGGCCACGGCTTAGTGCGAGATATGCTCCTTAGTAATGGATACCAGTGCTGCCTTGGCCAGTCTGGAGCTATCAAAATACCTTTCGGTTGTTCTGCTTTGATCTTCAGTAACACCTTGGTCATTAATGGTAGAGGTGGGAATGCATAGATCGTCAGAGAATTCCAGCTGAAGGAGAGAGCATCCATTCTCCAGGCTTGAGGATGGTGTGTTCTCGAACAGAACTTCTTCAGATGATGATTGAGGTGAGAGGCAAAGAGATCTATGTCCGGCCTTCCCCATGCAGGAGTTATTTGTGAAAAAATGTCTGGATGCAGCATCCATTCGTGCGGGTCCAAAATGTTTCTGCTTAGACTGTCCGCCAGAACATTGTCCTTGCCTGGAACAAACTGGGATTGCAACTGTAAGTTCAGTTTCAGGGCCTTCTCCCAAAGAGTCATTGTTAGTCTGCAGAGGGGGTAAGAATGAGTGCCTCCCTGTTTGTTTATGTACCACATGACAGTGGTGTTGTCTGTCATTATTAGTAGATGACCTTGCTGAAGAAATTTTCCGAAGGCCTCGATTGCATGAATCACTGCCAACATCTCTTTTTGATTTATGTGCAGATGCATTTCCCGGGAGCCCATTGCCCTTGAATGCATCTGCCCTCCATTTGCACCCCCCATCCATGATCTGAGGCGTCTGTTGTAATGGTTTGACTTGCTTGAGGTTTGTTGAAAGACATGCCTTTGTTTAATTGACTTGCTTGTGCCCACCACAAAAATTCCTTTTGAAGACATGGAATGAGTGGTATAATTTCTTCTAAGTTGTGGCTGTGTTGAGACCATAAACTTTTTAGGTACCATTGTAGTTTTCTCATGTGTAGTCTTGCCAGTGGAATCAGAAGAATGCAAGATGCCATGAAACCCAGGGCCTGCAGGATTTTCCTTGCAGTCATCTGGGTGAGCTTTGCTAGGCTTTTGAAGTAATCTGGTAATTGTTCTTGTTTTTCTTCTGTGAGGAAAGCCATTTGTGAGTTTGTATCCAGTTTGGCTCCTAGAAAAATTATTTGTTGGGATGGCAGTAGTCTTGATTTTTGAATGTTGACTGTGTATCCCAAAGCCTGTAGTAAGTGTATGACATAGTCCAAATTTCTTATCAAGGCTTGTTTGCTGTCCGCTTGTATAAGGCAGTCGTCCAGGTAATGGTATATTTGTATGCCCTGGAGTCTGCAATGTGCAATTACTGATGCCAGGCATTTTGTGAATACTCTGGGCGCAGTAGATAAGCCAAACGGCAATGCTGAGAATTGATAATGCTCTGACCCTGCAAGAAATCTGAGGTATCTTCTGCAACTGTGTCTGATTGGGACATGCAGGTATGCCTCCTTGAGGTCCAGATTAACCAGCCAAGACCCCTTGCCCAGCATGGGAAGAAGTTGCTGTAACGTCAGCATTTTGAATTTTGGCAAAATGAGAAAAGTGTTTAGAGCGGACAAGTCCAGTATAGGTCTCCATTGCTTTTCTTTTCTTGGAACAAGGAACAGTCTTGAGTAGAATCCTTGACCTTGTTCCTGAGGAGGAACCTTTTCTATTGCTTTGATCTGTAACAGGTTTGAAACTTGTATGAGTGCCTCTGCCCTTTGATTTTGTGGCAGGTTTGGCATGCCTTGTCTTGTTGGTAAGGTATGGAAGTGGAACCTGTAACCTTTGTCTATTATGTCCAGAATCCATTTGTCCTTTGTTAAAACGTGCCAATTCTTTGAAAATAAGGATAATTTTCCGCCTAAAGGTGCGTCTCTGAGCCTTGGTCGGCGGTGTCAAAGTCAAGTCATTGTGATTGTCCCTGTGGAGCAATAGAAGTCCCTGCGCCACTTCTCTGATTAGTTGGTTGCCATTGGCGGCCCCTGTAGGAGCCTCGGTATTGCCCTCTACCTCGAGCACGCCTGTTTTTTCCCCTTTGGAACTTGTCAGTGTCTGGAAAGGACCAATTCTTTGAACGCCAATTCCTGCTGAACCTCGGTGGCTAAACCTGGAGGAAATCTTTGACTGTTTGTACTGATTTAGCCTTTTCCTCAATAGATTTCAACACATCCTGTGCATTAGCACCAAATAGCTTCTGTTTTTCCAGAGGTGCATCTAGGAGCTTTACTTTAACATGATCTGGCAATGCCTGTTCTTTCAACCAAGCATGTCTACGTATGACGGACCCTGTCATAGCTGCCCTACATGAAGCTTCCAATGCTTCATAACCACACTGAAGAAAATGATTGCTAACTTGCTGAGTATTATGAACCAAATCCTGCAAGGCCTTTCTATCTAAAGGCTCAGGAGAGGCTAACTTTTTCTGCAAATCATCCATCAAGAAATCCTGATACTGAAACATATGAAAAAGACAGTTAAGTGCCCTCATGGCAAGGGTGGTTGAGGTATAAACTTTTTTGCCCCATCTCTCCAAGGACCTAGATTCCCTGTCTGCGGGCAAAGGGTTTTTGGCCGTGGAGGTGGCCACTCCTTTGGGCCCCTGAGAAATAGTTTCTAGATCCACAGAGTGGGCCTTAAAGAGATGCTTATGAGTTTCAGGAACCCTGTAATATCTGTCTGGCTTGACAGGAGCAGGAAGGAGAGAATCAGGGGAAGCACTGGAGTCTGAGTACACATCATCCAATACATCTAACACTGGTGGAATAGCTAAAGGCCTGTGCTGGGGTAACTTAAGGAAAGTACGTAGCCTTTTCCTGGAGTCAGAGAAATCCTGGCCCTGCCACTGAAAATGCTCTCTCATGGAGTGGAGAATTTCCCCGAAAGAAATATCCTCTGGAGGACAGGCAGAGGGAATGGATTCATCAGCATCAGAATCCTCGTAGGCCTGGAAGGATTCTTCCTGGGAATCTGAATGGTCCGAGTCCCCAGAGGCTTCATCTGAGGAAAGGGTATGTGTCTGCTCAACCCTAGGCCTTTTATCTGCAGGCGGCTGAGAACCTCTGTCTGGATGTGCCGGAGAGCCTCTGATTAAAGAAATTAGATCTGCAGCTAAAGTCATGATCTTTTTATCAGAAGTGGAACCCTGGGAAAAGGATTTAGGAGGGTGAGCCTTAGCCTGGCTGGCAGCCTTAGCACGTGTGTAGGCCTTGATGGACATAAAGACCGGAGGCCTAGCTGCCCCACGTGCTGGAGTAACTTTATCCACCGGTATGGTGTCAGGTAATTCCTGGGCTTCGGTTTCAGGAGGAAAATCAACAACCGGCACCGGGGTAACCTCCGGGACCGAAGGGTGCGGTAAAGCGGTGTCGTTGGTCTGGAGCAGTTGAATTACCGCCTCCGAAGAGACCGATGCACTCGCGGTAGGCTTTGGCGTGATGTCGGTGGAAGTCGCAGGCCGAGAATGTCGGTCCCGGTCCTTCCGTTTTTTGGAAATATGTGTTGTCGGTTGTTCCGACGGCATGATATAGGAGAAATTTTCCCCAAAAAAGTCTTCAGCAAATTCTGCCCGGCACCTGAGTGTGCGCTTATTGAAGCAAGCACAGGCCGAGATGTCGTGGTCTGGGCCCAGGCAGGGAAGGCAGTAAGAATGGAAGTCCTTATGAGGTATTTGTTTACCACAAGACAAACAATTATTAACTTTTGCAGTTTTATCTGACATCGGCTGAGGCAAGAAAAGGTTCTAGCGGGTACTTAGCTTTTTGATGACTTCGGTAACTGAAAACACAGGAGCTGGCCGACCGGCACTTGCGAACTGCTTCTGCTTCTGGCACTGCGCGGCAAGAAAGACTGGAGAAGATGGCGTCGACTGATGCTTTTATACCCCAGCCGCTCTGACGGCGGGGAAGAGGCGACATCAGCCGACGCCGGACCCAGACTTTGGAATCCGGCCGACCGAGGGGCTGCCTGAGGCAGGACAACCCATATGTCAGGACTGCAGTTGCATTCTTGAAGAACATCTGCTATGACCGCTTGCAATTCCAGAAACTCTTGGCAGAAGTCACACCCACCAACAGTTTTTCAAGCACAAACTTTTAAGGAAGAACTGGCGGCAGACTGAAAGGTGGTAAAGGCCAATTTTCCAGAAAAGAATTTAAATCTCAAGAAGAAGGAACTCAAATCTAGAAGATGAGGGTAGGTTTAAAAGCAGACACGGATACATGGCTAGTAAAGGAGTTTTGATAAAAGAATATGCCAGCCCAAAATTGAGCAACTCACAAAAGTAAGAAAGAATAGGAATACTCACTAGAAAGGGGTCCTGGTGGTTCTTTCCGCACCACAAAGAAAATCTTTTCCATTTAGCTACACAAAAGATTTTATGGCAGTAGGTTTTCTTGCCTCCTGAAAAAACCTGCAGCATGTCCTCTGAAACATGGTGCCTAAAAAAAAAAATAAAAACCTGCAGCATGTCCTCTGAAACATGGTGCCTAAAAAAAATAAAACTATTACCCAAAGAGCTGACTGCAGAGTGTATAAGCAAGTCCATACTGTGGGGTAAACTTGAGATGACTGCCCCCGAAAAGGAGAAAAAGAATGGAGAAATAAATTCTGTCTACACCAAAGCAGAATCACCAGAAAGATTTTCGGTTTGTCTGACAAAACCCTTTGAAGGAATTTTGGCAGAAGAGGAACAGGAGGAAGTGCATTGAGGAATTTCTATTTCCATGTAAAGGACAAGGTGTCCATCTTCCATTGCAGTGGGTTTGGGTCCCAGTAACAAAACTTGCTCAGTTGTTGTCGCTAGTTTAGTCAGGATAAAGTAGATGAACATTGTGGGTTCTGTTCAAGCAGATTTATTATATACAATCATAAACATATCTACAAACTTGTTGTCTCATGCACAGATGTTCACATTCCGGCTGTACCTCACAAAACAGCACTGAAACTAGCATGTGCCTGCTATTTATATGCATGTTCAGGTCTTTGAAATGCTTCTTAAAAGGTACAACACACATTACTCTACATCCTCCCTCTGAGAAATGACTGACATGCTACAGGTACAAAGTACTTTTCCATATTGCAATTATACAAAACTATATACATATACAGCTATACGATTCTTCTTCAAAACATCTAAAACCCATAACATCGAAACTAGAACATCTAAAACCCATAACATCTAAAACCCATAACATCTAAAACCCATAACATCTAAAATGTGCATCACATGAAAATAAAATCCCCTCCACATATGATGACACCAAACTAACAAACACTTTTTACTACGTTTCTGCAGGGGGGCAAGCCCCCCTGCACCCCCCCATGTGGGGGAGCCACACCTCACGTAAATTAAATACACCAACTCTGAGATCGCATTACATTGGGAAAATGTTAATTTCCTAACCCCACTCTATCACCATCACCATAAAGAATGTACACATACTGTCTATATCACTTAGCTGTATGGTCTAAAAAACACATAAGAGTGGCAAAATAAACGCTATATAAATAGCACAAATTCCTACACTATATAAATAAAGTACAGTTGTGTACACTTACCATAAATGTAGATGTTAGAGTGTATTCACTGTTGCAGTCATTATACTTGGGTTATCCTGCTGGCAGGCTACCCTCAGTCGGCCTGAGTTCCAAAGTCTTGGTCCGGCATCGGTTGCTGTTGCTTCTTCCCTGACGTCAGTGCGCCAGGGGTATACAAGATGCAGCCAACATCATTTTCTTCATTTTTTCTTGCTCCAGATGTCAGGTGCCCCCAAAAGGGTAGGCTAAAAATATGCCAATAACCATGCATACACCAAAATATATGTTATACCTTCATCTGCAAGCAAATACACCACAGAGGTAGTAAAGATTAGAGAAGTGCAGATAAGTTCCAGCAAAGATAAGGGGGATGGTGGGTGGGTAACCTGGACTGCAACAGTGAATACGCTCGAACATCTACATTTATGGGCTAAAGGAAAGTCTCTCTGTTGATCAGTGGCAGTGAAAAACATTGAGCAGCCTGCCTGCCCCTGTGGGAGTGGTTACTGACTTGAAACTGTAGTTTTTTTGGCCATTTTGGGTCAATTCCAAAAATCCTTCATCTTCCTCTTTTAAAACCTGGTTGCCTCGTGGTTTTGGCGTCTTTTCAGGCTTGTTGGCTGTTGGTGAAGCACCCACCAAGAGGAGAAAACGCTGAGAGAAGAAAGGAGCCACTTCTGAGACTTTAAAGTATTTTTCCTCTGTTTATTTGCTAAGTTTTCCTGCATAGCCGCCTACTTTGAGCATTTTCTGGCTTGTTAAACTTGATTTCTGTATTAGTAACTGTATTTAGAGCACAACCTAGAGCTGTTTACTGAATCTCCTGTTTGCACTTATTTTTAAAATCTTTTTTTTTCTCAAAACTTGCATTTTATCTATCTTTGGCCTAGCACTCGTGTGGGGTCATTTACTGCACTGTTATAACTTGTTGATACTTGTTAACCTCTGCTATCTCTGAAAAAACAAAAAAACAAAAAAATCTTGCTTTTTCCCCACTTTTCTGAGATTTAAAAAAGTTCAGTTACAGGCTTGCTGTTCTTGAACTGTTTGTAAGTTTCTGTGAGGCCATTTTTTTGCTTGGGCTAAAGGAAAGTCTCTCTGTTGATCAGTGGCAGTGAAAAACATTGAGCAGCCTGCCTTTCCCTGTGGGAGTGGTTACTGACTTGAAACTGTAGTTTTATTGGCCATTTTGAGTCAATTCCAAAACTCCTTCAGCTTCCTCTCTTAAAACCTGGTTGCCTCGTGGTTTTGGCATCTTTTCAGGCTTGTTGCCTGTTGGTGAAGCACCCACCAAGAGGAGAAAACGCTGAGAGAAGAAATGAGCCACTTTTGAGACTAAGTATTTTTCCTCTGTTTATTTGCCAAGTTTTTCTGCATAGCCGCCTATTTTGAGCATTTTCTGGCTTGTTAGATTTGATTTCTGCATTAGTAACTGTATTTAGAGCACAACCTAGAGCCGATTACTGAATCTCCTGTTTGCACTTCTTTTTAAAATCGTTTTTTTTTCTAAAAACTTGCATTTTATCTGTCTTTGGCCTAGCACTCTTGTGTGGGGTCATTTACTGCACTGTTATAACTTATTGATACTTGTTAACCTCTGCTATCTCTGAAAAAACAAAAAAAATCTTGCTTTTTTCCCACTTTTCTGAGATTTAAAAAAGTTCAGTTACAGGCTTGCTGTTCTTGAACTGTTTTGTAAGTTTCTGTGAGGCCATTTTTTGCTTGGGCTAAAGGAAAGTCTCTCTGTTGATCAGTGGCAGTGAAAAATATTTAGCAGCCTGCCTGCCCTTGTGGGAGTGGTTACTGACTCGAAACTGTAGTTTTATTGGCCATTTTGGGTCAATTCCAAAACTCCTTCATCTTCCTCTCTTAAAACCCTCTTTTGCGCGTTTCTGAGCATAGCGCAACGGGCAGCGCCGCCTAATTGGGTTTAAACTATTCCTGGCTCCACAAAGTCTGCTCTTCACTTTTTCCCTTAGAACTGCTCTATCTCTCAATTTAAACACCATATTCTCATTCTAAGGCCCTTCACTGGTCCAATTAAGTAATCCTACAAGTTAGCACTATTAAACCATAAGCACTACTTACTCTTATATTCTCTACGATTACCCTGTCCTCTATTGGTCTGTCTTAAATTCAGTTACCCTATTACTCTAGCATGTCCAAAGGTCAGTCAGTGGTTTCCTCTCCAGTCCAGCTGGTGAATCTGGGAATTTTGAGGCAATGTTACAACTGTCTCATGTACACAGACAACCCTCTCCTCCTCCAAACAGGTTCAAATATATGTGAGAGATGCAACTATTTAGCCAAACTGGAGGCTGAGCTCTCATCTCAAAACTGGTGTAACCAGTCAGGAGGAGAAGGTAACCTCACACAACACAATTCCAGTATCACATAGTCCCACCACATCAGCGAACCAAACACAAACACACAAAAACATACTCGGAGGCCCTAAATAAAAATCTACCTAAGCAACAGAGACCTCCAAAGCAGACATCCAAGCAAACGCTACCTCAAAACAAAACACACACGACACATAACCCACAAAGTCAGTGTGCCAAGCAGCCACAGCCCTTAAGGCTGAATAACACACCTTATACTCTTGTTATAGGTGACTCTATTGTCAGACACACTGACGTCCCGCTCACCAGGCTGAATAAAGAGAAGGTCACGGTGAGCTGCCTGTCGGGTGCTAGGATCCGACATATAACGCAAGCACTCAGGTCACTCCAAAGCAAATACAAATATGACTCAGTCATTGTACATGCTGGTGTGAATGACCTGAGACGTACCTCCCTGGACTACATGAAAAGAGACATAGTGGAGCTCTCTGATCATGTAGCCCAGGCTGGTATGACCCTGACCTTGAGCAGCATCTTACCCTCACCTAGAATGATGCCACAGTACAAAGACAAAATTATTGATTTTAACAATTGGCTAAAATTTTGGTGTCATTCAAAGGGGATCCAGTGTCTGTCAGCCTGGGATGACATGCTCGACAAGCACGTTGCTTCACTAGGGACGGCTTGCACCTGTCACCACTGGGCTTTCGGATATTGGCAAAGGCTCTTGCCACCCCATAGTGCCTTTTTTAGGCAAGGCTCAAAAGTCAAACCCACCCCCATAGACAGCACAAGGAACAAGAAACTAAGGGTAATGCTGCTAAACGCCAGATGTCTTAACCTCAAGATGCATGCACTCGAAGCTCTCCTCAGTATGGAGAACATCGATATCTGTGCAGCGACAGAAACCTGGTTCAAGGCTCCAGAGAGCACCCCAGCACTACCAGGCTATACCTCATATCATGCTTTTCGGCCCCAAAACCCGGACCGAACCACAAAAGGAGGGGGAGTTTCCATATTTATCAAGGATATCCACACCTCCAGGTTACTGGCATTGCACGAAGTAACGGAGACCACCCATGTGCAACTAACAGTGGGCAAGACTGCTTTTCAGTTTATAGCATCCTACAGACCACCCTCTCAAAGTCAGGAATCCCATTCGGTTTTCCTGAAAACATTGGAGAACATGAAGATCTCTCTGAACACCATTATACTGGGCGACTTCAAATACTCAAACATTGACTGGGAGCACTACCCAAGCCCCAGCACCTTAGCCCAAAGATTCCTGGAAATTATAAACTCAAATGCTATGGAACAACTAGTCACCACTCCCACAAGAGGGGACAACATACTAGACCTGATCATTACCAACATGGGGACTCTATGCTCCACACCAGAAGTATATCCCTCATTGGTAAGATCAGACCATAAATTAATTTCACTGGATGTCCACATCCCGACCCCACCCCCAGCCCAGAAAACCACAGTGAAAAACTTCTCAAAAACGAACTTCTCACTTCTCAAAAAGTACAGTTTTGTACCTACCATAAATGTAGATGTCCGATAGGAATGCATCTGCAGTCCTTACAAATGGGTTGTCCTGTCGTCAGGCAGCCCTTCGGTCGGCCGGATTCCAAAATCTGGGTCTGGCCTCGGCTGGTGTTGCACTTCACCCGACGTCATAGCTGCAGTTATTCGGGTATAAAGGCATCAGCCGACGCCATTTTCCTCAGTGTTTCTTGCCCCAGATGCCAGGTGCCCTCTTGGAAGGCTAAATTTGGATAAATGCCAATGATTCCAAATAGTAGAGAGCAAACACAA
Organism: Protopterus annectens; assembly: GCF_019279795.1. NCBI lineage: Eukaryota > Metazoa > Chordata > Ceratodontiformes > Protopteridae > Protopterus > Protopterus annectens. The sequence goes on from NC_056726.1 coordinate 1,725,015,203, forward strand.
AAAATAAGCATGTATGTACATATATACAAACAAATACACCATAATAGATTCCCCCAGCTAGCTATAAGATGGGCAAATACCCTAGGAGTACCACAGAGGGGAAAGGTGGGTGGGTAATCCTGACTGCAGATGCATTCCTATCGGACATCTACATTTATGGTAGGTACAAAACTGTACTATGTCCTTCAAGGATGCATCTGCAGTCCTTACAAATGGGTAGAATACCATAGCCAAACTGGGGGAGGAGGAAAAATAAAAAGTTATGGTGTAGTTAGGATCCCTTGCAAAACAGCAGTGGCAAAACCTGCTCGGGATCTAGAGTATAAAGGTAAATTATAATGCTTGGCAAATGTATGCACGGAGCTCCAAGTAGCAGCCTCTAAAATGTCCTTGGTAGCCACTCCTCGTAAGAAGGCTGTGGTAGTGGCTGTAGCCCTTGTAGAGTGAGGCCTGATGTTTTCTGGAGTTTTCTTTCCATGGTAGGAGTAACAAAATCTAATGCAATTTCCTATCCACTTGGAGATTGTCTGTTTTGAAATTGCTTTTCCTTCCATTCCTGTTGCATATGCTACCAGTAGCTGGTCAGTTTTTCTATTGCCCTTGGTCCTGTCCAGGTAGTAGCGTAATTGTCTATGTACATCCAAGGTATGCAACAGTCTTTCTCCCCTGTTCTGTGGGTTGATGAAGAATGTAGGTAGGTGGATAGCCTGATTTAAAGACACTCTGGAGACCACCTTAGGCATAAAAGTAGGATTTGTTCTCATGGACACTCTATCTTGATGGAAGATCAGGAAGGGTTGTACTGCCATTAATGCCTGTAGTTCAGATACCCTTCTTGCTGAAGTGACTGCCAGCAGGAAAGCAGTTTTCCATGATAAATATTGTAATTCTGCTGTTGCTGCTGGTTCGAAAGGAGGAAGTGTCAATTTTTCTAGCACAAAGTTCAAGTCCCATGCTGGTAATGGTGGCTTCCTAGGAGGTTTTACATTTTTAATTCCTCTCAGAAACTGCCTGAGCAGAGGATGTGAGAAGACAGGAGGATCCAAGTCGTATTCTGCTGAAATAGCTGATGCATGAATCTTGATGGAGGAATAGGACAGGCCTGTGTGGAAGAGCTCTGCCAAGTATTCCAGGATGTTGGCTATGTTTACCAGTGACACATCTTCTCCTTTTGCAGTACTCCAAATGAGATATCTTTTCCATTTTGCTGAATAATTTTTTCTTGTTGAGGGTCTGCGAGCCTCAAGGATAATGTCTTTAACCCTTTGGGATAAATTTGGGTTAATTGATCTTATGCAATGTTCCAGGCAGCCAGCTGCAGAGTTTTCAGGTTTGGATGCAGGATGTTGTAGTTGTTCTGTGTTAACAGCAGGGGAACCAGGGGTAGTGGCCATATTTGTTCCCGAGACATGCTCCTCAGTAATGGGTACCAATGTTGCCTTGGCCAGTCTGGAGCTATCAGAATGATCCTTGGACGGTCCTCTTTGATCTTCAGTAGCACCTTGTGCATCAAAGGAAGTGGTGGGAATGCATATGCTGTCAGGTTTTTCCAACTGAAAGATAGGGAGTCCACTTTCCAAGCAAGTGGGTGGTACGTCCTTGTGCAGAATTTCTTTAGCTGGTGATTGCGTGGGGATGCAAATAAGTCTATTTCTGGGAGTCCCCATTTTCTTGTAATGGTTTTGAAGATGTCCGGATGCAGCATCCATTCGTGGGCATCCGTGGTAGTCCTGCTTAATATGTCTGCTAGAATGTTTTCTTTTCCTGGTACAAAATTGCTTGTAACTGAATGTTGTAGCTCAGGGCCACATTCCAGAGGTCCAGTGCCATCCGGCATAGAGGATATGAATGTGTGCCTCCCTGTTTGTTGATGTACCACATAACTGTGGTGTTGTCTGTCCTTATCATCAATTGACCTTGTCGGAGAAATGGTCTGAATGCCTGAATTGCCAGTTTTACTGCCAGCATTTCCTTTAGATTTATGTGTAGGTGCAGCTGGTCTTGAGTCCATAAGCCTTGTATGCACTTGTCCAGCATGTGGGCCCCCCAACCGAGGTCTGAGGCGTCCGTCGTGATGGTTTGGCTTGGTTGAGTGCTGTGGAAGGGCAATCCTGTGTTTGATTGACAGGCCTGAGCCCACCATAGGAATTCTTGCTTCAGGCATGGAATTATTGGAATTTTGGTTTCGAGGCTGTGTTTGTGTTGAGACCATAAATTCCTTAGGTACCACTGTAGTTTTCTCATATGCAGTCTGGCATGAGGAACCAATATTATGCAGGATGCCATGAAGCCCAAGGCTTGCAGTACTTTTCTTGCTGTTAGATGGTTCTGCTTTGTTAATGTCAAGAAGTAGAGAGGTAGTTGCTCCTGTTTTTCTACTGTTAGGAATGCCATTTGTTTTGATGTGTCCAGCTCTGCACCCAAAAAGGTTATTCTTTGAGATGGTATCAACCTTGACTTTTTTATATTGACTGTATATCCCAGGGCTTGTAGCAGGTAAATGACCCTTTGTAAGTCTTCTGCTAGTTTGTTTTTGTTGTCCGCTTGTATCAGGCAGTCGTCCAGGTAGGGGTAGATTTGGATTCCCTGAAGCCTGCAATGAGCAATTACTGATGCCAGGCATTTCGTGAACACTCTGGGCGCAGTAGATAAGCCAAAGGGCAATGCTGAGAATTGATAATGCTCTGATCCTGCAAGAAATCTGAGGTATCTTCTGCAATTTGGTCGTATGGGGACGTGCAGGTATGCCTTCTTGAGATCTAGAGTCACCAGCCAAGACTCCTTGCCCAGCATGGAAAGAAGCTGCTGTAGAGTCAGCATTTTGAATTTTGGAACAATGAGGAATGTGTTTAAAGCGGACAGGTCGAGAATAGGTCTCCATTTGCTCTCTTTTCTTGGTACCAGGAAGAGTCTGGAGTAAAATCCCTTTCCTTGCTCCATAGATGGTACCTTTTCCACAGCTCTCATCCTTAATAATTGAGATATTTGTTTTAGAGCTTCTGCCTTTTGATTTGGAGGTAGGTTTGGCATTCCTCTCTTCCCTGGTAGAGTATGGAAATGAAACCTGTAGCCTTGATCTATTGTCTGTAAAATCCACTTGTCTCTTGTGATGTAATGCCAGTTTATTGAAAATAAGGCTAGCTTCCCGCCTAAGGGTGCTTCTAGTTGTTCCCTGGTAGGCGGTGCCAGAGCCAAGTCACTGTGATTGTCCTGTAGTTGTGGTGGTGGCTGTGTCTGTGGCTGTACTTCGCTGGTTGTTACTCTGCCACTGGCGTCCCCTGTAGGCACCCTTGGATTGGCTTCTGCCTCTTGAACGCCTATTCCTGCCTCTCTGAGCTCTGGAGGAGTCTGGAAAGGACCAATTCTTGGAGGGCCAATTTCTGCTAAACCTTGGCGGTTGGACCTGTAAGAAATCTTTTACCGTTTGGACAGATTTTGCCTTCTCTTCCATCTTCTTCAGCACCTGTTGTGCAGTAGAGCCAAACAAATTGATCTTATCCATAGGAGCATCTAATAGTTTGGACTTGACATGGTCTGGTAAGGCCTGCTCTTTTAACCATGCATGCCTTCTGATAACTGTGCCAGTCATGGCTGATCTAAAGGAAGCCTCCAGTGCATCATAGCCGCATTTTAAGGAATGGTTACTGACTTGCTGAATGTTATGTACCATTTCCTGAACAGATTTTTTGTCTAATGGTTCATCAGAGGACAGTTTTTTGGTTAACTGGTCTAGCATAAATTCTTGATACTGGATCTTGTGAAATTGACAGTTCAAGGCCCTAGCTGAAAGAGTAGCAGAAGTGTAAACTTTTTTACCCCATCTCTCTAAGGATCTGGATTCCCTTTCTGAGGGGGGGTTCTTAGCAGAGGTAGCTGCTACAGCCTTAGGTCCTTGTGAGATAGTCTCGGATCTGCAAAGGAGCCTTATACAAATGGTAATGCGTGTCCGGGACCCTGTAGTATCTATCAGGCTTAGCAGGGGCCGGAGGTAGAGAATCAGGAGCAGTGCAAGCATCATTAAATGCATCATCTACAACAGAAAGAACTGGAGGTATGGCTAAAGGCCTATGTTGTGGTAAATGCAGAAAGGTTCTAAGCCTTTTTCCGGAGTCTGAAAAATCCTGGCCCTGCCACTGAAATTGTTCCCTCATAGCATGCAAGGTTTCCCCAAAGGAAAATTCCTCAGGCGGAGAGGCAGAAGGGATGGACTCTTCAGCATCAGAGTCTTCATAAGGGAGAAAGGAGCCTCTGGAGGGTCTGTATCATCTGAATCATCAGAGGAATCATCTGTAGAAAGTGGCTGAGGGGGCTCTGCTCTAGGCCTCTTCTCTGGAGGTGGCTGAGAGGCCCTGTCTGGTTGAGGTTGGGATCCCCGGATTAAAGAAATGAGATCCTCTGCTAAACTAAGCATTTGAGAACTGGAGCTAGGCCTGTGAGAGGGGGTCTTAGCAGGCACAGTTTTAGTAGCTTTAGCTGCTTTAGCCCTGGCAAAGGCCTTAATGGACATGGCTGCAGGTGGCCTAGCAGCTCCACGTGCAGGGGTTGAAATATCCAAGGGAACAGTGTCAGATAATTCCTGAGAAACTGCAACAGCAGGTGGGTTTTCTGAAGCCGATTCGACAAGGTTGGAAGAGGCCTCGGTAGAAGGTAAGTTTTCGGCCGAAGGAAGAACCGCTTGCTCGGTTTCAGCCGAAACAGAGACACTCGCGGTTGGCTTAACCGCGGTTTCGGCTGAAACCGCGGACCGCGAGTGTCGGTCCTTTTCCTTGCGCTTTTTAGACATTTGCGTAGTCGGAGGATCCGACGGCATAATATAAGCAAAATCGGAGCCGAACAACTCCTCAGCAAATTCAGACCGACGTCTAAGCGTCCGCCGGTTAAAAGAAGCACAGGCTAGACAAGCTGCTACGTCGTGGTCTGGGCCTAAACAGGGTAAGCAGTAAGAGTGGAAATCTTTATGAGGTATTTGTTTCCCACAAGTTAAACAGTTATTCACTTTTTCTGACATCGGCTGAGGCAAGAAAGAGTCCCCAACGGGGTACTTAGCTTTTTAGAAGTCTTCGTAGTAGTATTCGGTAGTAGTAATCTCTGGTTCTGACCGACCGGCACTTGCGAACAGCTTTTGCTTCGGGCGCCACGCGGCAAGAAAGACTGAGGAAAATGGCGTCGGCTGATGCCTTTATACCCGAATAACTGCAGCTATGACGTCGGGTGAAGTGCGACACCAGCCGAGGCCAGACCCAGACTTTGGAATCCGGCCGACCGAAGGGCTGCCTGACGACAGGACAACCCATTTGTAAGGACTGCAGATGCATCCTTGAAGGACATCCGAAGTGGAATCCTTCAATGCCCCAGGGCCAGTGGAAACTACAGCCCAAACTGCAGAATCCTATATAAATGCATTCTACGGACATCTCCAGGAATGCATGGATCATGCTATCCCAAACAAAACCAAGACCCAATCATCCAAAGGCAGGCGTCCAGTCTGGTGGACCCCTGCCATAAATAAACTGTACAACAGAAGGAGGAAGCCACTACATGATAGAGCAAAATCCCTAATAGGGAAGGCATCTCTGATCAGTACTAGCAAAAAATTACGATCCCTCATAAAATCCTCCAAGGCCAGCTTCGAGAGAAAAATTGCACAGGACACCAAAGACAATCATAAGGCTTTTTTCAGTTATGTTAGAAACCTGGGATGCAACTCCCAGACTTGTTCCGAGTTGATTCTAAACGACAAAAAATACAATGAACCCACAGACATCGCCAGTATCCTGGCAGACGGGTTCAGTGCAAACTTCTCCCCCCCAAAAGAGCAAGTATCTATCCCGGCAGAGGGCTGTCTACCAAACATCTCAGATGCTCAGGTGAAGGCTGCCCTCTCCAAAGCAAAAAACACTGCTTCCATGGGACCAGATGGCGTCCCAGGTTGCGTCCTACATGAACTACAAGAGGAACTAATCCCTCAAATAAAACAGCTATACAATCTCAGCCTCACTTCAGGATATGTGCCCACAGAATGGCATACAGCAACAGTGGTCACACTCCACAAAGGTGGAGCCTCTACGGACCCTGGAAACTATCGCCCCATAAGCCTGACTAGCTTAGTCTGCAAGGCTATGGAGAGGATCATCATGGAGCTCATAAACAAAGACATTGGGGACCTACAGACACTAGATCCTACCCAGTTCGGCTTTGTCAAGGGCAGATCCTGCCTTTTGAACCTGGTTGACTTCTTTGAAACAGTCACCAAAGCCATAGATGAAGGGAAGGTAGTCCACACAGCCTATCTGGACCTTGCAAAGGCATTTGACACAATACCCCACTCGAGCATCATAGATAAGCTATCCAGCTTAAATATAAACCCCTATGTCGCAAGATGGGTCGCAAACTGGCTCAAAGACAGAACCCACAGAGTGAGAGTTGCTGGAGCCATGTCAGACTCGAAACCGGTCACAAGTGACATCCCACAGGGTTCTGTCCTGGGACCACTCTTGTTCGGTATATACTTTTCCGAGGTACAGGCAAACATGGGAGGACTATGGCTCACCAAGTTGAGCGACTGCAAACTGGGCGCCATAATCAACTCTCCAGCTGACACAAACATCCTTCAAAAAGGTCTCACAGAGACAGATAACTGGTGCCAGCACCATGGTTTAAAGCTAAATGCCAAAAAATGTATAGTCATACCCTTTGGCAAAAACAATGCACCCACAAATTACCACATAGGCGGAAACCCATTAAGTACAGAGAAAGTTATTAGGGACCTGGGGACCCAAGTTGATAGCAATCTCTCCTTTGAGAACCACATTGCCAAAGTGGTTAGAAAGACCTTCTACATAGCCCACCTCATCACGAAGGGTTTCACATCTAGATCAAGAGAGGTAATAGTGTTGCTTTATTCATCCCTCATCAGGCCCATCATAGAATACAATGCCCCTTTTGGGATGTACCTTACCAGACACCTGCAGCAATTAGAAAGACCCCAAAAGTATCTCACCAAGAGGATCAAGGGTCTCAAACAGATGCCATATGCTGCTCGGTTAAAAAAACTCCCGCTCTACTTAGTTGCATACCGCCTACTTCGAGGCGATCTATGCCTGACATACAAAGCTATGTCAAATCCAGAATTAATGGACATGCTCCACCTCAGTAAATCTAAATCCCTTAGAGCCACACGCTCGAGGGACTTGAACCTCAGCACAGAAATAAATAGAACTTGCTGGAGGGACAGGTTCATAACCCAGAGGCTCCCTTCGGTCTGGAATAGAATTCCAGTTCATGTGAGGCAGAGCACCTCACTGAATCTCTTCAAGAAGAATCTCGATAAGTGGATGGGGGATCGTAGGTTTGTCCCAGGGATTACTCCCGTGTCACTATTAGTCAGAGGCACAGTAAACTAAACCTTAAAAAGGGCACAGTATACTCAAATCAAGGGGTGGCGCAAGCCAAACAGAATCGAGCTAGGCTTATAATTGCCCCAGGGCAGATAGCCTAGTATGAACCTATGAACCTAATTGTACACAACTGTACTATGTTCTTCGTGTTTCACTGTTGCAGTCATTACACTTGGGTTGAATCCCAAAGCTATGGTTGGGAGGCTGGAGCTAAACAGCATTAGGAGCGGCTATGAGGCCCTGCAAAACTGCAGTGGCAAAGCCCGCCCTGGATTTAGAGTAGAGTGGTAAATGATAGTGCTTTGTAAAGGTGTGCACTGAACTCCAGGTAGCAGCCTCTAAAATGTCTTTGGTTGGTACTCCCCTGAGGAAGGCTGCTGAAGTGGCTGCTGCTCTGGTTGAATGTGGCCTAATGCCCTTAGGCACTGGCTTGCCATGTTGTGAATAGCAGAAACGAATGCAGTGGCCTATCCACTTGGAAATAGTCTGCTTAGAGATAGCCTTTTCTTGTGATCCTGCAGCATATGCCACTAGTAGTTGCTCAGTCTTTCTGAAAGCTTTGGTTCTGTTCAAGTAGAAGCGTAGCTGTCTGTGTATTTCCAAAGAATGCAGAATTCTCTCTCCCTTATTCCGTGGGTTTGGATAAAAAGTAGGCAGATGAATAGTTCGGTTAAGGGCCACAGTGGACACTACCTTAGGCATAAATGTCGGGTTGGTTCTCAGAGAAACCCTGTCTGGACAAAAAATGATAAAAGGTTACACAGCCATGAGTGCCTGTAGCTCTGAGACTCGTCTTGCAGAGGTTATTGCTAGGAGCAGAGCTGTTTTCCAAGATAAAAATTTTATATCAGCTGTAGAGGCTGGCTCAAAAGGAGGCAGAGTGAGTTTTTCCAAAATATAACTGAGGTCCCATGCAGGTATTTGTCTCCTTGGAGGCCTTAAGTTTTTGGCTCCTCTGAGGTACTGCCTTAGCAAAGGATGAGAAAAGACTGGTGGCTCTGTATTGTAATGAGCCGAAATGGCAGAGGCATGAATTTTAATTGATGAAAAGGATGGGCCTTTGTCCAGCATCTCAGTTAAGTATTGCAAAATCTGAGGAATATTTGGTACTGCTGTGTCAATTCCTTGTGCCTGGTTCCAGGTACAGAATCTCTTCCATTTTCCAGCATAAGATTTTCTAGTACTAGGCCTCCTGGCCTCCAAAAGGACATCCATCACCGCTTTAGTGAGAGGTGTGTTTTGTATGACTACATTATCCACCATGCTGCCAGATTTAAGGTCTTGAGTTGGCTGTGCTGGATCGGATTGTTTTGTTGGGACAGCAGATGAGGTATTTGACGTAAGGTCCAGGCTGGGCATTGAGACAAGTTCCTTAGGATTGGATACCAGTACTGGCGGGGCCAGTCTGGGGCAATCGGTATAATTTCTGGCTTCTCTTGTCTGACCTTTAGGAGTACCTTCGGGAGGAGAGGCAGTGGAGGAATACTTGGGGAGGCAAGGCAGTGGAGGAAAGGCATATACTGTTAAGTTTTTCCATCTGAAAGATGGGGCATCCACTTTCTATGATTGTCTGTGATAAGTCCTTGTGCAGAATCTCTTTAGTTGGCAGTTGTATGTCTGGGCATCCCCATTTCCTTGTTATCATGTTGAAGACTTGTGGATCCAATTGCCACTCGTGGGGATCCATGAGGTTTCTGCTTAGTTCATCTGCCAGAGTATTTATCTTTCTTGACAGGAATTGTGCCTGCAGATGTACTTGGTAAGTCAATGCCGTGTCCCACAAAGTCATGGCTAGTCTGCAGAGGTGGTAAGAACGAGTGCCTCCCTGCTTGTTTATATACCACATGACCGTGGTATTGTCTGTCTTTACCAGTAGTTGTCCCGTATGAAGTATGTCCTTGAAGGCTGTCAGGGCATTCTGAACAGCTAGCATCTCTTTTTGACTGACATGTAGATGCATTTGGTTTGCGGACCATGTGCCATGAATACATCTTCCTGCCATGTAGGCCCCCCAAGCATAATCTGATGTATCCGTTGTTAATGTCTGCCTGGTTGGGGGTAAGGTGAATGGCTGTCGCTTGTTCTGGTGACAGGCCTTCGCCCACCATCGAAACTCCTGTTGCAGGCAGGGAATGAGAGTAATTATTGTTTCCAGGCTGCGGCAATGCTGAGTCCAAACACTTTTTACGTACCATTGAAGTTTCCTCATATGCAGTCTTGCATATGGAATTAGTAGAATGCAGGATGCCATGAAGCCCAAAGCCTGCAGAATTTTTCTTGCAGATAACTGGGTCTTTGTTGCCAACATTTGGTTGCACCCAGGAATATTATCTCTTGAGAGGGTACTAGTTTTTATTTCTGTTCGTTGACTGTGTACCTTAGGCATGGTAGTAATCTCTTTACAAACGCCAGATGCTGTAGTAGAATGTCCTTGTTCTTTGCTTGAATGAGACAGTCGTCCAAGTAAGGAAATATTTGTATTCCTCTTAGTCTGCAGAATGCAATTACTGGTGCCAGGCACTTTGTGAAGACCCTTGGCGCAGTAGATAAGCCAAAGGGCAGTGCAGAGAATTGGTAGTGCATTGAGCCAGCTTTGAATCTGAGGTATCTTCTGCACGTTTGTCTGACTGGGACATGCAGGTATGCCTCTTTTAGGTCTAAAGTCACAAGCCAAGCCTTCTTGCCCAGCATGGGCAGAAGTTGCTGTAAAGTCAATATTTTGAATTTTGGATCCAGATATGTGTTTAGAATAGATAGGTCCAGTATTGGCCTCCTCCTCTGGGTACCAAGAACAGTGTTGAATAAAATCCTTGTCCCTGCTCTTGCTCTGGTACTTGTTGAATGGACCTCAAGTCCATGAGGGATGAGACTTGTTTTTTGTGCCTCTGCTCATTGTTTTTTTGGCAGGTATGGCCAACCGTTTGCCCTTGACAGGGTATGAAAGTGAAACTTTTAGCCCTGTGACACTATGTCTAAGACCCATTTGTCCTGGGTTATTATGTGCCAATTTTGAGAAAAAAGTGCTGGTTTTCCCCCTAAAGGTGCTGCCAGAACATAAGTGCTTGGCGCAGGCAGGGGGAAGTCATTGGGACAGTTTCCTGTAAGGCTGTGATTTGTCTTCTCCACTTTTGGAGGTAGAAGCACCCCATTGTTTAGACCTGTATAAACCCTGGGGCTGGGATCTGCCTCTTGGGTGTCTGTATCTGCCCCTTTGTGGTCTGTCTGACACTGGAAAGGACCAATTCTTTGTAGGCCAGTGTCTGCTAAATCTTGGAGGCTGTACCTGTAAGAAATCCTTGACTGTTTGCATAGATTTAGCTTTGTCCTCCATTTTCTTTAACACCTCTTCTGCTTTAACACCAAACAAGGTATCATGCTGTAATGGAGCATCTAATAATTTTGCTTTAACATGATCAGGTAGAGGTTTCTTTAACCAAGCATTCCTCCTAATGACAGAACCTGTGACAGCGGCCCTGCAGGAGGCCACCAAAGAATCAAAACCACATTGCAAAGTATGCTTTCCAACTTGCTCAGCTGCATGCAATAAATCCTACATTTCTTTGTTTTCTGCACATTCAAAATTTATCAACATTTTCTGTTTAAGCAGTGACATAATATATATTGCTGATATTTGAGCATATGAAACTGACAATTTAAAGCCCTTACAGCCAAGGTAGCAGAAGTGTAAACCTTTTTTCCCCATCTGTCCAGAGCCCTAGAATCCCTGTCAGAGGGGGTAGAGTTTTTTGCAGTGGAAGCCTTGACCCCTTTGGGACCATGAGAGATAGTTTCAGGGTCAGCAGCAGGGTTTTTGAAAAAGGAATTTATGAGAGTCAGGAACCCTGTAGTACCTGTCCGGCTTAACAGGAGCTGGAGATAAGGAGTCAGAGGTCAGACTGGACTCAGAAAATACATCATCTACAATGTCTAACACAGGTGGAATAGCTAGGGGCCTGTGTTGTGGGAGTAAAAGGAAGCCTCAGCCTTTTCTTAGATTCTGAATAATCTTGGCTCTCCCAGTGGAAATGTTCCCTCATGATATGCAAGGTTTCCCCAAAAGAGTAATCCTCAGGAGGACAGGCTGAAGGGATAGATTCTTCAGCATCAGAATCCTCATAGGGAGGAAGAGAGTATCCCTGATCAGAAGAGGAATCAGAAGAGATGGAAATCTGATCTGAAGATTCATATTCTGTCTCTTGCCTAGGCCTTTTATCAGGAGGGGGATGGGAACCCCTGATCAAAGTAATTAAGTCTTCGGCCATTTTGAGCATCTGTTTTTTGGGCATGGAGGCCTGACCATGAGGCTGTTGTACTTGTTTCTTTGTCTTTAAAGGTGCTTTAGTCTTTGCCTTTGTAGCTGGAGTCGCTTTAATGTATAACTGAGTAGGTCTGAAACACCCTCAGAAGCTGATGCCTGCTCAGCGGCTCCGGACCCATCTGAGGGAATTGTTTCCAAAGGTCCAATACCTTGAGCTTCCAGCGGCCTAGTCGACTCCACGTGTGAGTCTGTAGCGGCCTGCGAGTCCAAAGTAGCGGGCGTCAGGGGCTGCAAAAGCGCCTCACTGAGAACTGGCGACTGGCTTAGAGGAAGCCTCGTCGTCGGTTTTGGACCTTGGATGCCTGTCCTTTTCTTTTTCTTTGCGTTTCTTGTGAATTCCGGTAGTTGAATGGCTATCCGACGGCATTGTGTAATTAAATCTTCTGCCAAAATAGTGAAATGCAAAATCGTACCGACGCTTAATGGTGCGTTGGTTATATCTAGCACAAAACCGACAACTAGCAACGTCGTGGTCAGGACCTAGACAAGGAATACAGTAAGAATGAAAGTCCTTATGAGGTATTTGCTTCCTACAAGAAATACAATTATTAAACTGTTTCTGACATCGGTCTGGAGCAAGAAAAAAGTTTTCCCCAATGGGGTACTTAGCTTTTAATGAAGACTTCGGATCTGAAATTCGAACACAAAAATCTCAGGAGTCGGCCGACCGGCACTTGCGAACTGCTTCTGCTTCGGGCACCGCACAGCAAGAAATACTGAAGAAAATGGTGTGGCTGCATCTTTTATACCCCCTGGCGCACTGACGTCAGGGAAGAGGAGACAGCAAACGACGCCGGACCTAGACTTTATAATTCAGGCCGACTGAGGGTAGCCGGACCGCAGTATAACCAAAGTGTAATGACTGCAACAGTGAAACACGAAGAACATTATAGAAATAAAAACTACAACATTTCATACTGATATCACAAGATTAACAGATTGGGTTGGGAGGATGGCCTAATGGTTAAGGTGTTTGCCTTTCAAACACAAGGTACAGGGTTTGAATCTCACAGGGGATAATTGGCTAGGCTTAAAATGGCTCGCAAGGGCAGTTAGCCTAGTACTAATCTATAAACCTAAACTATAACATTTACATGTCTGATGATACACAATTACATATTATACATTTTAGATGTTATGAAATTCGACATTATGGGTTTTAGATGTTATGGTCTTGATGTTTTGATTTTAGATGTTATGGGTTTTAGACATTTTGAAGGGGAACCATATATATATATATATATATATATATATATATATATATATATATATATATATATATTCACTTTATAATCTCGAAATACTAAAATATCGAATTTCAGTATCTCGAGTCTATAAAACCGAAAACTTACAAATCCGAAAACCAAAACCGCTAATGTAAACAAAACATCACACCACACATACAAACACAAATACACCTACCTCCCGACGCTACAAAAAAGCAAAACAAGAACAACAAAACTCACACACCTACCCTTCCTATAAACCAGGGGGGCGAGCCCCCCTGCACCTCCCACACCTCACTACTTATATATACTAACTCTGAGGCCGCACTAAATACTGAAAGACAGAAAACCCACCACCACACATTCTACACCCCCTTGCACAAATACACATCGCATACATACAAGCACCACCACTCTCAATACTGTCACACACACACTCATACCTACCTACCCCTAACCCACCCTTAAAAAAACATAACACTTGCCTAACGTGCCATCAGTATCGCGGGTTCAACATTTCTGGGTTCGATATTATGCAGTTTCGCACAACTGCATATTCGACAATTTGGTCTCGAAATACTGAAATTTGACATTTCAGTATTTCGAGATTCCAAATATATGTGCACGGATTCACTTCAGAAGCTCGAAATACTGAAATCTCGAATTTTAGTATCTCGAGCCCAAGAAGTTGAATCCACAAAACAACGAAAACTGACAAACGCAAAATTCAAAACCTCGAATACCGGAGGTTTTGAATTTCGTGGTTTTACTACACACACACACACACACACACACACACACACACACACACACACACACACACACACACACACACACACACCGTCCACCACACAAACACACAATCACTCTACTACATGAAAACTGAGAGCAAGCCCCCTTGCACCCCCCCCACACACACACACCCCTACTTAAATATTCTCACTACGAGGTCGCACTACATACAAACACACACAAAACACCACAACACAAGCTACTTTCTCTTCACACACACACATCACAGCAACAAAACACACTGACAAACACCACATCCCCTACCCAAACCCCTTAACACACACACACTTAACTGAATACATGACCGTAGTGGAACTTTAGAAGTGCGAAATTCAAAACCTCTGGTATTCGAGGTTTTGCATTTTGCACTTCTAAACTTTCGCTATTATGTGGATTCAGCTTCTTGGGCTCGAGATACTGA